>NW_027478161.1:15151515-15454545 GCF_051020975.1 Osmia lignaria lignaria
TATTTCGAGATATTTCTTCTTCTTGTTGTTCTTCCTCTGCACAGCTAAGCTGGAAGTGGCATTTGCAGCTCGCAATAGTGCAGAGTTATCTCAAAGAAAGGGGCCACGGTGTTTCTGTATCTCTATTATGTTGGTGCGGCTTCGGAACTTTTAAACATCTTGATATATCTCGAGAACTACGCATCTGATCAAAAAATATCATACTACATAAAAAGTAGGAAACTTATTTCTCTACAAGAAAGGTCTCTAAACATTTTGCCATAGCTCGCTTCGTTTCCGAGATATTTGCAGATTTATCTCAAGGGAAGGGGCCTGACGGACATATTTCGAGATATTTCTTCTTCTTGTTGTTCTTCTTCTGCACAGCTAAGCTGGAAGTGGCATTTGCAGCTCGCAATAGTGCAGAGTTATCTCAAAGAAAGGGGCCACGGTGTTTCTGTATCTCTATTATGTTGGTGCGGCTTCGGAACTTTTAAATATCTTGATATATCTCGAGAACTACGCATCTGATCAAAAAATATCATAGAACATGAAAAGTAGGAAACTTAATTCTCTACAAAAAAGGTCGCTTAACATTTTGCCATAGCTCTCTTCGTTTCCGAGATATTTGCAGATTTATCTCAAGGGAAGGGGCCTGACGGACATATTTCGAGATATTTCTTCTTCTTGTTGTTCTTCTTCTGCACAGCTAAGCTGGAAGTGGCATTTGCGGCTCGCACTAGTGCAGAGTTATCTCAAAGAAAGGGGCCACGGTGTTTCTGTATCCCTATTATGTTGGTGCGGCTTCGGAACTTTTAAATATCTCGATATATCTCGAGAACTACGCTTCTGATCAAAAAATATCATAGAACATAAATTGTAGGAAACATAAGTCTCTACAAAAAACGTCTCTAAACATTTTGCCATAGCTCGCTTCGTTTCCGAGATATTTGCAGATTCAGCTCAAAGGAACTGGCCTGACGGACATATTTCGAGATATTTCTTCTTCTTGTTGTTCTTCCTCTGCACAGCTAAGCTGGAAGTGGCATTTGCAGCTCGCAATAGTGCAGAGTTATCTCAAAGAAAGGGGCCACGGTGTTTCTGTATCTCTATTATGTTGGTGCGGCTTCGGAACTTTTAAACATCTTGATATATCTCGAGAACTACGCATCTGATCAAAAAATATCATACTACATAAAAAGTAGGAAACTTAATTCTCTACAAAAAAGGTCGCTTAACATTTTGCCATAGCTCTCTTCGTTTCCGAGATATTTGCAGATTTATCTCAAGGGAAGGGGCCTGACGGACATATTTCGAGATATTTCTTCTTCTTGTTGTTCTTCTTCTGCACAGCTAAGCTGGAAGTGGCATTTGCGGCTCGCACTAGTGCAGAGTTATCTCAAAGAAAGGGGCCACGGTGTTTCTGTATCCCTATTATGTTGGTGCGGCTTCGGAACTTTTAAATATCTCGATATATCTCGAGAACTACGCTTCTGATCAAAAAATATCATAGAACATAAATTGTAGGAAACATAATTCTCTACAAAAAACGTCTCTAAACATTTTGCCATAGCTCGCTTCGTTTCCGAGATATTTGCAGATTCAGCTCAAAGGAACTGGCCTGACGGACATATTTCGAGATATTTCTTCTTCTTGTTGTTCTTCCTCTGCACAGCTAAGCTGGAAGTGGCATTTGCAGCTCGCAATAGTGCAGAGTTATCTCAAAGAAAGGGGCCACGGTGTTTCTGTATCTCTATTATGTTGGTGCGGCTTCGGAACTTTTAAATATCTTGATATATCTCGAGAACTACGCATCTGATCAAAAAATATCATAGAACATAAAAAGTAGGAAACTTAATTCTCTACAAAAAAGGTCTCTTAACATTTTGCCATAGCTCGCTTCCTTTCCGAGATATTTGCAGATTTATCTCAAGGGAAGGGGCCTAACGGACATATTTCGAGATATTTCTTCTTCTTGTTGTTCTTCTTCTGCACAGCTAAACTGGAAGTGGCATTTCCAGCTCGCAATAGTGCAGAGTTATCTCAAAGAAAGGGGCCACGGTGTTTCTGTATCTCTATTATGTTGGTGCGGCTTCGGAACTTTTAAATATCTTGATATATCTCGAGAACTACGCATCTCATCAAAAAATATCATAGAACGTAAAAAGTAGGAAACTTAATTCTCTACAAAAAAGGTCTCTTAACATTTTGCCATAGCTCGCTTCGTTTCCGAGATATTTGCAGATTTATCTCAAGGGAAGGGGCCTGACGGACATATTTCGAGATATTTCTTCTTCTTGTTGTTCTTCTTCTGCACAGCTGAGCTGGAAGTGGCATTTGCAGGTCGCAATAGTGCAGAATTATCTCAAAGAAAGGGGCCACGGTGTTTCTGTATCTCTATTATGTTGGTGCGGCTTCGGAACTTTTAAATATCTCGATATATCTCGAAAACTACGCTTCTGATCAAAAAATATCATAGAACGTAAATTGTAGGAAACATTATTCTCTACAAAACAGGTCCCTGAACATTTTGCCATAGCTCGCTTCGTTTCCGAGATATTTGCAGATTTATCTCAAGGGAAGGGTCCTGATGGACATATTTCGAGATATTTCTTCTTCTTGTTGTTCTTCTTCTGCACAGCTAAACTGGAAGTGGCATTTGCGGCTCGCACTAGTGCAGAGTTATCTCAAAGAAAGGGGCCACGGTGTTTCTGTATCTCTATTATGTTGGTGCGGCTTCGGAACTTTTAAATATCTTGATATATCTCGAGAACTACGCATCTGATCAAAAAATATCATAGAACATAAAAAGTAGGAAACTTAATTCTCTACAAAAAAGGTCTCTTAACATTTTGCCATAGCTCGCTTCGTTTCCGAGATATTTGCAGATTTATCTCAAGGGAAGGGGCCTAACGGACATATTTCGAGATATTTCTTCTTCTTGTTGTTCTTCTTCTGCACAGCTAAACTGGAAGTGGCATTTCCAGCTCGCAATAGTGCAGAGTTATCTCAAAGAGAGGGGCCACGGTGTTTCTGTATCTCTATTATGTTGGTGCGGCTTCGGAACTTTTAAATATCTTGATATATCTCGAGAACTACGCATCTGATCAAAAAATATCATAGAACATGAAAAGTAGGAAACTTAATTCTCTGCAAAAAAGGTCTCTCAACATTTTGCCATAGCTCTCTTGGTTTCCGAGATATTTGCAGATTTATCTCAAGGGAAGGGGCCTGACGGACATATTTCGAGATATTTCTTCTTCCTGTTGTTCCTCTTCTGCACAGCTAAGCTGGAAGTGGCATTTGCGGCTCGCACTAGTGCAGAGTTATCTCAAAGAAAGGGGCCACGGTGTTTCTGTATCCCTATTATGTTGGTGCGGCTTCGGAACTTTTAAATATCTCGATATATCTCGAGAACTACGCTTCTGATCAAAAAATATCATAGAACATAAATTTTAGGAAACATAATTCTCTACAAAAAACCTCTCCTAACATTTTGCCATAGCTCGCTTCGTTTCCGAGATATTTGCAGATTCAGCTCAAAGGAACTGGCCTGACGGACATATTTCGAGATATTTCTTCTTCTTTTTGTTCTTCCTCTGCACAGCTAAGCTGGAAGTGGCATTTGCAGCTCGCAATAGTGCAGAGTTATCTCAAAGAAAGGGGCCACGGTGTTTCTGTATCTCTATTATGTTGGTGCGGCTTCGGAACTTTTAAATATCTTGATATATCTCGAGAACTACGCATCTGATCAAAAAATATCATAGAACATAAAAAGCAGGGAACTTAATTCTCTACAAAAAAGGTCTCTTAACATTTTGCCATAGCTCGCTTCGTTTCCGAGATATTTGCAGATTTATCTCAAGGGAAGGGGCCTGACGGACATATTTCGAGATATTTCTTCTTCTTGTTGTTCTTCTTCTGCACAGCTAAGCTGGAAGTGGCATTTGCGGCTCGCACTAGTGCAGACTTATCTCAAAGAAAGGGGCCACGGTGTTTCTGTATCTCTATTATGTTGGTGCGGCTTCGGAACTTTTAAATATCTTGATATATCTCGAGAACTACGCTTCTGATCAAAAAATATCATAGAACATGAAAAGTAGGAAACTTAATTCTCTACAAAAGAGGTCTCTTAACATTTTGCCATAGCTCGCTTCGTTTCCGAGATATTTGCAGATTCAGCTCAAAGGAACTGGCCTGACGGACATATTTCGAGATATTTCTTCTTCTTGTTGTTCTTCCTCTGCACAGCTAAGCTGGAAGTGGCATTTGCGGCTCGCACTAGTGCAGACTTATCTCAAAGAAAGGGGCCACGGTGTTTCTGTATCTCTATTATGTTGGTGCGGCTTCGGAACTTTTAAATATCTCGATATATCTCGAGAACTACGCCTCTGATCGAAAAATATCATAGAACATAAAAAGTAGGAAACTGAATTCTCTACAAAAAAGGTCTCTTAACATTTTGCCATAGCTCGCTTCGTTTCCGAGATATTTGCAGATTTATCTCAAGGGAAGGGGCCTGACGGACATATTTCGAGATATTTCTTCTTCTTGTTGGTCTTCTTCTGCACAGCTAAGCTGGAAGTGGCATTTGCAGCGCGCAATAGTGCAGAGTTATCTCAAAGAAAGGGGCCACGGTGTTTCTGTATCTCTATTATGTTGGTGCGGCTTCGGAACTTTTAAATATCTTGATATATCTCGAGAACTACGCATCTGATCAGAAAATATCATACTACATAAAAAGTAGGAAACTTAATTCTCTACAAGAAAGGTCTCTAAACATTTTGCCATAGCTCGCTTCGTTTCCGAGATATTTGCAGATTTATCTCAAGGGAAGGGGCCTGACGGACATATTTCGAGATATTTCTTCTTCTTGTTGTTCTTCTTCTGCACAGCTAAGCTGGAAGTGGCATTTGCAGCTCGCAATAGTGCAGAGTTATCTCAAAGAAAGGGGCCACGGTGTTTCTGTATCTCTATTATGTTGGTGTGGCTTCGGAACTTTTAAATATCTTGATATATCTCGGGAACTACGCATCTGATCAAAAAATATGATAGAACATAAAAAGTAGGAAACTTAATTCTCTACAAAAAAGGTCTCTTAACATTTTGCCATAGCTCGCTTCGTTTCCGAGATATTTGCAGATTTATCTCAAGGGAAGGGGCCTAACGGACATATTTCGAGATATTTCTTCTTCTTGTTGTTCTTCTTCTGCACAGCTGAGCTGGAAGTGGCATTTGCAGGTCGCAATAGTGCAGAGTTATCTCAAAGAAAGGGGCCACGGTGTTTCTGTATCTCTATTATGTTGGTGCGGCTTCGGAACTTTTAAATATCTCGATATATCTCGAAAACTACGCTTCTGATCAAAAAATATCATAGAACGTAAATTGTAGGAAACATTATTCTCTACAAAAAAGGTCTCTTAACATTTTGCCATAGCTCGCTTCGTTTCCGAGATATTTGCAGATTCATCTCAAGGGAAGGGGTCTGACGGACATATTTCGAGATATTTCTTCTTCTTGTTGTTCTTCTTCTGCACAGCTAAGCTCGAAGCGGCATTTGCAGCTCGCAATAGTGCAGAGTTATCTCAAAGAAAGAGGCCACGGTGTTTCTGTATCTCTATTATGTTGGTGCGGCTTCGGAACTTTTAAATATCTTGATATATCTCGAGAACTACGCATCTGATCAAAAAATATCATAGAACATAAATTGTAGGAAACATAATTCTCTACAAAAAAGGTCTCTTAACATTTTGCCATAGCTCGCTTCATTTCCGAGATATTTGCAGATTTATCTCAAGGGAAGGGTCCTGATGGACATATTTCGAGATATTTCTTCTTCTTGTTGTTCTTCTTCTGCACAGCTAAACTGGAAGTGGCATTTGCGGCTCGCACTAGTGCAGAGTTATCTCAAAGAAAGGGGCCACGGTGTTTCTGTATCTCTATTATGTTGGTGCGGCTTCGGAACTTTTAAATATCTTGATATATCTCGAGAACTACGCATCTGATCAAAAAATATCATAGAACATAAAAAGTAGGAAACTTAATTCTCTACAAAAAAGGTCTCTTAACATTTTGCCATAGCTCGCTTCGTTTCCGAGATATTTGCAGATTTATCTCAAGGGAAGGGGCCTAACGGACATATTTCGAGATATTTCTTCTTCTTGTTGTTCTTCTTCTGCACAGCTAAACTGGAAGTGGCATTTCCAGCTCGCAATAGTGCAGAGTTATCTCAAAGAGAGGGGCCACGGTGTTTCTGTATCTCTATTATGTTGGTGCGGCTTCGGAACTTTTAAATATCTTGATATATCTCGAGAACTACGCATCTGATCAAAAAATATCATAGAACATGAAAAGTAGGAAACTTAATTCTCTGCAAAAAAGGTCTCTCAACATTTTGCCATAGCTCTCTTGGTTTCCGAGATATTTGCAGATTTATCTCAAGGGAAGGGGCCTGACGGACATATTTCGAGATATTTCTTCTTCCTGTTGTTCCTCTTCTGCACAGCTAAGCTGGAAGTGGCATTTGCGGCTCGCACTAGTGCAGAGTTATCTCAAAGAAAGGGGCCACGGTGTTTCTGTATCCCTATTATGTTGGTGCGGCTTCGGAACTTTTAAATATCTCGATATATCTCGAGAACTACGCTTCTGATCAAAAAATATCATAGAACATAAATTTTAGGAAACATAATTCTCTACAAAAAACCTCTCCTAACATTTTGCCATAGCTCGCTTCGTTTCCGAGATATTTGCAGATTCAGCTCAAAGGAACTGGCCTGACGGACATATTTCGAGATATTTCTTCTTCTTTTTGTTCTTCCTCTGCACAGCTAAGCTGGAAGTGGCATTTGCAGCTCGCAATAGTGCAGAGTTATCTCAAAGAAAGGGGCCACGGTGTTTCTGTATCTCTATTATGTTGGTGCGGCTTCGGAACTTTTAAATATCTTGATATATCTCGAGAACTACGCATCTGATCAAAAAATATCATAGAACATAAAAAGCAGGGAACTTAATTCTCTACAAAAAAGGTCTCTTAACATTTTGCCATAGCTCGCTTCGTTTCCGAGATATTTGCAGATTTATCTCAAGGGAAGGGGCCTGACGGACATATTTCGAGATATTTCTTCTTCTTGTTGTTCTTCTTCTGCACAGCTAAGCTGGAAGTGGCATTTGCGGCTCGCACTAGTGCAGACTTATCTCAAAGAAAGGGGCCACGGTGTTTCTGTATCTCTATTATGTTGGTGCGGCTTCGGAACTTTTAAATATCTTGATATATCTCGAGAACTACGCTTCTGATCAAAAAATATCATAGAACATGAAAAGTAGGAAACTTAATTCTCTACAAAAGAGGTCTCTTAACATTTTGCCATAGCTCGCTTCGTTTCCGAGATATTTGCAGATTCAGCTCAAAGGAACTGGCCTGACGGACATATTTCGAGATATTTCTTCTTCTTGTTGTTCTTCCTCTGCACAGCTAAGCTGGAAGTGGCATTTGCGGCTCGCACTAGTGCAGACTTATCTCAAAGAAAGGGGCCACGGTGTTTCTGTATCTCTATTATGTTGGTGCGGCTTCGGAACTTTTAAATATCTCGATATATCTCGAGAACTACGCCTCTGATCGAAAAATATCATAGAACATAAAAAGTAGGAAACTGAATTCTCTACAAAAAAGGTCTCTTAACATTTTGCCATAGCTCGCTTCGTTTCCGAGATATTTGCAGATTTATCTCAAGGGAAGGGGCCTGACGGACATATTTCGAGATATTTCTTCTTCTTGTTGGTCTTCTTCTGCACAGCTAAGCTGGAAGTGGCATTTGCAGCGCGCAATAGTGCAGAGTTATCTCAAAGAAAGGGGCCACGGTGTTTCTGTATCTCTATTATGTTGGTGCGGCTTCGGAACTTTTAAATATCTTGATATATCTCGAGAACTACGCATCTGATCAGAAAATATCATACTACATAAAAAGTAGGAAACTTAATTCTCTACAAGAAAGGTCTCTAAACATTTTGCCATAGCTCGCTTCGTTTCCGAGATATTTGCAGATTTATCTCAAGGGAAGGGGCCTGACGGACATATTTCGAGATATTTCTTCTTCTTGTTGTTCTTCTTCTGCACAGCTAAGCTGGAAGTGGCATTTGCAGCTCGCAATAGTGCAGAGTTATCTCAAAGAAAGGGGCCACGGTGTTTCTGTATCTCTATTATGTTGGTGTGGCTTCGGAACTTTTAAATATCTTGATATATCTCGGGAACTACGCATCTGATCAAAAAATATGATAGAACATAAAAAGTAGGAAACTTAATTCTCTACAAAAAAGGTCTCTTAACATTTTGCCATAGCTCGCTTCGTTTCCGAGATATTTGCAGATTTATCTCAAGGGAAGGGGCCTAACGGACATATTTCGAGATATTTCTTCTTCTTGTTGTTCTTCTTCTGCACAGCTGAGCTGGAAGTGGCATTTGCAGGTCGCAATAGTGCAGAGTTATCTCAAAGAAAGGGGCCACGGTGTTTCTGTATCTCTATTATGTTGGTGCGGCTTCGGAACTTTTAAATATCTCGATATATCTCGAAAACTACGCTTCTGATCAAAAAATATCATAGAACGTAAATTGTAGGAAACATTATTCTCTACAAAAAAGGTCTCTTAACATTTTGCCATAGCTCGCTTCGTTTCCGAGATATTTGCAGATTCATCTCAAGGGAAGGGGTCTGACGGACATATTTCGAGATATTTCTTCTTCTTGTTGTTCTTCTTCTGCACAGCTAAGCTCGAAGCGGCATTTGCAGCTCGCAATAGTGCAGAGTTATCTCAAAGAAAGAGGCCACGGTGTTTCTGTATCTCTATTATGTTGGTGCGGCTTCGGAACTTTTAAATATCTTGATATATCTCGAGAACTACGCATCTGATCAAAAAATATCATAGAACATAAATTGTAGGAAACATAATTCTCTACAAAAAAGGTCTCTTAACATTTTGCCATAGCTCGCTTCATTTCCGAGATATTTGCAGATTTATCTCAAGGGAAGGGGCCTGACGGACATATTTCGAGATATTTCTTCTTCTTGTTGTTCTTCTTCTGCACAGCTAAGCTGGAAGTGGCATTTGCGGCTCGCACTAGTGCAGAGTTATCTCAAAGAAAGGGGCCACGGTGTTTCTGTATCCCTATTATGTTGGTGCGGCTTCGGAACTTTTAAATATCTCGATATATCTCGAAAACTACGCTTCTGATCAAAAAATATCAAAGAACATAAATTGTAGGAAACATAATTCTCTACAAAAAACGTCTCTTAACATTTTGCCATAGATCGCTTCGTTTCCGAGATATTTGCAGATTCAGCTCAAAGGAACTGGCCTGACGGACATATTTCGAGATATTTCTTCTTCTTGTTGTTCTTCTTCTGCACAGCTAAGCTGGAAGTGGCATTTACAGCTCGCAATAGTGCAGAGTTATCTCAAAGAAAGGGGCCACGGTGTTTCTGTATCTCTATTATGTTGGTGTGGCTTCGGAACTTTTAAATATCTTGATATATCTCGAGAACTACGCATCTGATCAAAAAATATCATAGAACATAAATTGTAGGAAACATAATTCTCTACAAAAAAGGTCTCTTAACATTTTGCCATAGCTCGCTTCGTTTCCGAGATATTTGCAGATTTATCTCAAGGGAAGGGGCCTGACGGACATATTTCGAGATATTTCTTCTTCTTGTTGTTCTTCTTCTGCACAGCTAAGCTGGCAGTGGCATTTGCGGCTCGCACTAGTGCACAGTTATCTCAAAGAAAGGGGCCACGGTGTTTCTGTATCTCTATTATGTTGGTGCGTCTTCGGAACTTTTAAATATCTCGATATATCTCGAAAACTACGCTTCTGATCAAAAAATGTCATAGAACATAAATTGTAGGAAACATAATTCTCTACAAAAAACGTCTCTTAACATTTTGCCATAGCTCGCTTCGTTTCCGAGATATTTGCAGATTCAGCTCAAAGGAACTGGCCTGACGGACATATTTCGAGATATTTCTTCTTCTTGTTGTTCTTCCTCTGCACAGCTAAGCTGGAAGTGGCATTTGCAGCTCGCAATGGTGCAGAGTTATCTCAAAGAAAGGGGCCACGGTGTTTCTGTATCTCTATTATGTTGGTGCGGTTTCGGAACTTTTAAATATCTTGATATATCTCGAGAACTACGCACCTGATCAAAAAATATCATAGAACATAAAAAGTAGGAAACCTAATTCTCTACAAAAAAGGTCTCTTAACATTTTGCCATAGCTCGCTTCGTTTCCGAGATATTTGCAGATTTATCTCAAGGGAAGGGGCCTGACGGACGTATTTCGAGATACTTCTTCTTCTTGTTGTTCTTCTTCTGCACAGCTGAGCTGGAAGTGGCATTTGCAGCTCGCAATAGTGCAGAGTTATCTCAAAGAAAGGGGCCACGGTGTTTCTTTATCTCTATTATGTTGGTGTGGCTTCGGAACTTTTAAATATCTTGATATATCTCGAGAACTACGCATCTCATCAAAAAATATCATAGAACATAAATTGTAGGAAACATAATTCTCTACAAAAAACGTCTCTAAACATTTTGCCATAGCTCGCTTCGTTTCCGAGATATTTGCAGATTCAGCTCAAAGGAACTGGCCTGACGGACATATTTCGAGATATTTCTTCTTCTTGTTGTTCTTCCTCTGCACAGCTGAGCTGGAAGTGGCATTTGCAGCTCGCAATAGTGCAGAGTTATCTCAAAGAAAGGGGCCACGGTGTTTCTGTATCTCTATTATGTTGGTGCGGCTTCGGAACTTTTAAATATCTTGATATATCTCGAGAACTACGCATCTGATCAAAAAATATCATAGAACATAAAAAGTAGGAAACTTAATTCTCTACAAAAAAGGTCTCTTAACATTTTGCCATAGCTCGCTTCGTTTCCGAGATATTTGCAGATTTATCTCAAGGGAAGGGGCCTGACGGACATATTTCGAGATATTTCTTCTTCTTGTTGTTCTTCCTCTGCACAGCTAAGCTGGAAGTGGCATTTGCAGCTCGCAATAGTGCAGAGTTATCTCAAAGAAAGGGGCCACGGTGTTTCTGTATCTCTATTATGTTGGTGCGGCTTCGGAACTTTTAAACATCTTGATATATCTCGAGAACTACGCATCTGATCAAAAAATATCATACTACATAAAAAGTAGGAAACTTAATTCTCTACAAAAAAGGTCGCTTAACATTTTGCCATAGCTCTCTTCGTTTCCGAGATATTTGCAGATTTATCTCAAGGGAAGGGGCCTGACGGACATATTTCGAGGTATTTCTTCTTCTTGTTGTTCTTCTTCTGCACAGCTAAGCTGGAAGTGGCATTTGCAGCTCGCACTAGTGCAGAGTTATCTCAAAGAAAGGGGCCACGGTGTTTCTGTATCCCTATTATGTTGGTGCGGCTTCGGAACTTTTAAATATCTCGATATATCTCGAGAACTACGCATCTGATCAAAAAATATCATAGAACATAAAAAGCAGGGAACTTAATTCTCTACAAAAAAGGTCTCTTAACATTTTGCCATAGCTCGCTTCGTTTCCGAGATATTTGCAGATTTATCTCAAGGGAAGGGGCCTGACGGACATATTTCGAGATATTTCTTCTTCTTGTTGTTCTTCCTCTGCACAGCTAAGCTGGAAGTGGCATTTGCAGCTCGCAATAGTGCAGAGTTATCTCAAAGAAAGGGGCCACGGTGTTTCTGTATCTCTATTATGTTGGTGCGGCTTCGGAACTTTTAAACATCTTGATATATCTCGAGAACTACGCATCTGATCAAAAAATATCATACTACATAAAAAGTAGGAAACTTAATTCTCTACAAAAAAGGTCGCTTAACATTTTGCCATAGCTCTCTTCGTTTCCGAGATATTTGCAGATTTATCTCAAGGGAAGGGGCCTGACGGACATATTTCGAGATATTTCTTCTTCTTGTTGTTCTTCTTCTGCACAGCTAAGCTGGAAGTGGCATTTGCAGCTCGCACTAGTGCAGAGTTATCTCAAAGAAAGGGGCCACGGTGTTTCTGTATCCCTATTATGTTGGTGCGGCTTCGGAACTTTTAAATATCTCGATATATCTCGAGAACTACGCATCTGATCAAAAAATATCATAGAACATAAAAAGCAGGGAACTTAATTCTCTACAAAAAAGGTCTCTTAACATTTTGCCATAGCTCGCTTCGTTTCCGAGATATTTGCAGATTTATCTCAAGGGAAGGGGCCTGACGGACATATTTCGAGATATTTCTTCTTCTTGTTGTTCTTCTTCTGCACAGCTAAGCTGGAAGTGGCATTTGCGGCTCGCACTAGTGCAGAGTTATCTCAAAGAAAGGGGCCACGGTGTTTCTGTTTCCCTATTATGTTGGTGCGGCTTCGGAACTTTTAAATATCTCGATATATCTCGAAAACTACGCTTCTGATCAAAAAATATCAAAGAACATAAATTGTAGGAAACATAATTCTCTACAAAAAACGTCTCTCAACATTTTGCCATAGATCGCTTCGTTTCCGAGATATTTGCAGATTCAGCTCAAAGGAACTGGCCTGACGGACATATTTCGAGATATTTCTTCTTCTTGTTGTTCTTCTTCTGCACAGCTAAGCTGGAAGTGGCATTTACAGCTCGCAATAGTGCAGAGTTATCTCAAAGAAAGGGGCCACGGTGTTTCTGTATCTCTATTATGTTGGTGTGGCTTCGGAACTTTTAAATATCTTGATATATCTCGAGAACTACGCATCTGATCAAAAAATATCATAGAACATAAATTGTAGGAAACATAATTCTCTACAAAAAAGGTCTCTTAACATTTTGCCATAGCTCGCTTCGTTTCCGAGATATTTGCAGATTTATCTCAAGGGAAGGGGCCTGACGGACATATTTCGAGATATTTCTTCTTCTTGTTGTTCTTCTTCTGCACAGCTAAGCTGGCAGTGGCATTTGCGGCTCGCACTAGTGCACAGTTATCTCAAAGAAAGGGGCCACGGTGTTTCTGTATCTCTATTATGTTGGTGCGTCTTCGGAACTTTTAAATATCTCGATATATCTCGAAAACTACGCTTCTGATCAAAAAATGTCATAGAACATAAATTGTAGGAAACATAATTCTCTACAAAAAACGTCTCTTAACATTTTGCCATAGCTCGCTTCGTTTCCGAGATATTTGCAGATTCAGCTCAAAGGAACTGGCCTGACGGACATATTTCGAGATATTTCTTCTTCTTGTTGTTCTTCCTCTGCACAGCTAAGCTGGAAGTGGCATTTGCAGCTCGCAATGGTGCAGAGTTATCTCAAAGAAAGGGGCCACGGTGTTTCTGTATCTCTATTATGTTGGTGCGGTTTCGGAACTTTTAAATATCTTGATATATCTCGAGAACTACGCACCTGATCAAAAAATATCATAGAACATAAAAAGTAGGAAACCTAATTCTCTACAAAAAAGGTCTCTTAACATTTTGCCATAGCTCGCTTCGTTTCCGAGATATTTGCAGATTTATCTCAAGGGAAGGGGCCTGACGGACGTATTTCGAGATACTTCTTCTTCTTGTTGTTCTTCTTCTGCACAGCTGAGCTGGAAGTGGCATTTGCAGCTCGCAATAGTGCAGAGTTATCTCAAAGAAAGGGGCCACGGTGTTTCTGTATCTCTATTATGTTGGTGCGGCTTCGGAACTTTTAAATATCTTGATATATCTCGAGAACTACGCATCTGATCAAAAAATATCATAGAACATAAAAAGTAGGAAACTTAATTCTCTACAAAAAAGGTCTCTTAACATTTTGCCATAGCTCGCTTCGTTTCCGAGACATTTGCAGATTTATCTCAAGGGAAGGGGCCTAACGGACATATTTCGAGATATTTCTTCTTCTTGTTGTTCTTCTTCTGCACAGCTAAGCTGGAAGTGGCATTTACAGCTCGCAATAGTGCAGAGTTATCTCAAAGAAAGGGGCCACGGTGTTTCTGTATCTCTATTATGTTGGTGCGGTTTCGGAACTTTTAAATATCTTGATATATCTCGAGAACTACGCATCTGATCAAAAAATATGATAGAACATAAAAAGTAGGAAACTTAATTCTCTACAAAAAAGGTCTCTTAACATTTTGCCATAGCTCGCTTCGTTTCCGAGATATTTGCAGATTTATCTCAAGGGAAGGGGCCTGACGGACGTATTTCGAGATATTTCTTCTTCTTGTTGTTCATCTTCTGCACAGCTGAGCTGGAAGTGGCATTTGCAGCTCGCAATAGTGCAGAGTTATCTCAAAGAAAGGGGCCACGGTGTTTCTGTATCTCTATTATGTTGGTGCGGCTTCGGAACTTTTAAATATCTTGATATATCTCGAGAACTACGCATCTGATCAAAAAATATCATAGAACATAAATTGTAGGAAACATAATTCTCTACAAAAAAGGTCTCTTAACATTTTGCCATAGCTCGCTTCGTTTCCGAGATATTTGCAGATTTATCTCAAGGGAAGGGGCCTGACGGACATATTTCGAGATATTTCTTCTTCTTGTTGTTCTTCTTCTGCACAGCTAAGCTGGCAGTGGCATTTGCGGCTCGCACTAGTGCACAGTTATCTCAAAGAAAGGGGCCACGGTGTTTCTGTATCTCTATTATGTTGGTGCGTCTTCGGAACTTTTAAATATCTCGATATATCTCGAAAACTACGCTTCTGATCAAAAAATGTCATAGAACATAAATTGTAGGAAACATAATTCTCTACAAAAAACGTCTCTTAACATTTTGCCATAGCTCGCTTCGTTTCCGAGATATTTGCAGATTCAGCTCAAAGGAACTGGCCTGACGGACATATTTCGAGATATTTCTTCTTCTTGTTGTTCTTCCTCTGCACAGCTAAGCTGGAAGTGGCATTTGCAGCTCGCAATGGTGCAGAGTTATCTCAAAGAAAGGGGCCACGGTGTTTCTGTATCTCTATTATGTTGGTGCGGTTTCGGAACTTTTAAATATCTTGATATATCTCGAGAACTACGCACCTGATCAAAAAATATCATAGAACATAAAAAGTAGGAAACCTAATTCTCTACAAAAAAGGTCTCTTAACATTTTGCCATAGCTCGCTTCGTTTCCGAGATATTTGCAGATTTATCTCAAGGGAAGGGGCCTGACGGACGTATTTCGAGATACTTCTTCTTCTTGTTGTTCTTCTTCTGCACAGCTGAGCTGGAAGTGGCATTTGCAGCTCGCAATAGTGCAGAGTTATCTCAAAGAAAGGGGCCACGGTGTTTCTGTATCTCTATTATGTTGGTGCGGCTTCGGAACTTTTAAATATCTTGATATATCTCGAGAACTACGCATCTGATCAAAAAATATCATAGAACATAAAAAGTAGGAAACTTAATTCTCTACAAAAAAGGTCTCTTAACATTTTGCCATAGCTCGCTTCGTTTCCGAGACATTTGCAGATTTATCTCAAGGGAAGGGGCCTAACGGACATATTTCGAGATATTTCTTCTTCTTGTTGTTCTTCTTCTGCACAGCTAAGCTGGAAGTGGCATTTACAGCTCGCAATAGTGCAGAGTTATCTCAAAGAAAGGGGCCACGGTGTTTCTGTATCTCTATTATGTTGGTGCGGCTTCGGAACTTTTAAATATCTTGATATATCTCGAGAACTACGCATCTGATCAAAAAATATCATAGAACATAAAAAGTAGGAAACTTAATTCTCTACAAAAAAGGTCTCTTAACATTTTGCCATAGCTCGCTTCGTTTCCGAGACATTTGCAGATTTATCTCAAGGGAAGGGGCCTGACGGACATATTTCGAGATATTTCTTCTTCTTGTTGTTCTTCTTCTGCACAGCTAAGCTGGAAGTGGCATTTGCAGCTCGCAATAGTGCAGAGTTATCTCAAAGAAAGGGGCCACGGTGTTTCTGTATCTCTATTATGTTGGTGCGGCTTCGGAACTTTTAAATATCTTGATATATCTCGAGAACTACGCATCTGATCAAAAAATATCATAGAACATAAAAAGTAGGAAACTTAATTCTCTACAAAAAAGGTCTCTTAACATTTTGCCATAGCTCGCTTCGTTTCCGAGACATTTGCAGATTTATCTCAAGGGAAGGGGCCTGACGGACATATTTCGAGATATTTCTTCTTCTTGTTGTTCTTCTTCTGCACAGCTAAGCTGGAAGTGGCATTTGCGGCTCGCACTAGTGCAGAGTTATCTCAAAGAAAGGGGCCACGGTGTTTCTGTTTCCCTATTATGTTGGTGCGGCTTCGGAACTTTTAAATATCTCGATATATCTCGAAAACTACGCTTCTGATCAAAAAATATCAAAGAACATAAATTGTAGGAAACATAATTCTCTACAAAAAACGTGTCTTAACATTTTGCCATAGATCGCTTCGTTTCCGAGATATTTGCAGATTCAGCTCAAAGGAACTGGCCTGACGGACATATTTCGAGATATTTCTTCTTCTTGTTGTTCTTCTTCTGCACAGCTAAGCTGGAAGTGGCATTTACAGCTCGCAATAGTGCAGAGTTATCTCAAAGAAAGGGGCCACGGTGTTTCTGTATCTCTATTATGTTGGTGTGGCTTCGGAACTTTTAAATATCTTGATATATCTCGAGAACTACGCATCTGATCAAAAAATATCATAGAACATAAATTGTAGGAAACATAATTCTCTACAAAAAAGGTCTCTTAACATTTTGCCATAGCTCGCTTCGTTTCCGAGATATTTGCAGATTTATCTCAAGGGAAGGGGCCTGACGGACATATTTCGAGATATTTCTTCTTCTTGTTGTTCTTCTTCTGCACAGCTAAGCTGGCAGTGGCATTTGCGGCTCGCACTAGTGCACAGTTATCTCAAAGAAAGGGGCCACGGTGTTTCTGTATCTCTATTATGTTGGTGCGGCTTCGGAACTTTTAAATATCTTGATATATCTCGAGAACTACGCATCTGATCAAAAAATATCATAGAACATAAAAAGTAGGAAACTTAATTCTCTACAAAAAAGGTCTCTTAACATTTTGCCATAGCTCGCTTCGTTTCCGAGACATTTGCAGATTTATCTCAAGGGAAGGGGCCTAACGGACATATTTCGAGATATTTCTTCTTCTTGTTGTTCTTCTTCTGCACAGCTAAGCTGGAAGTGGCATTTACAGCTCGCAATAGTGCAGAGTTATCTCAAAGAAAGGGGCCACGGTGTTTCTGTATCTCTATTATGTTGGTGCGGTTTCGGAACTTTTAAATATCTTGATATATCTCGAGAACTACGCATCTGATCAAAAAATATGATAGAACATAAAAAGTAGGAAACTTAATTCTCTACAAAAAAGGTCTCTTAACATTTTGCCATAGCTCGCTTCGTTTCCGAGATATTTGCAGATTTATCTCAAGGGAAGGGGCCTGACGGACGTATTTCGAGATATTTCTTCTTCTTGTTGTTCATCTTCTGCACAGCTGAGCTGGAAGTGGCATTTGCAGCTCGCAATAGTGCAGAGTTATCTCAAAGAAAGGGGCCACGGTGTTTCTGTATCTCTATTATGTTGGTGCGGCTTCGGAACTTTTAAATATCTTGATATATCTCGAGAACTACGCATCTGATCAAAAAATATCATAGAACATAAAAAGTAGGAAACTTAATTCTCTACAAAAAAGGTCTCTTAACATTTTGCCATAGCTCGCTTCGTTTCCGAGACATTTGCAGATTTATCTCAAGGGAAGGGGCCTGACGGACATATTTCGAGATATTTCTTCTTCTTGTTGTTCTTCTTCTGCACAGCTAAGCTGGAAGTGGCATTTGCAGCTCGCAATAGTGCAGAGTTATCTCAAAGAAAGGGGCCACGGTGTTTCTGTATCTCTATTATGTTGGTGCGGCTTCGGAACTTTTAAACATCTTGATATATCTCGAGAACTACGCATCTGATCAAAAAATATCATACTACATAAAAAGTAGGAAACTTATTTCTCTACAAGAAAGGTCTCTAAACATTTTGCCATAGCTCGCTTCGTTTCCGAGATATTTGCAGATTTATCTCAAGGGAAGGGGCCTGACGGACATATTTCGAGATATTTCTTCTTCTTGTTGTTCTTCTTCTGCACAGCTAAGCTGGCAGTGGCATTTGCGGCTCGCACTAGTGCACAGTTATCTCAAAGAAAGGGGCCACGGTGTTTCTGTATCTCTATTATGTTGGTGCGTCTTCGGAACTTTTAAATATCTCGATATATCTCGAAAACTACGCTTCTGATCAAAAAATGTCATAGAACATAAATTGTAGGAAACATAATTCTCTACAAAAAACGTCTCTTAACATTTTGCCATAGCTCGCTTCGTTTCCGAGATATTTGCAGATTCAGCTCAAAGGAACTGGCCTGACGGACATATTTCGAGATATTTCTTCTTCTTGTTGTTCTTCCTCTGCACAGCTAAGCTGGAAGTGGCATTTGCAGCTCGCAATGGTGCAGAGTTATCTCAAAGAAAGGGGCCACGGTGTTTCTGTATCTCTATTATGTTGGTGCGGTTTCGGAACTTTTAAATATCTTGATATATCTCGAGAACTACGCACCTGATCAAAAAATATCATAGAACATAGAAAGTAGGAAACCTAATTCTCTACAAAAAAGGTCTCTTAACATTTTGCCATAGCTCGCTTCGTTTCCGAGATATTTGCAGATTTATCTCAAGGGAAGGGGCCTGACGGACGTATTTCGAGATACTTCTTCTTCTTGTTGTTCTTCTTCTGCACAGCTGAGCTGGAAGTGGCATTTGCAGCTCGCAATAGTGCAGAGTTATCTCAAAGAAAGGGGCCACGGTGTTTCTGTATCTCTATTATGTTGGTGCGGCTTCGGAACTTTTAAATATCTTGATATATCTCGAGAACTACGCATCTGATCAAAAAATATCATAGAACATAAAAAGTAGGAAACTTAATTCTCTACAAAAAAGGTCTCTTAACATTTTGCCATAGCTCGCTTCGTTTCCGAGACATTTGCAGATTTATCTCAAGGGAAGGGGCCTAACGGACATATTTCGAGATATTTCTTCTTCTTGTTGTTCTTCTTCTGCACAGCTAAGCTGGAAGTGGCATTTACAGCTCGCAATAGTGCAGAGTTATCTCAAAGAAAGGGGCCACGGTGTTTCTGTATCTCTATTATGTTGGTGCGGTTTCGGAACTTTTAAATATCTTGATATATCTCGAGAACTACGCATCTGATCAAAAAATATGATAGAACATAAAAAGTAGGAAACTTAATTCTCTACAAAAAAGGTCTCTTAACATTTTGCCATAGCTCGCTTCGTTTCCGAGATATTTGCAGATTTATCTCAAGGGAAGGGGCCTGACGGACGTATTTCGAGATATTTCTTCTTCTTGTTGTTCATCTTCTGCACAGCTGAGCTGGAAGTGGCATTTGCAGCTCGCAATAGTGCAGAGTTATCTCAAAGAAAGGGGCCACGGTGTTTCTGTATCTCTATTATGTTGGTGCGGCTTCGGAACTTTTAAATATCTTGATATATCTCGAGAACTACGCATCTGATCAAAAAATATCATAGAACATAAAAAGTAGGAAACTTAATTCTCTACAAAAAAGGTCTCTTAACATTTTGCCATAGCTCGCTTCGTTTCCGAGACATTTGCAGATTTATCTCAAGGGAAGGGGCCTGACGGACATATTTCGAGATATTTCTTCTTCTTGTTGTTCTTCTTCTGCACAGCTAAGCTGGAAGTGGCATTTGCAGCTCGCAATAGTGCAGAGTTATCTCAAAGAAAGGGGCCACGGTGTTTCTGTATCTCTATTATGTTGGTGCGGCTTCGGAACTTTTAAACATCTTGATATATCTCGAGAACTACGCATCTGATCAAAAAATATCATACTACATAAAAAGTAGGAAACTTATTTCTCTACAAGAAAGGTCTCTAAACATTTTGCCATAGCTCGCTTCGTTTCCGAGATATTTGCAGATTTATCTCAAGGGAAGGGGCCTGACGGACATATTTCGAGATATTTCTTCTTCTTGTTGTTCTTCTTCTGCACAGCTAAGCTGGAAGTGGCATTTACAGCTCGCAATAGTGCAGAGTTATCTCAAAGAAAGGGGCCACGGTGTTTCTTTATCTCTATTATGTTGGTGTGGCTTCGGAACTTTTAAATATCTTGATATATCTCGAGAACTACGCATCTCATCAAAAAATATCATAGAACATAAATTGTAGGAAACATAATTATCTACAAAAAAGGTCTCTTAACATTTTGCCATAGCTCGCTTCGTTTCCGAGATATTTGCAGATTTATCTCAAGGGAAGGGGCCTGACGGACATATTTCGAGATATTTCTACTTCTTGTTGTTCTTCTTCTGCACAGCTAAGCTGGAAGTGGCGTTTGCGGCTCGCACTAGTGCAGAGTTATCTCAAAGAAAGGGGCCACGGTGTTTCTGTATCCCTATTATGTTGGTGCGGCCTCGGAACTTTTAAATATCTCGATATATCTCGAAAACTACGCTTCTGATCAAAAAATATCATAGAACATAAATTGTAGGAAACATAATTCTCTACAAAAAACGTCTCTAAACATTTTGCCATAGCTCGCTTCGTTTCCGAGATATTTGCAGATTCAGCTCAAAGGAACTGGCCTGACGGACATATTTCGAGATATTTCTTCTTCTTGTTGTTCTTCGTCTGCACAGCTAAGCTGGAAGTGGCATTTGCAGCTCGCAATAGTGCAGAGTTATCTCAAAGAAAGGGGCCACGGTGTTTCTGTATCTCTATTATGTTGGTGCGGCTTCGGAACTTTTAAATATCTTGATATATCTCGAGAACTACGCATCTGATCAAAAAATATCATAGAACATAAAAAGTAGGAAACTTAATTCTCTACAAAAAAGGTCTCTTAACATTTTGCCATAGCTCGCTTCGTTTCCGAGATATTTGCAGATTTATCTCAAGGGAAGGGGCCTGACGGACATATTTCGAGATATTTCTTCTTCTTGTTGTTCTTCTTCTGCACAGCTAAGCTGGAAGTGGCATTTACAGCTCGCAATAGTGCAGAGTTATCTCAAAGAAAGGGGCCACGGTGTTTCTTTATCTCTATTATGTTGGTGTGGCTTCGGAACTTTTAAATATCTTGATATATCTCGAGAACTACGCATCTCATCAAAAAATATCATAGAACATAAATTGTAGGAAACATAATTATCTACAAAAAAGGTCTCTTAACATTTTGCCATAGCTCGCTTCGTTTCCGAGATATTTGCAGATTTATCTCAAGGGAAGGGGCCTGACGGACATATTTCGAGATATTTCTACTTCTTGTTGTTCTTCTTCTGCACAGCTAAGCTGGAAGTGGCGTTTGCGGCTCGCACTAGTGCAGAGTTATCTCAAAGAAAGGGGCCACGGTGTTTCTGTATCCCTATTATGTTGGTGCGGCCTCGGAACTTTTAAATATCTCGATATATCTCGAAAACTACGCTTCTGATCAAAAAATATCATAGAACATAAATTGTAGGAAACATAATTCTCTACAAAAAACGTCTCTAAACATTTTGCCATAGCTCGCTTCGTTTCCGAGATATTTGCAGATTCAGCTCAAAGGAACTGGCCTGACGGACATATTTCGAGATATTTCTTCTTCTTGTTGTTCTTCGTCTGCACAGCTAAGCTGGAAGTGGCATTTGCAGCTCGCAATAGTGCAGAGTTATCTCAAAGAAAGGGGCCACGGTGTTTCTGTATCTCTATTATGTTGGTGCGGCTTCGGAACTTTTAAATATCTTGATATATCTCGAGAACTACGCATCTGATCAAAAAATATCATAGAACATAAAAAGTAGGAAACTTAATTCTCTACAAAAAAGGTCTCTTAACATTTTGCCATAGCTCGCTTCGTTTCCGAGATATTTGCAGATTTATCTCAAGGGAAGGGGCCTGACGGACATATTTCGAGATATTTCTTCTTCTTGTTGTTCTTCCTCTGCACAGCTAAGCTGGAAGTGGCATTTGCAGCTCGCAATAGTGCAGAGTTATCTCAAAGAAAGGGGCCACGGTGTTTCTTTATCTCTATTATGTTGGTGTGGCTTCGGAACTTTTAAATATCTTGATATATCTCGAGAACTACGCATCTCATCAAAAAATATCATAGAACATAAATTGTAGGAAACATAATTATCTACAAAAAAGGTCTCTTAACATTTTGCCATAGCTCGCTTCGTTTCCGAGATATTTGCAGATTTATCTCAAGGGAAGGGGCCTGACGGACATATTTCGAGATATTTCTACTTCTTGTTGTTCTTCTTCTGCACAGCTAAGCTGGAAGTGGCGTTTGCGGCTCGCACTAGTGCAGAGTTATCTCAAAGAAAGGGGCCACGGTGTTTCTGTATCCCTATTATGTTGGTGCGGCCTCGGAACTTTTAAATATCTCGATATATCTCGAAAACTACGCTTCTGATCAAAAAATATCATAGAACATAAATTGTAGGAAACATAATTCTCTACAAAAAACGTCTCTAAACATTTTGCCATAGCTCGCTTCGTTTCCGAGATATTTGCAGATTCAGCTCAAAGGAACTGGCCTGACGGACATATTTCGAGATATTTCTTCTTCTTGTTGTTCTTCGTCTGCACAGCTAAGCTGGAAGTGGCATTTGCAGCTCGCAATAGTGCAGAGTTATCTCAAAGAAAGGGGCCACGGTGTTTCTGTATCTCTATTATGTTGGTGCGGCTTCGGAACTTTTAAATATCTTGATATATCTCGAGAACTACGCATCTGATCAAAAAATATCATAGAACATAAAAAGTAGGAAACTTAATTCTCTACAAAAAAGGTCTCTTAACATTTTGCCATAGCTCGCTTCGTTTCCGAGATATTTGCAGATTTATCTCAAGGGAAGGGGCCTGACGGACATATTTCGAGATATTTCTTCTTCTTGTTGTTCTTCTTCTGCACAGCTAAGCTGGAAGTGGCATTTACAGCTCGCAATAGTGCAGAGTTATCTCAAAGAAAGGGGCCACGGTGTTTCTTTATCTCTATTATGTTGGTGTGGCTTCGGAACTTTTAAATATCTTGATATATCTCGAGAACTACGCATCTCATCAAAAAATATCATAGAACATAAATTGTAGGAAACATAATTATCTACAAAAAAGGTCTCTTAACATTTTGCCATAGCTCGCTTCGTTTCCGAGATATTTGCAGATTTATCTCAAGGGAAGGGGCCTGACGGACATATTTCGAGATATTTCTACTTCTTGTTGTTCTTCTTCTGCACAGCTAAGCTGGAAGTGGCGTTTGCGGCTCGCACTAGTGCAGAGTTATCTCAAAGAAAGGGGCCACGGTGTTTCTGTATCCCTATTATGTTGGTGCGGCCTCGGAACTTTTAAATATCTCGATATATCTCGAAAACTACGCTTCTGATCAAAAAATATCATAGAACATAAATTGTAGGAAACATAATTCTCTACAAAAAACGTCTCTAAACATTTTGCCATAGCTCGCTTCGTTTCCGAGATATTTGCAGATTCAGCTCAAAGGAACTGGCCTGACGGACATATTTCGAGATATTTCTTCTTCTTGTTGTTCTTCGTCTGCACAGCTAAGCTGGAAGTGGCATTTGCAGCTCGCAATAGTGCAGAGTTATCTCAAAGAAAGGGGCCACGGTGTTTCTGTATCTCTATTATGTTGGTGCGGCTTCGGAACTTTTAAATATCTTGATATATCTCGAGAACTACGCATCTGATCAAAAAATATCATAGAACATAAAAAGTAGGAAACTTAATTCTCTACAAAAAAGGTCTCTTAACATTTTGCCATAGCTCGCTTCGTTTCCGAGATATTTGCAGATTTATCTCAAGGGAAGGGGCCTGACGGACATATTTCGAGATATTTCTTCTTCTTGTTGTTCTTCCTCTGCACAGCTAAGCTGGAAGTGGCATTTGCAGCTCGCAATAGTGCAGAGTTATCTCAAAGAAAGGGGCCACGGTGTTTCTGTATCTCTATTATGTTGGTGCGGCTTCGGAACTTTTAAACATCTTGATATATCTCGAGAACTACGCATCTGATCAAAAAATATCATACTACATAAAAAGTAGGAAACTTAATTCTCTACAAAAAAGGTCGCTTAACATTTTGCCATAGCTCTCTTCGTTTCCGAGATATTTGCAGATTTATCTCAAGGGAAGGGGCCTGACGGACATATTTCGAGATATTTCTTCTTCTTGTTGTTCTTCTTCTGCACAGCTAAGCTGGAAGTGGCATTTGCAGCTCGCACTAGTGCAGAGTTATCTCAAAGAAACGGGCCACGGTGTTTCTGTATCCCTATTATGTTGGTGCGGCTTCGGAACTTTTAAATATCTCGATATATCTCGAGAACTACGCTTCTGATCAAAAAATATCATAGAACATAAATTGTAGGAAACATAATTCTCTACAAAAAACGTCTCTAAACATTTTGCCATAGCTCGCTTCGTTTCCGAGATATTTGCAGATTCAGCTCAAAGGAACTGGCCTGACGGACATATTTCGAGATATTTCTTCTTCTTGTTGTTCTTCCTCTGCACAGCTAAGCTGGAAGTGGCATTTGCGGCTCGCACTAGTGCAGAGTTATCTCAAAGAAAGGGGCCACGGTGTTTCTGTATCCCTATTATGTTGGTGCGGCTTCGGAACTTTTAAATATCTCGATATATCTCGAGAACTACGCTTCTGATCAAAAAATATCATAGAACATAAATTGTAGGAAACATAATTCTCTACAAAAAACCTCTCCTAACATTTTGCCATAGCTCGCTTCGTTTCCGAGATATTTGCAGATTCAGCTCAAAGGAACTGGCCTGACGGACATATTTCGAGATATTTCTTCTTCTTTTTGTTCTTCCTCTGCACAGCTAAGCTGGAAGTGGCATTTGCAGCTCGCAATAGTGCAGAGTTATCTCAAAGAAAGGGGCCACGGTGTTTCTGTATCTCTATTATGTTGGTGCGGCTTCGGAACTTTTAAATATCTTGATATATCTCGAGAACTACGCATCTGATCAAAAAATATCATAGAACATAAAAAGCAGGGAACTTAATTCTCTACAAAAAAGGTCTCTTAACATTTTGCCATAGCTCGCTTCGTTTCCGAGATATTTGCAGATTTATCTCAAGGGAAGGGGCCTGACGGACATATTTCGAGATATTTCTTCTTCTTGTTGTTCTTCTTCTGCACAGCTAAGCTGGAAGTGGCATTTGCGGCTCGCACTAGTGCAGAGTTATCTCAAAGAAAGGGGCCACGGTGTTTCTGTATCCCTATTATGTTGGTGCGGCTTCGGAACTTTTAAATATCTCGATATATCTCGAAAACTACGCTTCTGATCAAAAAATATCAAAGAACATAAATTGTAGGAAACATAATTCTCTACAAAAAACGTCTCTTAACATTTTGCCATAGATCGCTTCGTTTCCGAGATATTTGCAGATTCAGCTCAAAGGAACTGGCCTGACGGACATATTTCGAGATATTTCTTCTTCTTGTTGTTCTTCTTCTGCACAGCTAAGCTGGAAGTGGCATTTACAGCTCGCAATAGTGCAGAGTTATCTCAAAGAAAGGGGCCACGGTGTTTCTGTATCTCTATTATGTTGGTGCGGCTTCGGAACTTTTAAACATCTTGATATATCTCGAGAACTACGCATCTGATCAAAAAATATCATAGAACATAAATTGTAGGAAACTTAATTCTCTACAAAAAAGGTCGCTTAACATTTTGCCATAGCTCTCTTCGTTTCCGAGATATTTGCAGATTTATCTCAAGGGAAGGGGCCTGACGGACATATTTCGAGATATTTCTTCTTCTTGTTGTTCTTCTTCTGCACAGCTAAGCTGGAAGTGGCATTTGCAGCTCGCACTAGTGCAGAGTTATCTCAAAGAAAGGGGCCACGGTGTTTCTGTATCCCTATTATGTTGGTGCGGCTTCGGAACTTTTAAATATCTCGATATATCTCGAGAACTACGCTTCTGATCAAAAAATATCATAGAACATAAATTGTAGGAAACATAATTCTCTACAAAAAACGTCTCTAAACATTTTGCCATAGCTCGCTTCGTTTCCGAGATATTTGCAGATTCAGCTCAAAGGAACTGGCCTGACGGACATATTTCGAGATATTTCTTCTTCTTTTTGTTCTTCCTCTGCACAGCTAAGCTGGAAGTGGCATTTGCAGCTCGCAATAGTGCAGAGTTATCTCAAAGAAAGGGGCCACGGTGTTTCTGTATCTCTATTATGTTGGTGCGGCTTCGGAACTTTTAAATATCTTGATATATCTCGAGAACTACGCATCTGATCAAAAAATATCATAGAACATAAAAAGCAGGGAACTTAATTCTCTACAAAAAAGGTCTCTTAACATTTTGCCATAGCTCGCTTCGTTTCCGAGATATTTGCAGATTTATCTCAAGGGAAGGGGCCTGACGGACATATTTCGAGATATTTCTTCTTCTTGTTGTTCTTCTTCTGCACAGCTAAGCTGGAAGTGGCATTTGCGGCTCGCACTAGTGCAGAGTTATCTCAAAGAAAGGGGCCACGGTGTTTCTGTATCCCTATTATGTTGGTGCGGCTTCGGAACTTTTAAATATCTCGATATATCTCGAAAACTACGCTTCTGATCAAAAAATATCAAAGAACATAAATTGTAGGAAACATAATTCTCTACAAAAAACGTCTCTTAACATTTTGCCATAGATCGCTTCGTTTCCGAGATATTTGCAGATTCAGCTCAAAGGAACTGGCCTGACGGACATATTTCGAGATATTTCTTCTTCTTGTTGTTCTTCTTCTGCACAGCTAAGCTGGAAGTGGCATTTACAGCTCGCAATAGTGCAGAGTTATCTCAAAGAAAGGGGCCACGGTGTTTCTGTATCTCTATTATGTTGGTGTGGCTTCGGAACTTTTAAATATCTTGATATATCTCGAGAACTACGCATCTGATCAAAAAATATCATAGAACATAAATTGTAGGAAACATAATTCTCTACAAAAAAGGTCTCTTAACATTTTGCCATAGCTCGCTTCGTTTCCGAGATATTTGCAGATTTATCTCAAGGGAAGGGGCCTGACGGACATATTTCGAGATATTTCTTCTTCTTGTTGTTCTTCTTCTGCACAGCTAAGCTGGCAGTGGCATTTGCGGCTCGCACTAGTGCACAGTTATCTCAAAGAAAGGGGCCACGGTGTTTCTGTATCTCTATTATGTTGGTGCGTCTTCGGAACTTTTAAATATCTCGATATATCTCGAAAACTACGCTTCTGATCAAAAAATGTCATAGAACATAAATTGTAGGAAACATAATTCTCTACAAAAAACGTCTCTTAACATTTTGCCATAGCTCGCTTCGTTTCCGAGATATTTGCAGATTCAGCTCAAAGGAACTGGCCTGACGGACATATTTCGAGATATTTCTTCTTCTTGTTGTTCTTCCTCTGCACAGCTAAGCTGGAAGTGGCATTTGCAGCTCGCAATGGTGCAGAGTTATCTCAAAGAAAGGGGCCACGGTGTTTCTGTATCTCTATTATGTTGGTGCGGTTTCGGAACTTTTAAATATCTTGATATATCTCGAGAACTACGCACCTGATCAAAAAATATCATAGAACATAAAAAGTAGGAAACCTAATTCTCTACAAAAAAGGTCTCTTAACATTTTGCCATAGCTCGCTTCGTTTCCGAGATATTTGCAGATTTATCTCAAGGGAAGGGGCCTGACGGACGTATTTCGAGATACTTCTTCTTCTTGTTGTTCTTCTTCTGCACAGCTGAGCTGGAAGTGGCATTTGCAGCTCGCAATAGTGCAGAGTTATCTCAAAGAAAGGGGCCACGGTGTTTCTGTATCTCTATTATGTTGGTGCGGCTTCGGAACTTTTAAATATCTTGATATATCTCGAGAACTACGCATCTGATCAAAAAATATCATAGAACATAAAAAGTAGGAAACTTAATTCTCTACAAAAAAGGTCTCTTAACATTTTGCCATAGCTCGCTTCGTTTCCGAGACATTTGCAGATTTATCTCAAGGGAAGGGGCCTAACGGACATATTTCGAGATATTTCTTCTTCTTGTTGTTCTTCTTCTGCAAAGCTAAGCTGGAAGTGGCATTTACAGCTCGCAATAGTGCAGAGTTATCTCAAAGAAAGGGGCCACGGTGTTTCTGTATCTCTATTATGTTGGTGCGGCTTCGGAACTTTTAAACATCTTGATATATCTCGAGAACTACGCATCTGATCAAAAAATATCATACTACATAAAAAGTAGGAAACTTAATTCTCTACAAAAAAGGTCGCTTAACATTTTGCCATAGCTCTCTTCGTTTCCGAGATATTTGCAGATTTATCTCAAGGGAAGGGGCCTGACGGACATATTTCGAGATATTTCTTCTTCTTGTTGTTCTTCTTCTGCACAGCTAAGCTGGAAGTGGCATTTGCAGCTCGCACTAGTGCAGAGTTATCTCAAAGAAAGGGGCCACGGTGTTTCTGTAACCCTATTATGTTGGTGCGGCTTCGGAACTTTTAAATATCTCGATATATCTCGAGAACTACGCTTCTGATCAAAAAATATCATAGAACATAAATTGTAGGAAACATAATTCTCTACAAAAAACGTCTGTAAACATTTTGCCATAGCTCGTTTCGTTTCCGAGATATTTGCAGATTCAGCTCAAAGGAACTGGCCTGACGGACATATTTCGAGATATTTCTTCTTCTTGTTGTTCTTCCTCTGCACAGCTAAGCTGGAAGTGGCATTTGCGGCTCGCACTAGTGCAGAGTTATCTCAAAGAAAGGGGCCACGGTGTTTCTGTATCCCTATTATGTTGGTGCGGCTTCGGAACTTTTAAATATCTCGATATATCTCGAGAACTACGCTTCTGATCAAAAAATATCATAGAACATAAATTGTAGGAAACATAATTCTCTACAAAAAACCTCTCCTAACATTTTGCCATAGCTCGCTTCGTTTCCGAGATATTTGCAGATTCAGCTCAAAGGAACTGGCCTGACGGACATATTTCGAGATATTTCTTCTTCTTTTTGTTCTTCCTCTGCACAGCTAAGCTGGAAGTGGCATTTGCAGCTCGCAATAGTGCAGAGTTATCTCAAAGAAAGGGGCCACGGTGTTTCTGTATCTCTATTATGTTGGTGCGGCTTCGGAACTTTTAAATATCTTGATATATCTCGAGAACTACGCATCTGATCAAAAAATATCATAGAACATAAAAAGCAGGGAACTTAATTCTCTACAAAAAAGGTCTCTTAACATTTTGCCATAGCTCGCTTCGTTTCCGAGATATTTGCAGATTTATCTCAAGGGAAGGGGCCTGACGGACATATTTCGAGATATTTCTTCTTCTTGTTGTTCTTCTTCTGCACAGCTAAGCTGGAAGTGGCATTTGCGGCTCGCACTAGTGCAGAGTTATCTCAAAGAAAGGGGCCACGGTGTTTCTGTATCCCTATTATGTTGGTGCGGCTTCGGAACTTTTAAATATCTCGATATATCTCGAAAACTACGCTTCTGATCAAAAAATATCAAAGAACATAAATTGTAGGAAACATAATTCTCTACAAAAAACGTCTCTTAACATTTTGCCATAGATCGCTTCGTTTCCGAGATATTTGCAGATTCAGCTCAAAGGAACTGGCCTGACGGACATATTTCGAGATATTTCTTCTTCTTGTTGTCCTTCTTCTGCACAGCTAAGCTGGAAGTGGCATTTACAGCTCGCAATAGTGCAGAGTTATCTCAAAGAAAGGGGCCACGGTGTTTCTGTATCTCTATTATGTTGGTGCGGCTTCGGAACTTTTAAACATCTTGATATATCTCGAGAACTACGCATCTGATCAAAAAATATCATAGAACATAAATTGTAGGAAACTTAATTCTCTACAAAAAAGGTCGCTTAACATTTTGCCATAGCTCTCTTCGTTTCCGAGATATTTGCAGATTTATCTCAAGGGAAGGGGCCTGACGGACATATTTCGAGATATTTCTTCTTCTTGTTGTTCTTCTTCTGCACAGCTAAGCTGGAAGTGGCATTTGCAGCTCGCACTAGTGCAGAGTTATCTCAAAGAAAGGGGCCACGGTGTTTCTGTATCCCTATTATGTTGGTGCGGCTTCGGAACTTTTAAATATCTCGATATATCTCGAGAACTACGCTTCTGATCAAAAAATATCATAGAACATAAATTGTAGGAAACATAATTCTCTACAAAAAACGTCTCTAAACATTTTGCCATAGCTCGCTTCGTTTCCGAGATATTTGCAGATTCAGCTCAAAGGAACTGGCCTGACGGACATATTTCGAGATATTTCTTCTTCTTGTTGTTCTTCCTCTGCACAGCTAAGCTGGAAGTGGCATTTGCGGCTCGCACTAGTGCAGAGTTATCTCAAAGAAAGGGGCCACGGTGTTTCTGTATCCCTATTATGTTGGTGCGGCTTCGGAACTTTTAAATATCTCGATATATCTCGAGAACTACGCTTCTGATCAAAAAATATCATAGAACATAAATTGTAGGAAACATAATTCTCTACAAAAAACCTCTCCTAACATTTTGCCATAGCTCGCTTCGTTTCCGAGATATTTGCAGATTCAGCTCAAAGGAACTGGCCTGACGGACATATTTCGAGATATTTCTTCTTCTTTTTGTTCTTCCTCTGCACAGCTAAGCTGGAAGTGGCATTTGCAGCTCGCAATAGTGCAGAGTTATCTCAAAGAAAGGGGCCACGGTGTTTCTGTATCTCTATTATGTTGGTGCGGCTTCGGAACTTTTAAATATCTTGATATATCTCGAGAACTACGCATCTGATCAAAAAATATCATAGAACATAAAAAGCAGGGAACTTAATTCTCTACAAAAAAGGTCTCTTAACATTTTGCCATAGCTCGCTTCGTTTCCGAGATATTTGCAGATTTATCTCAAGGGAAGGGGCCTGACGGACATATTTCGAGATATTTCTTCTTCTTGTTGTTCTTCTTGTGCACAGCTAAGCTGGAAGTGGCATTTGCGGCTCGCACTAGTGCAGAGTTATCTCAAAGAAAGGGGCCACGGTGTTTCTGTATCCCTATTATGTTGGTGCGGCTTCGGAACTTTTAAATATCTCGATATATCTCGAAAACTACGCTTCTGATCAAAAAATATCAAAGAACATAAATTGTAGGAAACATAATTCTCTACAAAAAACGTCTCTTAACATTTTGCCATAGATCGCTTCGTTTCCGAGATATTTGCAGATTCAGCTCAAAGGAACTGGCCTGACGGACATATTTCGAGATATTTCTTCTTCTTGTTGTTCTTCTTCTGCACAGCTAAGCTGGAAGTGGCATTTACAGCTCGCAATAGTGCAGAGTTATCTCAAAGAAAGGGGCCACGGTGTTTCTGTATCTCTATTATGTTGGTGTGGCTTCGGAACTTTTAAATATCTTGATATATCTCGAGAACTACGCATCTGATCAAAAAATATCATAGAACATAAATTGTAGGAAACATAATTCTCTACAAAAAAGGTCTCTTAACATTTTGCCATAGCTCGCTTCGTTTCCGAGATATTTGCAGATTTATCTCAAGGGAAGGGGCCTGACGGACATATTTCGAGATATTTCTTCTTCTTGTTGTTCTTCTTCTGCACAGCTAAGCTGGCAGTGGCATTTGCGGCTCGCACTAGTGCACAGTTATCTCAAAGAAAGGGGCCACGGTGTTTCTGTATCTCTATTATGTTGGTGCGTCTTCGGAACTTTTAAATATCTCGATATATCTCGAAAACTACGCTTCTGATCAAAAAATGTCATAGAACATAAATTGTAGGAAACATAATTCTCTACAAAAAACGTCTCTTAACATTTTGCCATAGCTCGCTTCGTTTCCGAGATATTTGCAGATTCAGCTCAAAGGAACTGGCCTGACGGACATATTTCGAGATATTTCTTCTTCTTGTTGTTCTTCCTCTGCACAGCTAAGCTGGAAGTGGCATTTGCAGCTCGCAATGGTGCAGAGTTATCTCAAAGAAAGGGGCCACGGTGTTTCTGTATCTCTATTATGTTGGTGCGGTTTCGGAACTTTTAAATATCTTGATATATCTCGAGAACTACGCACCTGATCAAAAAATATCATAGAACCTAAAAAGTAGGAAACCTAATTCTCTACAAAAAAGGTCTCTTAACATTTTGCCATAGCTCGCTTCGTTTCCGAGATATTTGCAGATTTATCTCAAGGGAAGGGGCCTGACGGACGTATTTCGAGATACTTCTTCTTCTTGTTGTTCTTCTTCTGCACAGCTGAGCTGGAAGTGGCATTTGCAGCTCGCAATAGTGCAGAGTTATCTCAAAGAAAGGGGCCACGGTGTTTCTGTATCTCTATTATGTTGGTGCGGCTTCGGAACTTTTAAATATCTTGATATATCTCGAGAACTACGCATCTGATCAAAAAATATCATAGAACATAAAAAGTAGGAAACTTAATTCTCTACAAAAAAGGTCTCTTAACATTTTGCCATAGCTCGCTTCGTTTCCGAGACATTTGCAGATTTATCTCAAGGGAAGGGGCCTAACGGACATATTTCGAGATATTTCTTCTTCTTGTTGTTCTTCTTCTGCACAGCTAAGCTGGAAGTGGCATTTACAGCTCGCAATAGTGCAGAGTTATCTCAAAGAAAGGGGCCACGGTGTTTCTTTATCTCTATTATGTTGGTGTGGCTTCGGAACTTTTAAATATCTTGATATATCTCGAGAACTACGCATCTCATCAAAAAATATCATAGAACATAAATTGTAGGAAACATAATTCTCTACAAAAAACGTCTCTTAACATTTTGCCATACATCGCTTCGTTTCCGAGATATTTGCAGATTCAGCTCAAAGGAACTGGCCTGACGGACATATTTCGAGATATTTCTTCTTCTTGTTGTTCTTCCTCTGCACAGCTAAGCTGGAAGTGGCATTTGCAGCTCGCAATAGTGCAGAGTTATCTCAAAGAAAGGGGCCACGGTGTTTCTGTATCTCTATTATGTTGGTGCGGCTTCGGAACTTTTAAATATCTTGATATATCTCGAGAACTACGCATCTGATCAAAAAATATCATAGAACATAAAAAGTAGGAAACTTAATTCTCTACAAAAAAGGTCTCTTAACATTTTGCCATAGCTCGCTTCGTTTCCGAGATATTTGATATTTATCTCAAGGGAAGGGGCCTGACGGACGTATTTCGAGATATTTCTTCTTCTTGTTGTTCTTCTTCTGCACAGCTAAGCTGGAAGTGGCATTTGCGGCTCGCACTAGTGCAGAGTTATCTCAAAGAAAGGGGCCACGGTGTTTCTGTATCCCTATTATGTTGGTGCGGCTTCGGAACTTTTAAATATCTCGATATATCTCGAAAACTACGCTTCTGATCAAAAAATATCAAAGAACATAAATTATAGGAAACATAATTCTCTACAAAAAACGTCTCTTAACATTTTGCCATAGATCGCTTCGTTTCCGAGATATTTGCAGATTCAGCTCAAAGGAACTGGCCTGACGGACATATTTCGAGATATTTCTTCTTCTTGTTGTTCTTCTTCTGCACAGCTAAGCTGGAAGTGGCATTTACAGCTCGCAATAGTGCAGAGTTATCTCAAAGAAAGGGGCCACGGTGTTTCTGTATCTCTATTATGTTGGTGCGGCTTCGGAACTTTTAAACATCTTGATATATCTCGAGAACTACGCATCTGATCAAAAAATATCATAGAACATAAATTGTAGGAAACTTAATTCTCTACAAAAAAGGTCGCTTAACATTTTGCCATAGCTCTCTTCGTTTCCGAGATATTTGCAGATTTATCTCAAGGGAAGGGGCCTGACGGACATATTTCGAGATATTTCTTCTTCTTGTTGTTCTTCTTCTGCACAGCTAAGCTGGAAGTGGCATTTGCAGCTCGCACTAGTGCAGAGTTATCTCAAAGAAAGGGGCCACGGTGTTTCTGTATCCCTATTATGTTGGTGCGGCTTCGGAACTTTTAAATATCTCGATATATCTCGAGAACTACGCTTCTGATCAAAAAATATCATAGAACATAAATTGTAGGAAACATAATTCTCTACAAAAAACGTCTCTAAACATTTTGCCATAGCTCGCTTCGTTTCCGAGATATTTGCAGATTCAGCTCAAAGGAACTGGCCTGACGGACATATTTCGAGATATTTCTTCTTCTTGTTGTTCTTCCTCTGCACAGCTAAGCTGGAAGTGGCATTTGCGGCTCGCACTAGTGCAGAGTTATCTCAAAGAAAGGGGCCACGGTGTTTCTGTATCCCTATTATGTTGGTGCGGCTTCGGAACTTTTAAATATCTCGATATATCTCGAGAACTACGCTTCTGATCAAAAAATATCATAGAACATAAATTGTAGGAAACATAATTCTCTACAAAAAACCTCTCCTAACATTTTGCCATAGCTCGCTTCGTTTCCGAGATATTTGCAGATTCAGCTCAAAGGAACTGGCCTGACGGACATATTTCGAGATATTTCTTCTTCTTGTTGTTCTTCCTCTGCACAGCTAAGCTGGAAGTGGCATTTGCAGCTCGCAATAGTGCAGAGTTATCTCAAAGAAAGGGGCCACGGTGTTTCTGTATCTCTATTATGTTGGTGCGGCTTCGGAACTTTTAAATATCTTGATATATCTCGAGAACTACGCATCTGATCAAAAAATATCATAGAACATAAAAAGTAGGAAACTTAATTCTCTACAAAAAAGGTCTCTTAACATTTTGCCATAGCTCGCTTCGTTTCCGAGATATTTGATATTTATCTCAAGGGAAGGGGCCTGACGGACGTATTTCGAGATATTTCTTCTTCTTGTTGTTCTTCTTCTGCACAGCTAAGCTGGAAGTGGCATTTGCGGCTCGCACTAGTGCAGAGTTATCTCAAAGAAAGGGGCCACGGTGTTTCTGTATCTCTATTATGTTGGTGCGGCTCCGGAACTTTTAAATATCTCGATATATCTCGAAAACTACGCTTCTGATCAAAAAATATCATAGAACATAAAAAGTAGGAAACTTAATTCTCTACAAAAAAGGTCTCTCAACATTTTGCCATAGCTCGCTTCGTTTCCGAGATATTTGCAGATTTATCTCAAGGGAAGGGGCCTAACGGACATATTTCGAGATATTTCTTCTTCTTGTTGTTCTTCTTCTGCACAGCTAAACTGGAAGTGGCATTTCCAGCTCGCAATAGTGCAGAGTTATCTCAAAGAAAGGGGCCACGGTGTTTCTGTATCTCTATTATGTTGGTGTGGCTTCGGAACTTTTAAATATCTTGATATATCTCGAGAACTACGCATCTGATCAAAAAATATCATAGAACATAAATTGTAGGAAACATAATTCTCTACAAAAAAGGTCTCTTAACATTTTGCCATAGCTCGCTTCGTTTCCGAGATATTTGCAGATTTATCTCAAGGGAAGGGGCCTGACGGACATATTTCGAGATATTTCTTCTTCTTGTTGTTCTTCTTCTGCACAGCTAAGCTGGCAGTGGCATTTGCGGCTCGCACTAGTGCACAGTTATCTCAAAGAAAGGGGCCACGGTGTTTCTGTATCTCTATTATGTTGGTGCGTCTTCGGAACTTTTAAATATCTCGATATATCTCGAAAACTACGCTTCTGATCAAAAAATGTCATAGAACATAAATTGTAGGAAACATAATTCTCTACAAAAAACGTCTCTTAACATTTTGCCATAGCTCGCTTCGTTTCCGAGATATTTGCAGATTCAGCTCAAAGGAACTGGCCTGACGGACATATTTCGAGATATTTCTTCTTCTTGTTGTTCTTCCTCTGCACAGCTAAGCTGGAAGTGGCATTTGCAGCTCGCAATGGTGCAGAGTTATCTCAAAGAAAGGGGCCACGGTGTTTCTGTATCTCTATTATGTTGGTGCGGTTTCGGAACTTTTAAATATCTTGATATATCTCGAGAACTACGCACCTGATCAAAAAATATCATAGAACCTAAAAAGTAGGAAACCTAATTCTCTACAAAAAAGGTCTCTTAACATTTTGCCATAGCTCGCTTCGTTTCCGAGATATTTGCAGATTTATCTCAAGGGAAGGGGCCTGACGGACGTATTTCGAGATACTTCTTCTTCTTGTTGTTCTTCTTCTGCACAGCTGAGCTGGAAGTGGCATTTGCAGCTCGCAATAGTGCAGAGTTATCTCAAAGAAAGGGGCCACGGTGTTTCTGTATCTCTATTATGTTGGTGCGGCTTCGGAACTTTTAAATATCTTGATATATCTCGAGAACTACGCATCTGATCAAAAAATATCATAGAACATAAAAAGTAGGAAACTTAATTCTCTACAAAAAAGGTCTCTTAACATTTTGCCATAGCTCGCTTCGTTTCCGAGACATTTGCAGATTTATCTCAAGGGAAGGGGCCTAACGGACATATTTCGAGATATTTCTTCTTCTTGTTGTTCTTCTTCTGCACAGCTAAGCTGGAAGTGGCATTTACAGCTCGCAATAGTGCAGAGTTATCTCAAAGAAAGGGGCCACGGTGTTTCTTTATCTCTATTATGTTGGTGTGGCTTCGGAACTTTTAAATATCTTGATATATCTCGAGAACTACGCATCTCATCAAAAAATATCATAGAACATAAATTGTAGGAAACATAATTCTCTACAAAAAACGTCTCTTAACATTTTGCCATACATCGCTTCGTTTCCGAGATATTTGCAGATTCAGCTCAAAGGAACTGGCCTGACGGACATATTTCGAGATATTTCTTCTTCTTGTTGTTCTTCCTCTGCACAGCTAAGCTGGAAGTGGCATTTGCAGCTCGCAATAGTGCAGAGTTATCTCAAAGAAAGGGGCCACGGTGTTTCTGTATCTCTATTATGTTGGTGCGGCTTCGGAACTTTTAAATATCTTGATATATCTCGAGAACTACGCATCTGATCAAAAAATATCATAGAACATAAAAAGTAGGAAACTTAATTCTCTACAAAAAAGGTCTCTTAACATTTTGCCATAGCTCGCTTCGTTTCCGAGATATTTGATATTTATCTCAAGGGAAGGGGCCTGACGGACGTATTTCGAGATATTTCTTCTTCTTGTTGTTCTTCTTCTGCACAGCTAAGCTGGAAGTGGCATTTGCGGCTCGCACTAGTGCAGAGTTATCTCAAAGAAAGGGGCCACGGTGTTTCTGTATCCCTATTATGTTGGTGCGGCTTCGGAACTTTTAAATATCTCGATATATCTCGAAAACTACGCTTCTGATCAAAAAATATCAAAGAACATAAATTATAGGAAACATAATTCTCTACAAAAAACGTCTCTTAACATTTTGCCATAGATCGCTTCGTTTCCGAGATATTTGCAGATTCAGCTCAAAGGAACTGGCCTGACGGACATATTTCGAGATATTTCTTCTTCTTGTTGTTCTTCTTCTGCACAGCTAAGCTGGAAGTGGCATTTACAGCTCGCAATAGTGCAGAGTTATCTCAAAGAAAGGGGCCACGGTGTTTCTGTATCTCTATTATGTTGGTGCGGCTTCGGAACTTTTAAACATCTTGATATATCTCGAGAACTACGCATCTGATCAAAAAATATCATAGAACATAAATTGTAGGAAACTTAATTCTCTACAAAAAAGGTCGCTTAACATTTTGCCATAGCTCTCTTCGTTTCCGAGATATTTGCAGATTTATCTCAAGGGAAGGGGCCTGACGGACATATTTCGAGATATTTCTTCTTCTTGTTGTTCTTCTTCTGCACAGCTAAGCTGGAAGTGGCATTTGCAGCTCGCACTAGTGCAGAGTTATCTCAAAGAAAGGGGCCACGGTGTTTCTGTATCCCTATTATGTTGGTGCGGCTTCGGAACTTTTAAATATCTCGATATATCTCGAGAACTACGCTTCTGATCAAAAAATATCATAGAACATAAATTGTAGGAAACATAATTCTCTACAAAAAACGTCTCTAAACATTTTGCCATAGCTCGCTTCGTTTCCGAGATATTTGCAGATTCAGCTCAAAGGAACTGGCCTGACGGACATATTTCGAGATATTTCTTCTTCTTGTTGTTCTTCCTCTGCACAGCTAAGCTGGAAGTGGCATTTGCGGCTCGCACTAGTGCAGAGTTATCTCAAAGAAAGGGGCCACGGTGTTTCTGTATCCCTATTATGTTGGTGCGGCTTCGGAACTTTTAAATATCTCGATATATCTCGAGAACTACGCTTCTGATCAAAAAATATCATAGAACATAAATTGTAGGAAACATAATTCTCTACAAAAAACCTCTCCTAACATTTTGCCATAGCTCGCTTCGTTTCCGAGATATTTGCAGATTCAGCTCAAAGGAACTGGCCTGACGGACATATTTCGAGATATTTCTTCTTCTTGTTGTTCTTCCTCTGCACAGCTAAGCTGGAAGTGGCATTTGCAGCTCGCAATAGTGCAGAGTTATCTCAAAGAAAGGGGCCACGGTGTTTCTGTATCTCTATTATGTTGGTGCGGCTTCGGAACTTTTAAATATCTTGATATATCTCGAGAACTACGCATCTGATCAAAAAATATCATAGAACATAAAAAGTAGGAAACTTAATTCTCTACAAAAAAGGTCTCTTAACATTTTGCCATAGCTCGCTTCGTTTCCGAGATATTTGATATTTATCTCAAGGGAAGGGGCCTGACGGACGTATTTCGAGATATTTCTTCTTCTTGTTGTTCTTCTTCTGCACAGCTAAGCTGGAAGTGGCATTTGCGGCTCGCACTAGTGCAGAGTTATCTCAAAGAAAGGGGCCACGGTGTTTCTGTATCTCTATTATGTTGGTGCGGCTCCGGAACTTTTAAATATCTCGATATATCTCGAAAACTACGCTTCTGATCAAAAAATATCATAGAACATAAAAAGTAGGAAACTTAATTCTCTACAAAAAAGGTCTCTCAACATTTTGCCATAGCTCGCTTCGTTTCCGAGATATTTGCAGATTTATCTCAAGGGAAGGGGCCTAACGGACATATTTCGAGATATTTCTTCTTCTTGTTGTTCTTCTTCTGCACAGCTAAACTGGAAGTGGCATTTCCAGCTCGCAATAGTGCAGAGTTATCTCAAAGAAAGGGGCCACGGTGTTTCTGTATCTCTATTATGTTGGTGCGGTTTCGGGACTTTTAAATATCTTGATATATCTCGAGAACTACGCAACTGATCAAAAAATATGATAGAACATAAAAAGTAGGAAACTTAATTCTCTACAAAAAAGGTCTCTTAACATTTTGCCATAGCTCGCTTCGTTTCCGAGATATTTGCAGATTTATCTCAAGGGAAGGGGCCTGACGGACGTATTTCGAGATATTTCTTCTTCTTGTTGTTCATCTTCTGCACAGCTGAGCTGGAAGTGGCATTTGCAGCTCGCAATAGTGCAGAGTTATCTCAAAGAAAGGGGCCACGGTGTTTCTGTATCTCTATTATGTTGGTGCGGCTTCGGAACTTTTAAATATCTTGATATATCTCGAGAACTACGCATCTGATCAAAAAATATCATAGAACATAAAAAGTAGGAAACTTAATTCTCTACAAAAAAGGTCTCTTAACATTTTGCCATAGCTCGCTTCGTTTCCGAGACATTTGCAGATTTATCTCAAGGGAAGGGGCCTGACGGACATATTTCGAGATATTTCTTCTTCTTGTTGTTCTTCTTCTGCACAGCTAAGCTGGAAGTGGCATTTGCAGCTCGCAATAGTGCAGAGTTATCTCAAAGAAAGGGGCCACGGTGTTTCTGTATCTCTATTATGTTGGTGCGGCTTCGGAACTTTTAAACATCTTGATATATCTCGAGAACTACGCATCTGATCAAAAAATATCATACTACATAAAAAGTAGGAAACTTATTTCTCTACAAGAAAGGTCTCTAAACATTTTGCCATAGCTCGCTTCGTTTCCGAGATATTTGCAGATTTATCTCAAGGGAAGGGGCCTGACGGACATATTTCGAGATATTTCTTCTTCTTGTTGTTCTTCCTCTGCACAGCTAAGCTGGAAGTGGCATTTGCAGCTCGCAATAGTGCAGAGTTATCTCAAAGAAAGGGGCCACGGTGTTTCTGTATCTCTATTATGTTGGTGCGGCTTCGGAACTTTTAAATATCTTGATATATCTCGAGAACTACGCATCTGATCAAAAAATATCATAGAACATAAAAAGTAGGAAACTTAATTCTCTACAAAAAAGGTCTCTTAACATTTTGCCATAGCTCGCTTCGTTTCCGAGATATTTGCAGATTTATCTCAAGGGAAGGGGCCTGACGGACATATTTCGAGATATTTCTTCTTCTTGTTGTTCTTCTTCTGCACAGCTAAGCTGGAAGTGGCATTTGCGGCTCGCACTAGTGCAGACTTATCTCAAAGAAAGGGGCCACGGTGTTTCTGTATCTCTATTATGTTGGTGCGGCTTCGGAACTTTTAAATATCTTGATATATCTCGAGAACTACGCATCTGATCAAAAAATATCATAGAACATAAAAAGTAGGAAACTTAATTCTCTACAAAAAAGGTCTCTTAACATTTTGCCATAGCTCGCTTCCTTTCCGAGATATTTGCAGATTTATCTCAAGGGAAGGGGCCTAACGGACATATTTCGAGATATTTCTTCTTCTTGTTGTTCTTCTTCTGCACAGCTAAACTGGAAGTGGCATTTCCAGCTCGCAATAGTGCAGAGTTATCTCAAAGAAAGGGGCCACGGTGTTTCTGTATCTCTATTATGTTGGTGCGGCTTCGGAACTTTTAAATATCTTGATATATCTCGAGAACTACGCATCTGATCAAAAAATATCATAGAACGTAAAAAGTAGGAAACTTAATTCTCTACAAAAAAGGTCTCTTAACATTTTGCCATAGCTCGCTTCGTTTCCGAGATATTTGCAGATTTATCTCAAGGGAAGGGGCCTGACGGACATATTTCGAGATATTTCTTCTTCTTGTTGTTCTTCTTCTGCACAGCTGAGCTGGAAGTGGCATTTGCAGGTCGCAATAGTGCAGAATTATCTCAAAGAAAGGGGCCACGGTGTTTCTGTATCTCTATTATGTTGGTGCGGCTTCGGAACTTTTAAGTATCTCGATATATCTCGAAAACTACGCTTCTGATCAAAAAATATCATAGAACGTAAATTGTAGGAAACATTATTCTCTACAAAACAGGTCCCTGAACATTTTGCCATAGCTCGCTTCGTTTCCGAGATATTTGCAGATTTATCTCAAGGGAAGGGTCCTGATGGACATATTTCGAGATATTTCTTCTTCTTGTTGTTCTTCTTCTGCACAGCTAAACTGGAAGTGGCATTTGCGGCTCGCACTAGTGCAGAGTTATCTCAAAGAAAGGGGCCACGGTGTTTCTGTATCTCTATTATGTTGGTGCGGCTTCGGAACTTTTAAATATCTTGATATATCTCGAGAACTACGCATCTGATCAAAAAATATCATAGAACATAAAAAGTAGGAAACTTAATTCTCTACAAAAAAGGTCTCTTAACATTTTGCCATAGCTCGCTTCGTTTCCGAGATATTTGCAGATGTATCTCAAGGGAAGGGGCCTAACGGACATATTTCGAGATATTTCTTCTTCTTGTTGTTCTTCTTCTGCACAGCTAAACTGGAAGTGGCATTTCCAGCTCGCAATAGTGCAGAGTTATCTCAAAGAGAGGGGCCACGGTGTTTCTGTATCTCTATTATGTTGGTGCGGCTTCGGAACTTTTAAATATCTTGATATATCTCGAGAACTACGCATCTGATCAAAAAATATCATAGAACATGAAAAGTAGGAAACTTAATTCTCTACAAAAAAGGTCTCTTAACATTTTGCCATAGCTCTCTTGGTTTCCGAGATATTTGCAGATTTATCTCAAGGGAAGGGGCCTGACGGACATATTTCGAGATATTTCTTCTTCCTGTTGTTCCTCTTCTGCACAGCTAAGCTGGAAGTGGCATTTGCGGCTCGCACTAGTGCAGAGTTATCTCAAAGAAAGGGGCCACGGTGTTTCTGTATCCCTATTATGTTGGTGCGGCTTCGGAACTTTTAAATATCTCGATATATCTCGAGAACTACGCTTCTGATCAAAAAATATCATAGAACATAAATTGTAGGAAACATAATTCTCTACAAAAAACCTCTCCTAACATTTTGCCATAGCTCGCTTCGTTTCCGAGATATTTGCAGATTCAGCTCAAAGGAACTGGTCTGACGGACATATTTCGAGATATTTCTTCTTCTTTTTGTTCTTCCTCTGCACAGCTAAGCTGGAAGTGGCATTTGCAGCTCGCAATAGTGCAGAGTTATCTCAAAGAAAGGGGCCACGGTGTTTCTGTATCTCTATTATGTTGGTGCGGCTTCGGAACTTTTAAATATCTTGATATATCTCGAGAACTACGCATCTGATCAAAAAATATCATAGAACATAAAAAGCAGGGAACTTAATTCTCTACAAAAAAGGTCTCTTAACATTTTGCCATAGCTCGCTTCGTTTCCGAGATATTTGCAGATTTATCTCAAGGGAAGGGGCCTGACGGACATATTTCGAGATATTTCTTCTTCTTGTTGTTCTTCTTCTGCACAGCTAAGCTGGAAGTGGCATTTGCAGCTCGCAATAGTGCAGAGTTATCTCAAAGAAAGGGGCCATGGTGTTTCTGTATCCCTATTATGTTGGTGCGGCTTCGGAACTTTTAAATATCTCGATATATCTCGAAAACTACGCTTCTGATCAAAAAATATCAAAGAACATAAATTGTAGGAAACATAATTCTCTACAAAAAACGTCTCTTAACATTTTGCCATAGATCGCTTCGTTTCCGAGATATTTGCAGATTCAGCTCAAAGGAACTGGCCTGACGGACATATTTCGAGATATTTCTTCTTCTTGTTGTTCTTCTTCTGCACAGCTAAGCTGGAAGTGGCATTTACAGCTCGCAATAGTGCAGAGTTATCTCAAAGAAAGGGGCCACGGTGTTTCTGTATCTCTATTATGTTGGTGTGGCTTCGGAACTTTTAAATATCTTGATATATCTCGAGAACTACGCATCTGATCAAAAAATATCATAGAACATAAATTGTAGGAAACATAATTCGCTACAAAAAAGGTCTCTTAACATTTTGCCATAGCTCGCTTCGTTTCCGAGATATTTGCAGATTTATCTCAAGGGAAGGGGCCTGACGGACATATTTCGAGATATTTCTTCTTCTTGTTGTTCTTCTTCTGCACAGCTAAGCTGGCAGTGGCATTTGCGGCTCGCACTAGTGCACAGTTATCTCAAAGAAAGGGGCCACGGTGTTTCTGTATCTCTATTATGTTGGTGCGTCTTCGGAACTTTTAAATATCTCGATATATCTCGAAAACTACGCTTCTGATCAAAAAATGTCATAGAACATAAATTGTAGGAAACATAATTCTCTACAAAAAACGTCTCTTAACATTTTGCCATAGCTCGCTTCGTTTCCGAGATATTTGCAGATTCAGCTCAAAGGAACTGGCCTGACGGACATATTTCGAGATATTTCTTCTTCTTGTTGTTCTTCCTCTGCACAGCTAAGCTGGAAGTGGCATTTGCAGCTCGCAATGGTGCAGAGTTATCTCAAAGAAAGGGGCCACGGTGTTTCTGTATCTCTATTATGTTGGTGCGGTTTCGGAACTTTTAAATATCTTGATATATCTCGAGAACTACGCACCTCATCAAAAAATATCATAGAACATAAAAAGTAAGAAACCTAATTCTCTACAAAAAAGGTCTCTTAACATTTTGCCATAGCTCGCTTCGTTTCCGAGATATTTGCAGATTTATCTCAAGGGAAGGGGCCTGACGGACGTATTTCGAGATACTTCTTCTTCTTGTTGTTCTTCTTCTGCACAGCTGAGCTGGAAGTGGCATTTGCAGCTCGCAATAGTGCAGAGTTATCTCAAAGAAAGGGGCCACGGTGTTTCTGTATCTCTATTATGTTGGTGCGGCTTCGGAACTTTTAAATATCTCGATATATCTCGAAAACTACGCTTCTGATCAAAAAATATCATAGAACATAAATTGTAGGAAACATAATTCTCTACAAAAAAGGTCTCTTAACATTTTGCCATAGCTCGCTTCGTTTCCGAGATATTTGCAGATTCAGCTCAAAGGAACTGGCCTGACGGACATATTTCGAGATATTTCTTCTTCCTGTTGTTCTTCCTCTGCACAGCTAAGCTGGAAGTGGCATTTGCAGCTCGCAATAGTGCAGAGTTATCTCAAAGAAAGGGGCCACGGTGTTTCTGTATCTCTATTATGTTGGTGCGGTTTCGGAACTTTTAAATATCTTGATATATCTCGAGAACTACGCATCTGATCAAAAAATATCATAGAACATAAAAAGTAGGAAACTTAATTCTCTACAAAAAAGGTCTCTTAACATTTTGCCATAATTCGCTTCGTTTCCGAGATATTTGCAGATTTATCTCAAGGGAAGGGGCCTGACGGACGTATTTCGAGATATTTCTTCTTCTTGTTGTTCTTCTTCTGCACAGCTAAGCTGGAAGTGGCATTTGCGGCTCGCACTAGTGCAGAGTTATCTCAAAGAAAGGGGCCACGGTGTTTCTGTATCCCTATTATGTTGGTGCGCCTTCGGAACTTTTAAATATCTCGATATATCTGGAGAACTACGCATCTGATCAAAAAATATCATAGAACATAAAAAGTAGGAAACTTAATTCTCTACAAAAAAGGTCTCTTAACATTTTGCCATAGCTCGCTTCGTTTCCGAGATATTTGCAGATTTATCTCAAGGGAAGGGGCCTGACGGACGTATTTCGAGATATTTCTTCTTCTTGTTGTTCTTCTTCTGCACAGCTGAGCTGGAAGTGGCATTTGCAGGTCGCAATAGTGCAGAGTTATCTCAAAGAAAGGGGCCACGGTGTTTCTGTATCTCTATTATGTTGGTGCGGCTTCGGAACTTTTAAATATCTCGATATATCTCGAAAACTACGCTTCTGATCAAAAAATATGATAGAACGTAAATTGTAGGAAACATTATTCTCTACAAAAAAGGTCTCTTAACATTTTGCCATAGCTCGCTTCGTTTCCGAGATATTTGCAGATTTATCTCAAGGGAAGTGGCCTGACGGACATATTTCGAGATATTTCTTCTTCTTGTTGTTCTTGTTCTGCACAGCTAAGCTGGATGTGGCATTTGCAGCTCGCAATAGTGCAGAGTTATCCCAAAGAAAGGGGCCACGGTGTTTCTGTATCTCTATTATGTTGGTGCGGCTTCGGAACTTTTAAATATCTTGATATATCTCGAGAACTACGCATCTGATCAAAAAATATCATACTACATAAAAAGTAGGAAACTTAATTCTCTACAAAAAAGGTCTCTTAACATTTTGCCATAGCTCGCTTCGTTTCCGAGATATTTGCAGATTTATCTCAAGGGAAGGGGCCTGACGGACGTATTTCGAGATATTTCTTCTTCTTGTTGTTCTTCTTCTGCACAGCTGAGCTGGAAGTGGCATTTGCAGGTCGCAATAGTGCAGAGTTATCTCAAAGAAAGGGGCCACGGTGTTTCTGTATCTCTATTATGTTGGTGCGGCTTCGGAACTTTTAAATATCTCGATATATCTCGAAAACTACGCTTCTGATCAAAAAATATCATAGAACATAAAAAGTAGGAAACTTAATTCTCTACAAAAAAGGTCTCTTAACATTTTGCCATAGCTCGCTTCGTTTCCGAGACATTTGCAGATTTATCTCAAGGGAAGGGGCCTAACGGACATATTTCGAGATATTTCTTCTTCTTGTTGTTCTTCTTCTGCACAGCTAAGCTGGAAGTGGTATTTACAGCTCGCAATAGTGCAGAGTTAATTCAAAGAAAGGGGCCACGGTGTTTCTTTATCTCTATTATGTTGGTGTGGCTTCGGAACTTTTAAATATCTTGATATATCTCGAGAACTACGCATCTCATCAAAAAATATCATAGAACATAAATTGTAGGAAACATAATTATCTACAAAAAAGGTCTCTTAACATTTTGCCATAGCTCGCTTCGTTTCCGAGATATTTGCAGATTTATCTCAAGGGAAGGGGCCTGACGGACATATTTCGAGATATTTCTACTTCTTGTTGTTCTTCTTCTGCACAGCTAAGCTGGAAGTTGCATTTGCGGCTCGCACTAGTGCACAGTTATCTCAAAGAAAGGGGCCACGGTGTTTCTGTATCGCTATTATGTTGGTGCGTCTTCGGAACTTTTAAATATCTCGATATATCTCGAAAACTACGCTTCTGATCAAAAAATATCATAGAACATAAATTGTAGGAAACATAATTCTCTACAAAAAAGGTCTCTTAACATTTTGCCATAGCTCGCTTCGTTTCCGAGATATTTGCAGATTCAGCTCAAAGGAACTGGCCTGACGGACATATTTCGAGATATTTCTTCTTCTTGTTGTTCTTCCTCTGCACAGCTAAGCTGGAAGTGGCATTTGCAGCTCGCAATAGTGCAGAGTTATCTCAAAGAAAGGGGCCACGGTGTTTCTGTATCTCTATTATGTTGGTGCGGTTTCGGAACTTTTAAATATCTTGATATATCTCGAGAACTACGCATCTGATCAAAAAATATCATAGAACATAAAAAGTAGGAAACTTAATTCTCTACAAAAAAGGTCTCTTAACATTTTGCCATAATTCGCTTCGTTTCCGAGATATTTGCAGATTTATCTCAAGGGAAGGGGCCTGACGGACGTATTTCGAGATATTTCTTCTTCTTGTTGTTCTTCTTCTGCACAGCTAAGCTGGAAGTGGCATTTGCGGCTCGCACTAGTGCAGAGTTATCTCAAAGAAAGGGGCCACGGTGTTTCTGTATCTCTATTATGTTGGTGCGGCTTCGGAACTTTTAAATATCTCGATATATCTCGAAAACTACGCTTCTGATCAAAAAATATCATAGAACATAAAAAGTAGGAAACTTAATTCTGTACAAAAAAGGTCTCTTAACATTTTGCCATAGCTCGCTTCGTTTCCGAGATATTTGCAGATTTATCTCAAGGGAAGGGGCCTAACGGACATATTTCGAGATATTTCTTCTTCTTGTTGTTCTTCTTCTGCACAGCTAAACTGGAAGTGGCATTTCCAGTTCGCAATAGTGCAGAGTTATCTCAAAGAAAGGGGCCACGGTGTTTCTGTATCTCTATTATGTTGGTGCGGTATCGGAACTTTTAAATATCTTGATATATCTCGAGAACTACGCATCTGATCAAAAAATATCATAGAACATAAAAAGTAGGAAACTTAATTCTCTACAAAAAAGGTCTCTTAACATTTTGCCATAGCTCGCTTCGTTTCCGAGATATTTGCAGATTTATCTCAAGGGAAGGGGCCTGACGGACGTATTTCGAGATATTTCTTCTTCTTGTTGTTCTTCTTCTGCACAGCTGAGCTGGAAGTGGCATTTGCAGGTCGCAATAGTGCAGAGTTATCTCAAAGAAAGGGGCCACGGTGTTTCTGTATCTCTATTATGTTGGTGCGGCTTCGGAACTTTTAAATATCTCGATATATCTCGAAAACTACGCTTCTGATCAAAAAATATGATAGAACGTAAATTGTAGGAAACATTATTCTCTACAAAAAAGGTCTCTTAACATTTTGCCATAGCTCGCTTCGTTTCCGAGATATTTGCAGATTTATCTCAAGGGAAGTGGCCTGACGGACATATTTCGAGATATTTCTTCTTCTTGTTGTTCTTGTTCTGCACAGCTAAGCTGGAAGTGGCATTTGCAGCTCGCAATAGTGCAGAGTTATCCCAAAGAAAGGGGCCACGGTGTTTCTGTATCTCTATTATGTTGGTGCGGCTTCGGAACTTTTAAATATCTTGATATATCTCGAGAACTACGCATCTGATCAAAAAATATCATACTACATAAAAAGTAGGAAACTTAATTCTCTACAAGAAAGGTCTCTAAACATTTTGCCATAGCTCGCTTCGTTTCCGAGATATTTGCAGATTTATCTCAAGGGAAGGGGCCTGACGGACATATTTCGAGATATTTCTTCTTCTTGTTGTTCTTCTTCTGCACAGCTAAGCTGGAAGTGGCATTTGCAGCTCGCAATAGTGCAGAGTTATCTCAAAGAGAGGGGCCACGGTGTTTCTGTATCTCTATTATGTTGGTGCGGCTTCGGAACTTTTAAATATCTTGATATATCTCGAGAACTACGCATCTGATCAAAAAATATCATAGAAGATAAAAAGTAGGAAACTTAATTCTCTACAAAAAAGGTCTCTTAACATTTCGCCATAGCTCGCTTCGTTTCCGAGATATTTGCAGATATATCTCAAGTGAAGGGGCCTGACGGACATATTTCGAGATATTTCTTCTTCTTGTTGTTCTTCTTCTGCACAGCTAAGCTGGAAGTGGCATTTGCGGCTCGCACTAGTGCACAGTTATCTCAAAGAAAGGGGCCACGGTGTTTCTGTATCTCTATTATGTTGGTGCGTCTTCGGAACTTTTAAATATCTCGATATATCTCGAAAACTACGCTTCTGATCAAAAAATATCATAGAACATAAATTGTAGGAAATATAATTCTCTACAAAAAACGTCTCTTAACATTTTGCCATAGCTCGCTTCGTTTCCGAGATATTTGCAGATTCAGCTCAAAGGAACTGGCCTGACGGACATATTTCGAGATATTCCTTCTTCTTGTTGTTCTTCCTCTGCACAGCTAAGCTGGAAGTGGCATTTGCAGCTCGCAATAGTGCAGAGTTATGTCAAAGAAAGGGGCCACGGTGTTTCTGTATCTCTATTATGTTGGTGCGGCTTCGGAACTTTTAAATATCTCGATATATCTCGAAAACTACGCTTCTGATCAAAAAATATGATAGAACGTAAATTGTAGGAAACATTATTCGCTACAAAAAAGGTCTCTTAACATTTTGCCATAGCTCGCTTCGTTTCCGAGATATTTGCAGATTTATCTCAAGGGAAGTGGCCTGACGGACATATTTCGAGATATTTCTTCTTCTTGTTGTTCTTGTTCTGCACAGCTAAGCTGGAAGTGGCATTTGCAGCTCGCAATAGTGCAGAGTTATCCCAAAGAAAGGGGCCACGGTGTTTCTGTATCTCTATTATGTTGGTGCGGCTTCGGAACTTTTAAATATCTTGATATATCTCGAGAACTACGCATCTGATCAAAAAATATCATACTACATAAAATGTAGGAAACTTAATTCTCTACAAAAAAGGTCTCTTAACATTTTGCCATAGCTCGCTTCGTTTCCGAGATATTTGCAGATTTATCTCAAGGGAAGGGGCCTGACGGACGTATTTCGAGATATTTCTTCTTCTTGTTGTTCTTCTTCTGCACAGTTGAGCTGGAAGTGGCATTTGCAGGTCGCAATAGTGCAGAGTTATCTCAAAGAAAGGGGCCACGGTGTTTCTGTATCTCTATTATGTTGGTGCGGCTTCGGAACTTTTAAATATCTCGATATATCTCGAAAACTACGCTTCTGATCAAAAAATATCATAGAACATAAAAAGTAGGAAACTTAATTCTCTACAAAAAAGGTCTCTTAACATTTTGCCATAGCTCGCTTCGTTTCCGAGATATTTGCAGATTTATCTCAAGGGAAGGGGCCTAACGGACATATTTCGAGATATTTCTTCTTCTTGTTGTTCTTCTTCTGCACAGCTAAACGGGAAGTGGCATTTCCAGCTCGCAATAGTGCAGAGTTATCTCAAAGAAAGGGGCCACGGTGTTTCTGTATCTCTATTATGTTGGTGCGGTTTCGGAACTTTTAAATATCTTGATATATCTCGAGAACTACGCATCTGATCAAAAAATATGATAGAACATAAAAAGTAGGAAACTTAATTCTCTACAAAAAAGGTCTCTTAACATTTTGCCATAGCTCGCTTCGTTTCCGAGATATTTGCAGATTTATCTCAAGGGAAGGGGCCTGACGGACGTATTTCGAGATATTTCTTCTTCTTGTTGTTCATCTTCTGCACAGCTGAGCTGGAAGTGGCATTTGCAGCTCGCAATAGTGCAGAGTTATCTCAAAGAAAGGGGCCACGGTGTTTCTGTATCTCTATTATGTTGGTGCGGCTTCGGAACTTTTAAAGATCTTGATATATCTCGAGAACTACGCATCTGATCAAAAAATATCATAGAACATAAACAGTAGGAAACTTAATTCTCTACAAAAAAGGTCTCTTAACATTTTGCCATAGCTCGCTTCGTTTCCGAGACATTTGCAGATTTATCTCAAGGGAAGGGGCCTGACGGACATATTTCGAGATATTTCTTCTTCTTGTTGTTCTTCTTCTGCACAGCTAAGCTGGAAGTTGCATTTGCGGCTCGCACTAGTGCACAGTTATCTCAAAGAAAGGGGCCACGGTGTTTCTGTATCGCTATTATGTTGGTGCGTCTTCGGAACTTTTAAATATCTCGATATATCTCGAAAACTACGCTTCTGATCAAAAAATACCATAGAACATAAATTGTAGGAAACATAATTCTCTACAAAAAAGGTCTCTTAACATTTTGCCATAGCTCGCTTCGTTTCCGAGATATTTGCAGATTCAGCTCAAAGGAACTGGCCTGACGGACATATTTCGAGATATTTCTTCTTCTTGTTGTTCTTCCTCTGCACAGCTAAGCTGGAAGTGGCATTTGCAGCTCGCAATAGTGCAGAGTGATCTCAAAGAAAGGGGCCACGGTGTTTCTGTATCTCTATTATGTTGGTGCGGTTTCGGAACTTTTAAATATCTTGATATATCTCGAGAACTACGCATCTGATCAAAAAATATCATAGAACATAAAAAGTAGGAAACTTAATTCTCTACAAAAAAGGTCTCTTAACATTTTGCCATAATTCGCTTCGTTTCCGAGATATTTGCAGATTTATCTCAAGGGAAGGGGCCTGACGGACGTATTTCGAGATATTTCTTCTTCTTGTTGTTCTTCTTCTGCACAGCTGAGCTGGAAGTGGCATTTGCAGGTCGCAATAGTGCAGAGTTATCTCAAAGAAAGGGGCCACGGTGTTTCTGTATCTCTATTATGTTGGTGCGGCTTCGGAACTTTGAAATATCTCGATATATCTCGAAAACTACGCTTCTGATCAAAAAATATCATAGAATGTAAATTGTAGGAAACATTATTCTCTACAAAAAAGGTCTCTTAACATTTTGCCATAGCTCGCTTCGTTTCCGAGATATTTGCAGATTTATCTCAAGGGAAGTGGCCTGACGGACATATTTCGAGACATTTCTTCTTCTTGTTGTTCTTGTTCTGCACAGCTAAGCTGGAAGTGGCATTTGCAGCTCGCAATAGTGCAGAGTTATCCCAAAGAAAGGGGCCACGGTGTTTCTGTATCTCTATTATGTTGGTGCGGCTTCGGAACTTTTAAATATCTTGATATATCTCGAGAACTACGCATCTGATCAAAAAATATCATACTACATAAAAAGTAGGAAACTTAATTCTCTACAAGAAAGGTCTCTAAACATTTTGCCATAGCTCGCTTCGTTTCCGAGATATTTGCAGATTTATCTCAAGGGAAGGGGCCTGACGGACATATTTCGAGATATTTCTTCTTCTTGTTGTTCTTCTTCTGCACAGCTAAGCTGGAAGTGGCATTTGCAGCTCGCAATAGTGCAGAGTTATCTCAAAGAGAGGGGCCACGGTGTTTCTGTATCTCTATTATGTTGGTGCGGCTTCGGAACTTTTAAATATCTTGATATATCTCGAGAACTACGCATCTGATCAAAAAATATCATAGAAGATAAAAAGTAGGAAACATAATTCTCTACAAAAAAGGTCTCTTAACATTTCGCCATAGCTCGCTTCGTTTCCGAGATATTTGCAGATATATCTCAAGGGAAGGGGCCTGACGGACATATTTCGAGATATTTCTTCTTCTTGTTGTTCTTCTTCTGCACAGCTAAGCTGGAAGTGGCATTTGCGGCTCGCACTAGTGCACAGTTATCTCAAAGAAAGGGGCCACGGTGTTTCTGTATCTCTATTATGTTGGTGCGTCTTCGGAACTTTTAAATATCTCGATATATCTCGAAATCTACGCTTCTGATCAAAAAATATCATAGAACATAAAAAGTAGGAAACATAATTCTCTACAAAAAAGGTCTCTTAACATTTTGCCATAGCTCGCTTCGTTTCCGAGATATTTGCAGATTTATCTCAAGGGAAGGGGCCTGACGGACATATTTCGAGATATTTCTTCTTCTTGTTGTTCTTCTTCTGCACAGCTAAGCTGGAAGTGGCATTTGCAGCTCGCAATAGTGCAGAGTTATCTCAAAGAGAGGGGCCACGGTGTTTCTGTATCTCTATTATGTTGGTGCGGCTTCGGAACTTTTAAATATCTTGATATATCTCGAGAACTACGCATCTGATCAAAAAATATCATAGAAGATAAAAAGTAGGAAACTTAATTCTCTACAAAAAAGGTCTCTTAACATTTCGCCATAGCTCGCTTCGTTTCCGAGATATTTGCAGATATATCTCAAGGGAAGGGGCCTGACGGACATATTTCGAGATATTTCTTCTTCTTGTTGTTCTTCTTCTGCACAGCTAAGCTGGAAGTGGCATTTGCGGCTCGCACTAGTGCACAGTTATCTCAAAGAAAGGGGCCACGGTGTTTCTGTATCTCTATTATGTTGGTGCGTCTTCGGAACTTTTAAATATCTCGATATATCTCGAAATCTACGCTTCTGATCAAAAAATATCATAGAACATAAATTGTAGGAAACATAATTCTCTACAAAAAAGGTCTCTTAACATTTTGCCATAGCTCGCTTCGTTTCCGAGATATTTGCAGATTTATCTCAAGGGAAGTGGCCTGACGGACATATTTCGAGACATTTCTTCTTCTTGTTGTTCTTGTTCTGCACAGCTAAGCTGGAAGTGGCATTTGCAGCTCGCAATAGTGCAGAGTTATCCCAAAGAAAGGGGCCACGGTGTTTCTGTATCTCTATTATGTTGGTGCGGCTTCGGAACTTTTAAATATCTTGATATATCTCGAGAACTACGCATCTGATCAAAAAATATCATACTACATAAAAAGTAGGAAACTTAATTCTCTACAAGAAAGGTCTCTAAACATTTTGCCATAGCTCGCTTCGTTTCCGAGATATTTGCAGATTTATCTCAAGGGAAGGGGCCTGACGGACCTATTTCGAGATATTTCTTCTTCTTGTTGTTCTTCTTCTGCACAGCTAAGCTGGAAGTGGCATTTGCAGCTCGCAATAGTGCAGAGTTATCTCAAAGAGAGGGGCCACGGTGTTTCTGTATCTCTATTATGTTGGTGCGGCTTCGGAACTTTTAAATATCTTGATATATCTCGAGAACTACGCATCTGATCAAAAAATATCATAGAAGATAAAAAGTAGGAAACTTAATTCTCTACAAAAAAGGTCTCTTAACATTTCGCCATAGCTCGCTTCGTTTCCGAGATATTTGCAGATATATCTCAAGGGAAGGGGCCTGACGGACATATTTCGAGATATTTCTTCTTCTTGTTGTTCTTCTTCTGCACAGCTAAGCTGGAAGTGGCATTTGCGGCTCGCACTAGTGCACAGTTATCTCAAAGAAAGGGGCCACGGTGTTTCTGTATCTCTATTATGTTGGTGCGTCTTCGGAACTTTTAAATATCTCGATATATCTCGAAATCTACGCTTCTGATCAAAAAATATCATAGAACATAAATTGTAGGAAACATTATTCTCTACAAAAAACGTCTCTTAACATTTTGCCATAGCTCGCTTCGTTTCCGAGATATTTGCAGATATATCTCAAGGGAAGGGGCCTGACGGACATATTTCGAGATATTTCTTCTTCTTGTTGTTCTTCTTCTGCACAGCTAAGCTGGAAGTGGCATTTGCAGCTCGCAATAGTGCAGAGTTATCTCAAAGAAAGGGGCCACGGTGTTTCTGTATCTCTATTATGTTGGTGCGGCTTCGGAACTTTTGAATATCTTGATATATCTCGAGAACTACGCATCTGATCAAAAAATATCATAGAACATAAAAAGTAGGAAACTTAATTCTCTACAAAAAAGGTCTCTTAACATTTTGCCATAGCTCGCTTCGTTTCCGAGATATTTGCAGATTTATCTCAAGGGAAGGGGCCTGACGGACATATTTCGAGATATTTCTTCTTCTTGTTGTTCTTCTTCTGCACAGCTAAGCTGGAAGTGGCATTTGCAGCTCGCACTAGTGCAGAGTTATCTCAAAGAAAGGGGCCACGGTGTTTCTGTATCTCTATTATGTTGGTGCGGCTTCGGAACTTTTAAATATCTCGATATATCTCGAAAACTACGCTTCTGATCAAAAAATATCGTAGAACATAAATTGTAGGAAACATAATTCTCTACAAAAAAGGTCTCTTAACATTTTGCCATAGCTCGCTTCGTTTCCGAGATATTTGCAGATATATCTCAAGGGAAGGGGCCTGACGGACATATTTCGAGATATTTCTTCTTCTTGTTGTTCTTCTTCTGCACAGCTAAGCTGGAAGTGGCATTTACAGCTCGCAATAGTGCAGAGTTATCTCAAAGAAAGGGGCCACGGTGTTTCTGTATCTCTATTATGTTGGTGCGGCTTCGGAACTTTTAAATATCTTGATATATCTCGAGAACTACGCATCTGATCAAAAAATATCATAGAACATCAAAAGTAGGAAACTTAATTCTCTACAAAAAAGGTCTCTTAACATTTTGCCATAGCTCTCTTCGTTTCCGAGATATTTGCAGATTTATCTCAAGGGAAGGGGCCTGACGGACATATTTCGAGATATTTCTTCTTCTTGTTGTTCTTCTTCTGCACAGCTAAGCTGGAAGTGGCATTTGCAGCTCGCAATAGTGCAGAGTTATCTCAAAGAAAGGGGCCACGGTGTTTCTGTATCTCTATTATGTTGGTGCGGCTTCGGAACTTTTAAATATCTTGATATATCTCGAGAACTACGCGTCTGATCAAAAAATATCATAGAACATAAAAAGTAGGAAACATAATTCTCTACAAAAAGGTCTGTTAACATTTTGCCATAGCTCGCTTCGTTTCCGAGATATTTGCAGATATATCTCAAGGGAAGGGGCCTGACGGACATATTTCGAGATATTTCTTCTTCTTGTTGTTCTTCTTCTGCACAGCTAAGCTGGAAGTGGCATTTACAGCTCGCAATAGTGCAGAGTTATCTCAAAGAAAGGGGCCACGGTGTTTCTGTATCTCTATTATGTTGGTGCGGCTTCGGAACTTTTAAATATCTTGATATATCTCGAGAACTACGCATCTGATCAAAAAATATCATAGAACATCAAAAGTAGGAAACTTAATTCTCTACAAAAAAGGTCTCTTAACATTTTGCCATAGCTCTCTTCGTTTCCGAGATATTTGCAGATTTATCTCAAGGGAAGGGGCCTGACGGACATATTTCGAGATATTTCTTCTTCTTGTTGTTCTTCTTCTGCACAGCTAAGCTGGAAGTGGCATTTGCAGCTCGCAATAGTGCAGAGTTATCTCAAAGAAAGGGGCCACGGTGTTTCTGTATCTCTATTATGTTGGTGCGGCTTCGGAACTTTTAAATATCTTGATATATCTCGAGAACTACGCGTCTGATCAAAAAATATCATAGAACATAAAAAGTAGGAAACATAATTCTCTACAAAAAGGTCTCTTAACATTTTGCCATAGCTCGCTTCGTTTCCGAGATATTTGCAGATATATCTCAAGGGAAGGGGCCTGACGGACATATTTCGAGATATTTCTTCTTCTTGTTGTTCTTCTTCTGCACAGCTGAGCTGGAAGTGGCATTTGCAGGTCGCAATAGTGCAGAGTTATCTCAAAGAAAGGGGCCACGGTGTTTCTGTATCTCTATTATGTTGGTGCGGCTTCGGAACTTTTAAATATCTTGATATATCTCGAGAACTACGCATCTGATCAAAAAATATCATAGAACATAAAAAGTAGGAAACTTAATTCTCTACAAAAAAGGTCTCTTAACATTTTGCCATAGCTCGCTTCGTTTCCGAGATATTTGCAGATGTATCTCAAGGGAAGGGGCCTGACGGACATATTTCGAGATATTTCTTCTTCTTGTTGTTCTTCTTCTGCACAGCTGAGCTGGAAGTGGCATTTGCAGGTCGCAATAGTGCAGAGTTATCTCAAAGAAAGGGGCCACGGTGTTTCTGTATCTCTATTATGTTGGTGCGGCTTCGCAACTTTTAAATATCTCGATATATCTCGAGAACTACGCATCTGATCAAAAAATATCATAGAACATAAAAAGTAGGAAACATAATTCTCTACAAAAAACGTCTCTTAACATTTTGCCATAGCTCGCTTCGTTTCCGAGATATTTGCAGATTTATCTCAAGGGAAGTGGCCTGACGGACATATTTCGAGATATTTCTTCTTCTTGTTGTTCTTCTTCTGCACAGCTAAGCTGGAAGTGGCATTTGCGGCTCGCACTAGTGCAGAGTTATCTCAACGAAAGGGGCCACAGTGTTTCTGTATCTCTATTATGTTGGTGCGGCTTCGGAACTTTTAAATATCTCGATATATCTCGAAAACTACGCTTCTGATGAAAAAATATCATAGAACATAAATTGTAGGAAACATAATTCTCTACAAAAAAGGTCTCTTAACATTTTGCCATAGCTCGCTTCGTTTCCGAGATATTTGCAGATATATCTCAAGGGAAGGGGCCTGACGGACATATTTCGAGATATTTCTTCTTCTTGTTGTTCTTCTTCTGCACAGCTAAGCTGGAAGTGGCATTTACAGCTCGCAATAGTGCAGAGTTATCTCAAAGAAAGGGGCCACGGTGTTTCTGTATCTCTATTATGTTGGTGCGGCTTCGGAACTTTTAAATATCTTGATATATCTCGAGAACTACGCATCTGATCAAAAAATATCATAGAAGATAAAAAGTAGGAAACTTAATTCTCTACAAAAAAGGTCTCTTAACATTTCGCCATAGCTCGCTTCGTTTCCGAGATATTTGCAGATATATCTCAAGGGAAGGGGCCTGACGGACATATTTCGAGATATTTCTTCGTCTTGTTGTTCTTCTTCTGCACAGCTAAGCTGGAAGTGGCATTTGCGGCTCGCACTAGTGCACAGTTATCTCAAAGAAAGGGGCCACGGTGTTTCTGTATCTCTATTATGTTGGTGCGTCTTCGGAACTTTTAAATATCTCGATATATCTCGAAAACTACGCTTCTGATCAAAAAATATCATAGAACATAAATTGTAGGAAACATAATTCTCTACAAAAAACGTCTCTTAACATTTTGCCATAGCTCGCTTCGTTTCCGAGATATTTGCAGATATATCTCAAGGGAAGGGGCCTGACGGACATATTTCGAGATATTTCTTCTTCTTGTTGTTCTTCTTCTGCACAGCTAAGCTGGAAGTGGCATTTGCAGCTCGCAATAGTGCAGAGTTATCTCAAAGAAAGGGGCCACGGTGTTTCTGTATCTCTATTATGTTGGTGCGGCTTCGGAACTTTTGAATATCTTGATATATCTCGAGAACTACGCATCTGATCAAAAAATATCATAGAACATAAAAAGTAGGAAACTTAATTCTCTACAAAAAAGGTCTCTTAACATTTTGCCATAGCTCGCTTCGTTTCCGAGATATTTGCAGATTTATCTCAAGGGAAGGGGCCTGACGGACATATTTCGAGATATTTCTTCTTCTTGTTGTTCTTCTTCTGCACAGCTAAGCTGGAAGTGGCATTTGCAGCTCGCACTAGTGCAGAGTTATCTCAAAGAAAGGGGCCACGGTGTTTCTGTATCTCTATTATGTTGGTGCGGCTTCGGAACTTTTAAATATCTCGATATATCTCGAAAACTACGCTTCTGATCAAAAAATATCGTAGAACATAAATTGTAGGAAACATAATTCTCTACAAAAAAGGTCTCTTAACATTTTGCCATAGCTCGCTTCGTTTCCGAGATATTTGCAGATATATCTCAAGGGAAGGGGCCTGACGGACATATTTCGAGATATTTCTTCTTCTTGTTGTTCTTCTTCTGCACAGCTAAGCTGGAAGTGGCATTTACAGCTCGCAATAGTGCAGAGTTATCTCAAAGAAAGGGGCCACGGTGTTTCTGTATCTCTATTATGTTGGTGCGGCTTCGGAACTTTTAAATATCTTGATATATCTCGAGAACTACGCATCTGATCAAAAAATATCATAGAACATCAAAAGTAGGAAACTTAATTCTCTACAAAAAAGGTCTCTTAACATTTTGCCATAGCTCTCTTCGTTTCCGAGATATTTGCAGATTTATCTCAAGGGAAGGGGCCTGACGGACATATTTCGAGATATTTCTTCTTCTTGTTGTTCTTCTTCTGCACAGCTAAGCTGGAAGTGGCATTTGCAGCTCGCAATAGTGCAGAGTTATCTCAAAGAAAGGGGCCACGGTGTTTCTGTATCTCTATTATGTTGGTGCGGCTTCGGAACTTTTAAATATCTTGATATATCTCGAGAACTACGCGTCTGATCAAAAAATATCATAGAACATAAAAAGTAGGAAACATAATTCTCTACAAAAAGGTCTGTTAACATTTTGCCATAGCTCGCTTCGTTTCCGAGATATTTGCAGATATATCTCAAGGGAATGGGCCTGACGGACATATTTCGAGATATTTCTTCTTCTTGTTGTTCTTCTTCTGCACAGCTGAGCTGGAAGTGGCATTTGCTGGTCGCAATAGTGCAGAGTTATCTCAAAGAAAGGGGCCACGGTGTTTCTGTATCTCTATTATGTTGGTGCGGCTTCGGAACTTTTAAATATCTTGATATATCTCGAGAACTACGCATCTGATCAAAAAATATCATAGAACATAAAAAGTAGGAAACTTAATTCTCTACAAAAAAGGTCTCTTAACATTTTGCCATAGCTCGCTTCGTTTCCGAGATATTTGCAGATTTATCTCAAGGGAAGGGGCCTGACGGACATATTTCGAGATATTTCTTCTTCTTGTTGTTCTTCTTCTGCACAGCTGAGCTGGAAGTGGCATTTGCAGGTCGCAATAGTGCAGAGTTATCTCAAAGAAAGGGGCCACGGTGTTTCTGTATCTCTATTATGTTGGTGCGGCTTCGCAACTTTTAAATATCTCGATATATCTCGAGAACTACGCATCTGATCAAAAAATATCATAGAACATAAAAAGTAGGAAACTTAATTCTCTACAAAAAAGGTCTCTTAACATTTTGCCATAGCTCGCTTCGTTTCCGAGATATTTGCAGATTTATCTCAAGGGAAGGGGCCTGACGGACATATTTCGAGATATTTCTTCTTCTTGTTGTTCTTCTTCTGCACAGCTAAGCTGGAAGTGGCATTTGCAGGTCGCAATATTGCAGAGTTATCTCAAAGAAAGGGGCCACGGTGTTTCTGTATCTCTATTATGTTGGTGCGGCTTCGGAACTTTTAAATATCTCGATATATCTCGAAAACTACGCTTCGGATCAAAAAATATCATAGAACATAAATTGTAGGAAACATAATTCTCTACAAAAAACGTCTCTTAACATTTTGCCATAGCTCGCTTCGTTTCCGAGATATTTGCAGATTTATCTCAAGGGAAGTGGCCTGACGGACATATTTCGAGATATTTCTTCTTCTTGTTGTTCTTCTTCTGCACAGCTAAGCTGGAAGTGGCATTTGCGGCTCGCACTAGTGCAGAGTTATCTCAACGAAAGGGGACACAGTGTTTCTGTATCTCTATTATGTTGGTGCGGCTTCGGAACTTTTAAATATCTCGATATATCTCGAAAACTACGCTTCTGATGAAAAAATATCATAGAACATAAATTGTAGGAAACATAATTCTCTACAAAAAAGGTCTCTTAACATTTTGCCATAGCTCGCTTCGTTTCCGAGATATTTGCAGATATATCTCAAGGGAAGGGGCCTGACGGACATATTTCGAGATATTTCTTCTTCTTGTTGTTCTTCTTCTGCACAGCTAAGCTGGAAGTGGCATTTACAGCTCGCAATAGTGCAGAGTTATCTCAAAGAAAGGGGCCACGGTGTTTCTGTATCTCTATTATGTTGGTGCGGCTTCGGAACTTTTAAATATCTTGATATATCTCGAGAACTACGCATCTGATCAAAAAATATCATAGAACATAAAAAGTAGGAAACTTAATTCTCTACAAAAAAGGTCGCTTAACATTTTGCCATAGCTCGCTTCGTTTCCGAGATATTTGCATATTTATCTCAAGGGAAGGGGTCTGACGGACATATTTCGAGATATTTCTTCTTCTTGTTGTTCTTCTTCTGCACAGCTAAGCTGGAAGTGGCATTTGCGGCTCGCACTAGTGCAGAGTTATCTCAAAGAACGGGGCCACGGTGTTTCTGTATCCCTATTATGTTGGTGCGGCTTCGGAACTTTTAAATATCTTGATATATCTCAAGAACTACGCTTCTGATCAAAAAATATCATAGAACATAAATTGTAGGAAACATAATTCTCTACAAAAAACGTCTCTTAACATTTTGCCATAGCTCGCTTCGTTTCCGAGATATTTGCAGATTCAGCTCAAAGGAACTGGCCTGACGGACATATTTCGAGAAATTTCTTCTTCTTGTTGTTCTTCCACTGCACAGCTAAGCTGGAAGTGGCATTTGCTGCTCGCAATAGTGCAGAGTTATCTCAAAGAAAGGGGCCACGGTGTTTCTGTATCTCTATTATGTTGGTGCGGCTTCGGAACTTTTAAATATCTTGATATATCTCGAGAACTACGCATCTGATCAAAAAATATCATAGAACATTAAAAGTAGGAAACCTAATTCTCTACAAAAAAGGTCTCTTAACATTTTGCCATAGCTCTCTTCGTTTCCGAGATATTTGCAGATTTATCTCAAGGGAAGGGGCCTGACGGACATATTTCGAGATATTTCTTCTTCTTGTTGTTCTTCTTCTGTACAGCTAAGCTGAAAGTGGCATTTGCAGCTCGCAATAGTGCAGAGTTATCTCAAAGAAAGGAGCCACGGTGTTTCTGTATCTCTATTATGTTGGTGCGGCTTCGGAACTTTTAAATATCTTGATATATCTCGAGAACTACGCATCTGATCAAAAAATATCATAGAACATAAAAAGTAGGAAACCTAATTCTCTACAAGAAAGGTCTCTTTACATTTTGCCATAGCTCTCTTCGTTTCCGAGATATTTGCAGATTTATCTCAAGGGAAGGGGCCTGACGGACATATTTCGAGATATTTCTTCTTCTTGTTGTTCTTCTTCTGCACAGCTAAGCTGGAAGTGGCATTTACAGCTCGCAATAGTGCAGAGTTATCTCAAAGAAAGGGGCCACGGTGTTTCTGTATCTCTATTATGTTGGTGCGGCTTCGGAACTTTTAAATATCTCGATATATCTCGAAAACTACGCTTCTGATCAAAAAATATCATAGAACATAAATTGTAGGAAACATAATTCTCTACAAAAAACGTCTCTTAACATTTTGCCATAGCTCGCTTCGTTTCCGAGATATTTGCAGATATATCTCAAGGGAAGGGGCCTGACGGACATATTTCGAGATATTTCTTCTTCTTGTTGTTCTTCTTCTGCACAGCTAAGCTGGAAGTGGCATTTGCGGCTCGCACTGGTGCACAGTTATCTCAAAGAAAGGGGCCACGGTGTTTCTGTATCTCTATTATGTTGGTGCGTCTTCGGAACTTTTAAATATCTCGATATATCTCGAAAACTACGCTTCTGATCAAAAAATATCATAGAACATAAATTGTAGGAAACATAATTCTCTACAAAAAACGTCTCTTAACATTTTGCCATAGCTCGCTTCGTTTCCGAGATATTTGCAGATATATCTCAAGGGAAGGGGCCTGACGGACATATTTCGAGATATTTCTTCTTCTTGTTGTTCTTCTTCTGCACAGCTAAGCTGGAAGTGGCATTTGCGGCTCGCACTGGTGCACAGTTATCTCAAAGAAAGGGGCCACGGTGTTTCTGTATCTCTATTATGTTGGTGCGTCTTCGGAACTTTTAAATATCTCGATATATCTCGAAAACTACGCTTCTGATCAAAAAATATCATAGAACATAAATTGTAGGAAACATAATTCTCTACAAAAAACGTCTCTTAACATTTTGCCATAGCTCGCTTCGTTTCCGAGATATTTGCAGATTCAGCTCAAAGGAACTGGCCTGACGGACATATTTCGAGATATTTCTTCTTCTTGTTGTTCTTCTTCTGCACAGCTAAGCTGGAAGTGGCATTTGCAGCTCGCACTAGTGCAGAGTTATCTCAAAGAAAGGGGCCACGGTGTTTCTGTATCTCTATTATGTTGGTGCGGCTTCGGAACTTTTAAATATCTCGATATATCTCGAAAACTACGCTTCTGATCAAAAAATATCATAGAACGTAAATTGTAGGAAATATTATTCTCTACAAAAAAGGGCTCTTAACGTTTTGCCATAGCTCGCTTCGTTTCCGAGATATTTGCAGATTCATCTCAAGGGAAGGGGTCTGACGGACATATTTCGAGATATTTCTTCTTCTTGTTGTTCTTCTTCTGCACAGCTAAGCTCGAAGTGGCATTTGCAGCTCGCGATAGTGCAGAGTTATCTCAAAGAAAGAGGCCACGGTGTTTCTGTACCTCTATTATGTTGGTGCAGCTTCGGAACTTTTAAATATCTTGATATATCTCGAGAACTACGCATCTGATCAAAAAATATCATCGAACATAAAAAGTAGGAAACTTAATTCTCTACAAAAAAGGTCTCTTAACATTTTGCCATAGCTCGCTTCGTTTCCGAGATATTTGCAGATTTATCTCAAGGGAAGTGGCCTGAGGGACATATTTCGAGATATTTCTTCTTCTTGTTGTTCTTCTTCTGCACAGCTAAGCTGGAAGTGGCATTTGCGGCTCGCACTAGTGCAGAGTTATCTCAACGAAAGGGGCCACAGTGTTTCTGTATCTCTATTATGTTGGTGCGGCTTCGGAACTTTTAAATATCTCGATATATCTCGAAAACTACGCTTCTGATGAAAAAATATCATAGAACATAAATTGTAGGAAACATAATTCTCTACAAAAAAGGTCTCTTAACATTTTGCCATAGCTCGCTTCGTTTCCGAGATATTTGCAGATATATCTCAAGGGAAGGGGCCTGACGGACATATTTCGAGATATTTCTTCTTCTTGTTGTTCTTCTTCTGCACAGCTAAGCTGGAAGTGGCATTTACAGCTCGCAATAGTGCAGAGTTATCTCAAAGAAAGGGGCCACGGTGTTTCTGTATCTCTATTATGTTGGTGCGGCTTCGGAACTTTTAAATATCTTGATATATCTCGAGAACTACGCATCTGATCAAAAAATATCATAGAACATAAAAAGTAGGAAACTTAATTCTCTACAAAAAAGGTCGCTTAACATTTTGCCATAGCTCGCTTCGTTTCCGAGATATTTGCATATTTATCTCAAGGGAAGGGGCCTGACGGACATATTTCGAGATATTTCTTCTTCTTGTTGTTCTTCTTCTGCACAGCTAAGCTGGAAGTGGAATTTGCGGCTCGCACTAGTGCAGAGTTATCTCAAAGAACGGGGCCACGGTGTTTCTGTATCCCTATTATGTTGGTGCGGCTTCGGAACTTTTAAATATCTTGATATATCTCAAGAACTACGCTTCTGATCAAAAAATATCATAGAACATAAATTGTAGGAAACATAATTCTCTACAAAAAACGTCTCTTAACATTTTGCCATAGCTCGCTTCGTTTCCGAGATATTTGCAGATTCAGCTCAAAGGAACTGGCCTGACGGACATATTTCGAGATATTTCTTCTTCTTGTTGTTCTTCCACTGCACAGCTAAGCTGGAAGTGGCATTTGCAGCTCGCAATAGTGCAGAGTTATCTCAAAGAAAGGGGCCACGGTGTTTCTGTATCTCTATTATGTTGGTGCGGCTTCGGAACTTTTAAATATCTCGATATATCTCGAAAACTACGCTTCTGATGAAAAAATATCATAGAACATAAATTGTAGGAAACATAATTCTCTACAAAAAAGGTCTCTTAACATTTTGCCATAGCTCGCTTCGTTTCCGAGATATTTGCAGATATATCTCAAGGGAAGGGGCCTGACGGACATATTTCGAGATATTTCTTCTTCTTGTTGTTCTTCTTCTGCACAGCTAAGCTGGAAGTGGCATTTACAGCTCGCAATAGTGCAGAGTTATCTCAAAGAAAGGGGCCACGGTGTTTCTGTATCTCTATTATGTTGGTGCGGCTTCGGAACTTTTAAATATCTTGATATATCTCGAGAACTACGCATCTGATCAAAAAATATCATAGAACATAAAAAGTAGGAAACTTAATTCTCTACAAAAAAGGTCGCTTAACATTTTGCCATAGCTCGCTTCGTTTCCGAGATATTTGCATATTTATCTCAAGGGAAGGGGCCTGACGGACATATTTCGAGATATTTCTTCTTCTTGTTGTTCTTCTTCTGCACAGCTAAGCTGGAAGTGGCATTTGCGGCTCGCATTAGTGCAGAGTTATCTCAAAGAACGGGGCCACGGTGTTTCTGTATCCCTATTATGTTGGTGCGGCTTCGGAAATTTTAAATATCTTGATATATCTCGAGAACTACGCTTCTGATCAAAAAATATCATAGAACATAAATTGTAGGAAACATAATTCTCTACAGAAAACGTCTCTTAACATTTTGCCATAGCTCGCTTCGTTTCCGAGATATTTGCAGATATATCTCAAGGGAAGGGGCCTGACGGACATATTTCGAGATATTTCTTCTTCTTGTTGTTCTTCTTCTACACAGCTAAGCTGGAAGTGGCATTTACAGCTCGCAATAGTGCAGAGTTATCTCAAAGAGAGGGGCCACGGTGTTTCTGTATCTCTATTATGTTGGTGCGGCTTCGGAACTTTTAAATATCTTGATATATCTCGAGAACTACGCATCTGATCAAAAAATATCATAGAACATAAAAAGTAGGAAACTTAATTCTCTACAAAAAAGGTCGCTTAACATTTTGCCATAGCTCGCTTCGTTTCCGAGGTATTTGCATATTTATCTCAAGGGAAGGGGCCTGACGGACATATTTCGAGATATTTCTTCTTCTTGTTGTTCTTCTTCTGCACAGCTAAGCTGGAAGTGGCATTTGCGGCTCGCACTAGTGCAGAGTTATCTCAAAGAACGGGGCCACGGTGTTTCTGTATCCCTATTATGTTGGTGCGGCTTCGGAACTTTTAAATATCTTGATATATCTCGAGAACTACGCTTCTGATCAAAAAATATCATAGAACATAAATTGTAGGAAACATAATTCTCTACAAAAAACGTCTCTTAACATTTTGCCATAGCTCGCTTCGTTTCCGAGATATTTGCAGATTCAGCTCAAAGGAACTGGCCTGACGGACATATTTCGAGATATTTCTTCTTCTTGTTGTTCTTCCACTGCACAGCTAAGCTGGAAGTGGCGTTTGCAGCTCGCAATAGTGCAGAGTTATCTCAACGAAAGGGGCCACAGTGTTTCTGTATCTCTATTATGTTGGTGCGGCTTCGGAACTTTTAAATATCTCGATATATCTCGAAAACTACGCTTCTGATGAAAAAATATCATAGAACATAAATTGTAGGAAACATAATTCTCTACAAAAAAGGTCTCTTAACATTTTGCCATAGCTCGCTTCGTTTCCGAGATATTTGCAGATATATCTCAAGGGAAGGGGCCTGACGGACATATTTCGAGATATTTCTTCTTCTTGTTGTTCTTCTTCTGCACAGCTAAGCTGGAAGTGGCATTTACAGCTCGCAATAGTGCAGAGTTATCTCAAAGAAAGGGGCCACGGTGTTTCTGTATCTCTATTATGTTGGTGCGGCTTCGGAACTTTTAAATATCTTGATATATCTCGAGAACTACGCATCTGATCAAAAAATATCATAGAACATAAAAAGTAGGAAACTTAATTCTCTACAAAAAAGGTCTCTTAACATTTTGCCATAGCTCGCTTCGTTTCCGAGATATTTGCAGATTTATCTCAAGGGAAGGGGCCTGACGGACATATTTCGAGATATTTCTTCTTCTTGTTGTTCTTCTTCTGCACAGCTAAGCTGGAAGTGGCATTTACAGCTCGCCATAGTGCAGAGTTATCTCAAAGAAAGGGGCCACGGTGTTTCTGTATCTCTATTATGTTGGTGCGGCTTCGGAACTTTTAAATATCTTGATATATCTCGAGAACTACGCATCTGATCAAAAAATATCATAGAACATAAAAAGTAGGAAACCTAATTCTCTACAAAAAAGGTCTCTTAACATTTTGCCATAGCTCTCTTCGTTTCCGAGATATTTGCAGATTTATCTCAAGGGAAGGGGCCTGACGGACATATTTCGAGATATTTCTTCTTCTTGTTGTTCTTCTTCTGTACAGCTAAGCTGAAAGTGGCATTTGCAGCTCGCAATACTGCAGAGTTATCTCAAAGAAAGGGGCCACGGTGTTTCTGTATCTCTATTATGTTGGTGCGGCTTCGGAACTTTTAAATATCTTGATATATCTCGAGAACTACGCATCTGATCAAAAAATATCATAGAACATAAAAAGTAGGAAACTTAATTCTCTACAAAAAAGGTCGCTTAACATTTTGCCATAGCTCGCTTCGTTTCCGAGATATTTGCATATTTATCTCAAGGGAAGGGGCCTGACGGACATATTTCGAGATATTTCTTCTTCTTGTTGTTCTTCTTCTGCACAGCTAAGCTGGAAGTGGCATTTGCGGCTCGCACTAGTGCAGAGTTATCTCAAAGAACGGGGCCACGGTGTTTCTGTATCCCTATTATGTTGGTGCGGCTTCGGAACTTTTAAATATCTTGATATATCTCGAGAACTACGCTTCTGATCAAAAAATATCATAGAACATAAATTGTAGGAAACATAATTCTCTACAAAAAACGTCTCTTAACATTTTGCCATAGCTCGCTTCGTTTCCGAGATATTTGCAGATTCAGCTCAAAGGAACTGGCCTGACGGACATATTTCGAGATATTTCTTCTTCTTGTTGTTCTTCCACTGCACAGCTAAGCTGGAAGTGGCATTTGCAGCTCGCAATAGTGCAGAGTTATCTCAAAGAAAGGGGCCACGGTGTTTCTGTATCTCTATTATGTTGGTGCGGCTTCGGAAATTTTAAATATCTTGATATATCTCGAGAACTACGCTTCTGATCAAAAAATATCATTGAACATAAATTGTAGGAAACATAATTCTCTGCAGAAAACGTCTCTTAACATTTTGCCATAGCTCGCTTCGTTTCCGAGATATTTGCAGATATATCTCAAGGGAAGGGGCCTGACGGACATATTTCGAGATATTTCTTCTTCTTGTTGTTCTTCTTCTGTACAGCTAAGCTGAAAGTGGCATTTGCAGCTCGCAATAGTGCAGAGTTATCTCAAAGAAAGGGGCCACGGTGTTTCTGTATCTCTATTATGTTGGTGCGGCTTCGGAACTTTTAAATATCTTGATATATCTCGAGAACTACGCATCTGATCAAAAAATATCATAGAACATAAAAAGTAGGAAACTTAATTCTCTACAAAAAAGGTCGCTTAACATTTTGCCATAGCTCGCTTCGTTTCCGAGATATTTGCATATTTATCTCAAGGGAAGGGGCCTGACGGACATATTTCGAGATATTTCTTCTTCTTGTTGTTCTTCTTCTGCACAGCTAAGCTGGAAGTGGCATTTGCGGCTCGCACTAGTGCAGAGTTATCTCAAAGAACGGGGCCACGGTGTTTCTGTATCCCTATTATGTTGGTGCGGCTTCGGAACTTTTAAATATCTTGATATATCTCGAGAACTACGCTTCTGATCAAAAAATATCATAAAACATAAATTGTAGGAAACATAATTCTCTACAAAAAACGTCTCTTAACATTTTGCCATAGCTCGCTTCGTTTCCGAGATATTTGCAGATTCAGCTTAAAGGAACTGGCCTGACGGACATATTTCGAGATATTTCTTCTTCTTGTTGTTCTTCCACTGCACAGCTAAGCTGGAAGTGGCATTTGCAGCTCGCAATAGTGCAGAGTTATCTCAAAGAAAGGGGCCACGGTGTTTCTGTATCTCTATTATGTTGGTGCGGCTTCGGAACTTTTGAATATCTTGATATATCTCGAGAACTACGCATCTGATCAAAAAATATCATAGAACATAAAAAGTAGGAAACTTAATTCTCTACAAAAAAGGTCTCTTAACATTTTGCCATAGCTCGCTTCGTTTCCGAGATATTTGCAGATTTATCTCAAGGGAAGGGGCCTGACGGACATATTTCGAGATATTTCTTCTTCTTGTTGTTCTTCTTCTGCACAGCTAAGCTGGAAGTGGCATTTGCGGCTCGCACTAGTGCAGAGTTATCTCAACGAAAGGGGCCACGGTGTTTCTGTATCTCTATTATGTTGGTGCGGCTTCGGAACTTTTAAATATCTCGATATATCTCGAAAACTACGCTTCTGAACAAAAAATATCATAGAACATAAATTGTAGGAAACATAATTCTCTACAAAAAAGGTCTCTTAACATTTTGCCATAGCTCGCTTCGTTTCCGAGATATTTGCAGATATATCTCAAGGGAAGGGGCCTGACGGACATATTTCGAGATATTTCTTCTTCTTGTTGTTCTTCTTCTGCGCAGCTAAGCTGGAAGTGGCATTTGCAGCTCGCAATAGTGCAGAGATATCTCAACGAAAGGGGCCACGGTGTTTCTGTATCTCTATTATGTTGGTGCGGCTTCGGAACTTTTAAATATCTTGATATATCTCGAGAACTACTCATCTGATCAAAAAATCTCATAGAACATAAAAAGTAGGAAACCTAATTCTCTACAAAAAAGGTCTCTTAACATTTTGCCATAGCTCGCTTCGTTTCCGAGATATTTGCAGATTTATCTCAAGGGAAGGGGCCTGACGGACATACTTCGAGATATTTCTTCTTCTTGTTGTTCTTCTTCTGCACAGCTAAACTGGACGTGGCATTTCCAGCTCGCAATAGTGCAGAGTTATCTCAAAGAGAGGGGCCACGGTGTTTCTGTATCTCTATTATGTTGGTGCGGCTTCGGAACTTTTAAATATCTTGATATATCTCGAAAACTACGCTTCTGATCAAAAAATATCATAGAACATAAATTGTAGGAAACATAATTCTCTACAAAAAACGTCTCTTAACATTTTGCCATAGCTCGCTTCGTTTCCGAGATATTTGCAGATTCAGCTCAAAGGAACTGGCCTGATGGACATATTTCGAGATATTTCTTCTTCTTGTTGTTCTTCCACTGCACAGCTAAGCTGGAAGTGGCATTTGCAGCTCGCAATAGTGCAGAGTTATCTCAAAGAAAGGGGCCACGGTGTTTCTGTATCTCTATTATGTTGGTGCGGCTTCGGAACTTTTGAATATCTTGATATATCTCGAGAACTACGCATCTGATCAAAAAATATCATAGAACATAAAAAGTAGGAAACTTAATTCTCTACAAAAAAGGTCTCTTAACATTTTGCCATAGCTCGCTTCGTTTCCGAGATATTTGCAGATTTATCTCAAGGGAAGGGGCCTGACGGACATATTTCGAGATATTTCTTCTTCTTGTTGTTCTTCTTCTGCACAGCTAAGCTGGAAGTGGCATTTGCGGCTCGCACTAGTGCAGAGTTATCTCAACGAAAGGGGCCACGGTGTTTCTGTATCTCTATTATGTTGGTGCGGCTTCGGAACTTTTAAATATCTCGATATATCTCGAAAACTACGCTTCTGATCAAAAAATATCATAGAACATAAATTGTAGGAAACATAATTCTCTACAAAAAAGGTCTCTTAACATTTTGCCATAGCTCGCTTCGTTTCCGAGATATTTGCAGATTTATCTCAAGGGAAGGGGCCTGACGGACATATTTCGAGATATTTCTTCTTCTTGTTGTTCTTCTTCTGCACAGCTAAGCTGGAAGTGGCATTTGCGGCTCGCACTAGTGCAGAGTTATCTCAACGAAAGGGGCCACGGTGTTTCTGTATCTCTATTATGTTGGTGCGGCTTCGGAACTTTTAAATATCTCGATATATCTCGAAAACTACGCTTCTGATCAAAAAATATCATAGAACATAAATTGTAGGAAACATAATTCTCTACAAAAAAGGTCTCTTAACATTTTGCCATAGCTCGCTTCGTTTCCGAGATATTTGCAGATTTATCTCAAGGGAAGGGGCCTGACGGACATATTTCGAGATATTTCTTCTTCTTGTTGTTCTTCTTCTGCACAGCTAAGCTGGAAGTGGCATTTGCGGCTCGCACTAGTGCAGAGTTATCTCAACGAAAGGGGCCACGGTGTTTCTGTATCTCTATTATGTTGGTGCGGCTTCGGAACTTTTAAATATCTCGATATATCTCGAAAACTACGCTTCTGAACAAAAAATATCATAGAACATAAATTGTAGGAAACATAATTCTCTACAAAAAAGGTCTGTTAACATTTTGCCATAGCTCGCTTCGTTTCCGAGATATTTGCAGATATATCTCAAGGGAAGGGGCCTGACGGATATATTTCGAGATATTTCTTCTTCTTGTTGTTCTTCTTCTGCACAGCTTAACTGGAAGTGGCATTTACAGCTCGCAATAGTGCAGAGTTATCTCAACGAAAGGGGCCACGGTGTTTCTGTATCTCTATTATGTTGGTGCGGCTTCGGAACTTTTAAATATCTTGATATATCTCGAGAACTACGCATCTGATCAAAAAATATCATAAAACATAAAAAGTAGGAAACTTAATTCTCTACAAAAAAGGTCTCTTAACATTTTGCCATAGCTCGCTTCGTTTCCGAGATATTTGCAGATTTATCTCAAGGGAAGGGGCCTGACGGACATATTTCGAGATATTTCTTCTTCTTGTTGTTCTTCTTCTGCACAGCTAAGCTGGAAGTGCCATTTGCAGCGCGCAATAGTGCAGAGTTATCTCAAAGAAAGGGGCCACGGTGTTTCTGTATCTCTATTATGTTGGTGCGGCTTCGGAACTTTTAAATATCTTGATATATCTCGAGAACTACGCATCTGTTCAAAAAATATCATAGAACATAAAAAGTAGGAATCCTAATTTTCTACAAAAAAGGTCTCTTAACATTTTGCCGTAGCTCGCTTCGTTTCCGAGATATTTGCAGATTTATCTCAAGGGAAGGGGCCTGACGGACATATTTCCAGATATTTCTTCTTCTTGTTGTTCTTCTTCTGCACAGCTAAGCTGGAAATGGCATTTGCAGCTCGCAATAGTGCAGAGTTATCTCAAAGAAAGGGGCCACGGTGTTTCTGTATCTCTATTATGTTGGTGCGGCTTCGGAACTTTTAAATATCTTGATATATCTCGAGAACTACGCATCTGATCAAAAAATATCATAGAACATAAAAAGTAGGAAACTTAATTCTCTACAAAAAAGGTCTCTTAACATTTTGCCGTAGCTCGCTTCGTTTCCGAGATATTTGCAGATTTATCTCAAGGGAAGGGGCCTGACGGACATATTTCCAGATATTTCTTCTTCTTGTTGTTCTTCTTCTGCACAGCTAAGCTGGAAGTGGCATTTGCAGCTCGCAATAGTGCAGAGTTATCTCAAAGAAAGGGGCCACGGTGTTTCTGTATCTCTATTATGTTGGTGCGGCTTCGGAACTTTTAAATATCTCGATATATCTCGAAAACTACGCTTCTGATCAAAAAATATCAGAGAACGTAAATTGTAGGAAACATTATTCTCTACAATAAAGGTCTCTTAAGATTTTGCCATAGCTCGCTTCGTTTCCGAGATATTTGCAGATTTATCTCAAGGGAAGGGGCCTGACGGACATATTTCGAGATATTTCTTCTTCTTGTTGTTCTTCTTCTGCACAGCTAAGCTGGAAGTGGCATTTGCAGCTCGCAATAGTGCAGAGTTATATCAAAGAAAGGGGCTACGGTGTTTCTGTATCTCTATTATGTTGGTGCGGCTTCGGAACTTTTAAATATCTTGATATATCTCGAGAACTACGCATCTGATCAAAAAATATCGTAGAACATAAAAAGTAGGAAACTTAATTCTCTACAAATAAGGTCTCTTAACATTTTGCCATAGCTCGCTTGGTTTCCGAGATATTTGCAGATTTATCTCAAGGGAAGGGGCCTGAGGGACATATTTCGAGATATTTCTTCTTCTTGTTGTTCTTCTTCTGCACAGCTAAGCTGGAAGTGGCATTTGCAGCTCGCAATAGTGCAGAGTTACCTCAAAGAAAGGGGCCACGGTGTTTCTGTATCTCTATTATGTTGGTGCCGCTTCGGAACATTTAAATATCTTGATATATCTCGAGAACTACGCATCTGGTCAAAAAATATCATAGAACATAAAAAGTAGGAATCCTAATTTTCTACAAAAAAGGTCTCTTAATATTTTGCGGTAGCTCGCTTCGTTTCCGAGATATTTGCAGATTTATCTCAAGGGAAGGGGCCTGACGGACATATTTCGAGATATTTTTTCTTTTTGTTGTTCTTCTTCTGCACAGCTAAGCTGGAAGTGGCATTTGCAGCTCGCAATAGTGCAGAGTTATCTCAAAGAAAGGGGCCACGGTGTTTCTGTATCTCTATTATGTTGGTGCGGCTTCGGAACTTTTAAATATCTCGATATATCTCGAAAACTACGCTTCTGATCAAAAAATATCAGAGAACGTAAATTGTAGGAAACATAATTCTCTACAAAAAAGGTCTCTTAAGATTTTGCCATAGTTCGCTTCGTTTCCGAGATATTTGCAGATTTATCTCAAGGGAAGGGGCCTGACGGACATATTTCGAGATATTTCTTCTTCTTGTTGTTCTTCTTCTGCACAGCTAAGCTGGAAGTGGCATTTGCAGCTCGCAATAGTGCAGAGTTATCTCAAAGAAAGAGGCCACGGTGTTTCTGTATCTCTATTATGTTGGTGCGGCTTCGGAACTTTTAAATATCTTGATATATCTCGAGAACTACGCATCTGATCAAAAAATATCGTAGAACATAAAAAGTAGGAAATTTAATTCTCTACAAATAAGGTCTCTTAACATTTTGCCATAGCTCGCTTGGTTTCCGAGATATTTGCAGATTTATTTCAAGGGAAGGGGCCTGAGGGACATATTTCGAGATATTCCTTCTTCTTGTTGTTCTTCTTCTGCACAGCTAAGCTGGAAGTGGCATTTGCAGCTCGCAATAGTGCAGAGTTACCTCAAAGAAAGGGGCCACGGTGTTTCTGTATCTCTATTATGTTGGTGCGGCTTCGGAACTTTTAAATATCTTGATATATCTCGAGAACTACGCATCTGATCAAAAAATATCATAGAACATAAAAAGTAGGAATCCTAATTTTCTACAAAAAAGGTCTCTTAACATTTTGCCGTAGCTCGCTTCGTTTCCGAGATATTTGCAGATTTATCTCAAGGGAAGGGGCCTGACGGACATATTTCCAGATATTTCTTCTTCTTGTTGTTCTTCTTCTGCACAGCTAAGCTGGAAGTGGCATCTGCAGCTCGCAATAGTGCAGAGTTATCTCAAAGAAAGGGGCCACGCTGTTTCTGTACCTCTATTATGTTGGTGCAGCTTCGGGGCTTTTAAATATCTTGATATATCTCGAGAACTACGCATCTGATCAAAAAATATCATAGAACATTAAAAGTAGGAAACTTAATTCTCTACAAAAAAGGTCTCTTAACGTTTTGCAATAGCTCGCTTCGTTTCCGAGATATTTGCAGATTTATCTCAAGGGAAGGGTCCTGACGGACATATTTCGAGATATTTCTTCTTCTCGTTGTTCTTCTTCTGCACAGCTAAGCTGTAAGTGGCATTTGCGGCCCGCGCTAGTGCAGAGTTATCTCAAAGAAAGGGGCCACGGTGTTTCTGTATCTCTATTATGTTGGTGGGACTTCGGAACTTTTAAATATCTTGATATATCTCGAGAACTACGCCTCTGATCGAAAAATATCATAGAGCATAAAAAGTAGGAAACTTAATTCTCTACAAAAAAGGTATCTTAACATTTTGCCATAGCTCGCTTCGTTTCCGAGATATTTGCAGATTTATCTCAAGGGAAGCGGCCTGACGGACATATTTCGAGATATTTCTTCTTCTTGTTGTTCTTCTTCTGCACAGCTAAGCTGGAAGTGGCATTTGCAGCTCGCAATAGTGCAGAGTTATCTCAAAGAAAGGGGCCACGGTGTTTCTGTATCTCTATTATGTTGGTGCTGCTTCGGAACTTTTAAATATCTCGATATATCTCGAAAACTACGCTTCTGATCAAAAAATATCAGAGAACGTAAATTGTAGGAAACATAATTCTCTACAAAAAAGGTCTCTTAACATTTTGCCATAGCTCGCTTCGTTTCCGAGATATTTGCAGATTTATCTCAAGGGAAGGGGCCTGACGGACATATTTCGAGATACTTCTTCTTCTTGTTGTTCTTCTTCTTCACAGCTAAGCTGGAAGTGGCATTTGCAGCTCGCAATAGTGCAGAGTTATCTCAAAGAAAGGGGCCACGGTGTTTCTGTATCTCTATTATGTTGGTGCGGCTTCGGAACTTTTAAATATCTTGATATATCTCGAGAACTACGCATCTGATCAAAAAATACCATAGAACATAAAAAGTAGGAAACTTAATTCTCTACAAAAAAGGTCTCTTAACGTTTTGCAATAGCTCGCTTCGTTTCCGAGATATTTGCAGATTTATCTCAAGGGAAGGGGCCTGACGGACATATTTCGAGATATTTCTTCTTCTTGTTGTTCTTCTTCTGCACAGCTAAACTGGAAGTGGCCTTTCCAGCTCGCAATAGTGCAGAGTTATCCCAAAGAAAGGGGCCACGATGTTTCTGTATCTCTATTATGTTGGTGCGGCTTCGGAACTTTTAAATATCTCGATATATCTCGAAAACTACGCTTCTGATCAAAAAATATCATAGAACGTAAATTGTAGGAAACATAATTCTCTACAAAAAAGGTCTCTTAACATTTTGCCATAGCTCGCTTCGTTTCCGAGATATTTGCAGATTTATCTCAAGGGAAGGGGCCTGACGGACATATTTCGAGATATTTCTTCTTCTTGTTGTTCTTCTTCTGCACAGCTAAGCTGGAAGTGGCATTTGCAGCTCGCAATTGTGCAGAGTTATCTCAAAGAGAGGGGCCACGGTGTTTCTGTATCTCTATTATGTTGGTGCGGCTTCGGAACTTTTAAATATCTTGATATATCTCGAGAACTACGCATCTGTTCAAAAAATATCATAGAACATAAAAAGTACGAATCCTAATTTTCTACAAAAAAGGTCTCTTAACATTTTGCCGTAGCTCGCTTCGTTTCCGAGATATTTGCAGATTTATCTCAAGGGAAGGGGCCTGACGGACATATTTCCAGATATTTCTTCTTCTTGTTGTTCTTCTTCTGCACAGCTAAGCTGGAAGTGGCATTTGCAGCTCGCAATAGTGCAGAGTTATCTCAAAGAAAGGGGCCACGGTGTTTCTGTATCTCTATTATGTTGGTGCGGCTTCGGAACTTTTAAATATCTCGATATATCTCGAAAACTACGCTTCTGATCAAAAAATATCAGAGAACGTAAATTGTAGGAAACATTATTCTCTACAATAAAGGTCTCTTAAGATTTTGCCATAGCTCGCTTCGTTTCCGAGATATTTGCAGATTTATCTCAAGGGAAGGGGCCTGACGGACATATTTCGAGATATTTCTTCTTCTTGTTGTTCTTCTTCTGCACAGCTAAGCTGGAAGTGGCATTTGCAGCTCGCAATAGTGCAGAGTTATATCAAAGAAAGGGGCCACGGTGTTTCTGTATCTCTATTATGTTGGTGCGGCTTCGGAACTTTTAAATATCTTGATATATCTCGAGAACTACGCATCTGATCAAAAAATATCGTAGAACATAAAAAGTAGGAAACTTAATTCTCTACAAATAAGGTCTCTTAACATTTTGCCATAGCTCGCTTGGTTTCCGAGATATTTGCAGATTTATCTCAAGGGAAGGGGCCTGAGGGACATATTTCGAGATATTTCTTCTTCTTGTTGTTCTTCTTCTGCACAGCTAAGCTGGAAGTGGCATTTGCAGCTCGCAATAGTGCAGAGTTACCTCAAAGAAAGGGGCCACGGTGTTTCTGTATCTCTATTATGTTGGTGCCGCTTCGGAACATTTAAATATCTTGATATATCTCGAGAACTACGCATCTGGTCAAAAAATATCATAGAACATAAAAAGTAGGAATCCTAATTTTCTACAAAAAAGGTCTCTTAATATTTTGCGGTAGCTCGCTTCGTTTCCGAGATATTTGCAGATTTATCTCAAGGGAAGGGGCCTGACGGACATATTTCGAGATATTTTTTCTTTTTGTTGTTCTTCTTCTGCACAGCTAAGCTGGAAGTGGCATTTGCAGCTCGCAATAGTGCAGAGTTATCTCAAAGAAAGGGGCCACGGTGTTTCTGTATCTCTATTATGTTGGTGCGGCTTCGGAACTTTTAAATATCTCGATATATCTCGAAAACTACGCTTCTGATCAAAAAATATCAGAGAACGTAAATTGTAGGAAACATAATTCTCTACAAAAAAGGTCTCTTAAGATTTTGCCATAGTTCGCTTCGTTTCCGAGATATTTGCAGATTTATCTCAAGGGAAGGGGCCTGACGGACATATTTCGAGATATTTCTTCTTCTTGTTGTTCTTCTTCTGCACAGCTAAGCTGGAAGTGGCATTTGCAGCTCGCAATAGTGCAGAGTTATCTCAAAGAAAGAGGCCACGGTGTTTCTGTATCTCTATTATGTTGGTGCGGCTTCGGAACTTTTAAATATCTTGATATATCTCGAGAACTACGCATCTGATCAAAAAATATCGTAGAACATAAAAAGTAGGAAATTTAATTCTCTACAAATAAGGTCTCTTAACATTTTGCCATAGCTCGCTTGGTTTCCGAGATATTTGCAGATTTATTTCAAGGGAAGGGGCCTGAGGGACATATTTCGAGATATTCCTTCTTCTTGTTGTTCTTCTTCTGCACAGCTAAGCTGGAAGTGGCATTTGCAGCTCGCAATAGTGCAGAGTTATCTCAAAGAAAGGGGCCACGGTGTTTCTGTATCTCTATTATGTTGGTGCGGCTGCGGAACTTTTAAATATCTTAATATATCTCGAGAACTACGCATCTGATCAAAAAATATCATAGAACATAAACAGTAGGAAACTTAATTCTCTACAAAAAAGGTCTCTTAACATTTTGCCATAGCTCGCTTCGTTTCCGAGATATTTGCAGATTTATCTCAAGGGAAGGGGCCTAACGGACATATTTCGAGATATTTCTTCTTCTTGTTGTTCTTCTTCTGCACAGCTAAGCTGTTAGTGGCATTTGCGGCTCGCACTAGTGCAGAGTTATCTCAAAGAAAGGGGCCACGGTGTTTCTGTATCTCTATTATGTTGGTGCGGCTTCGGAACTTTTAAATATCTTGATATATCTCGAGAACTACGCATCTGATCAAAAAATGTCATAGAACGTAAAAAGTAGGAAACTTAATTCTCTACAAAAAAGGTCTCTTAACATTTTGCCATAGCTCTCTTCGTTTCCGAGATATTTGCAGATTTATCTCAAGGGAAGGGGCCTGACGGACATATTTCGAGATATTTCTTCTTCTTGTTGTTCTTCTTCTGCACAGCTAAGCTGGAAGTGGCATTTGCGGCTCGCACTAGTGCACAGTTATCTCAAAGAAAGGGGCCACGGTGTTTCTGTATCTCTATTATGTTGGTGCGGCTTCGGAACTTTTAAGTATCTCGATATATCTCGAAAACTACGCTTCTGATCAAAAAATCTCATAGAACATAAATTGTAGGAAACATAATTCTCTACAAAAAACGTCTCTTAACATTTTGCCATAGCTCGCTTCGTTTCCGAGATATTTGCAGATTCAGCTCAAAGGAACTGGCCTGACGGACATATTTCGAGATATTTCTTCTTCTTGTTGTTCTTCCTCTGCACAGCTAAGCTGGAAGTGGCATTTGCAGCTCGCAATAGTGCAGAGTTATCTCAAAGAAAGGGGCCACGGTGTTTCTGTATCTCTATTATGTTGGTGGGGCTTCGGAACTTTTAGATATCTTAATATATCTCGAGAACTACGCATCCGATCAAAAAATATCATAGAACATAAAAAGTAGGAAACTTAATTCTCTACAAAAAACGTCTCTTAACATTTTGCCATAGCTCGCTTCGTTTCCGAGATATTTGCAGATTTATTTCAAGGGAAGGGGCCTGACGGACATATTTCGAGATATTTCTTCTTCTTGTTGTTCTTCTTCTGGACAGCTAAGCTGGAAGTGGCATTAGCGGCTCGCACTAGTTCAGAGTTATCTCAAAGAAAGGGGCCAGGGTGTTTCTGTATCCCTATTATGTTGGTGCGGCTTCGGAACTTTTAAATATCTCGATATATCTCGAAAACTACGCTTCTGATCAAAAAATATCATAGAACATAAATTGTAGGAAACATAATTCTCTACAAAAAACGTCTCTTAACATTTTGCCATAGCTCGCTTCGTTTGCGAGATATTTGCAGATTCAGCTCAAAGGAACTGGCCTGACGGACATATTTCGAGATATTTCTTCTTCTTGTTGTTCTTCTTCTGCACAGCTAAACTGGAAGTGGCATTTCCAGCTCGCAATCGTGCAGAGTTATCTCAAAGAACGGGGCCACGGTGTTTCTGTATCTCTATTATGTTGGTGCGGCTTCGGAACTTTTAAATATCTTGATATATCTCGAGAACTACGCCTCTGATCGAAGAATATCATAGAACGTAAAAAGTAGGAAACTTAATTCTCTACAAAAAAGGTCTCTTAACATTTTGCCATAGCTCGCTTCGTTTCCGAGATATTTGCAGATTTATCTCAAGGGAAGGGGCCTGACGGACATATTTCGAGATATTTCTTCTTCTTGTTGTTCTTCTTCTGCACAGCTAAGCTGGAAGTGGCATTTGCGGCGCGCAATAGTGCAGAGCTATCTCAAAGAAAGGAGCCACGGTGTTTCTGTATCTCTATTATGTTGGTGCGGCTTCGGAACTTTTAAATATCTTGATATATCTCGAGAACTACGCATCTGATCAAAAAATATCATAGAACATAAAAAGTAGGAAACTTAATTCTCTACAAAAAAGTACTCTTAACATTTTGCCATAGCTCGCTTCGTTTCCGAGATATTTGCAGATTTATCTCAAGGGAAGGGGCCTGACGGACATATTTCGAGATATTTCTTCTTCTTGTTGTTCTTCTTCTGCACAGCTAAGCTGGAAGTGGCATTTGCGGCTCGCACTAGTGCAGAGTTATCTCAAAGAAAGGGGCCACGGTGTTTCTGTATCTCTATTATGTTGGTGCGGCTTTGGAACTTTTAAATATCTCGATATATCTCGAAAACTACGCTTCTCACCAAAAAATATCATAGAACATAAATTGTACGAAACATAATTCTCTACAAAAAGGTCTCTTAACATTTTGCCATAGCTCGCTTCGTTTCCGAGATATTTGCAGATATATCTCAAGGGAAGGGGCCTGACGGACATATTTCGAGATATTTCTTCTTCTTGTTGTTCTTCTTCTGCACAGCTAAGCTGGAAGTGGCATTTGCAGCTCGCAATAGTGCAGAGTTATCTCAAAGAAAGGGGCCACGGTGTTTCTGTATCTCTATTATGTTGGTGCGGCTTCGGAACTTTTAAATATCTTGATATATCTCGAGAACTACGCATCTGATCAAAAAATATCATAGAACATAAATTGTAGGAAACATAATTCTCTACAAAAAAGGTCTCTTAACATTTTGCCATAGCTCGCTTCGTTTCCGAGATATTTGCAGATATATCTCAAGGGCAGGGGCCTGACGGACATATTTCGAGATATTTCTTCTTCTTGTTGTTCTTCTTCTGCACAGCTAAGCTGGAAGTGGCATTTACAGCTCGCAATAGTGCAGAGTTATCTCAAAGAAAGGGGCCACGGTGTTTCTGTATCTCTATTATGTTGGTGCGGCTTCGGAACTTTTAAATATCTCGATATATCTCGAAAACTACGCTTCTGATCAAAAAATATCATAGAACATAAATTGTAGGAAACAATTCTCTACAAAAAAGGTCTCTTAACATTTTGCCATAGCTCGCTTCGTTTCCGAGATATTTGCAGATTCAGCTCAAAGGAACTGGCCTGACGGACATATTTCGAGATATTTCTTCTTCTTGTTGTTCTTCTTCTGCACAGCTAAGCTGGAAGTGGCATTTACAGCTCGCAATAGTGCAGAGTTATCTCAAAGAAAGGGGCCACGGTGTTTCTGTATCTCTATTATGTTGGTGCGGCTTTGGAACTTTTAAATATCTCGATATATCTCGAAAACTACGCTTCTCACCAAAAAATATCAGAGAACATAAATTGTACGAAACATAATTCTCTACAAAAAAGGTCTCTTAACATTTTGCCATAGCTCGCTTCGTTTCCGAGATATTTGCAGATATATCTCAAGGGAAGGGGCCTGACGGACATATTTCGAGATATTTCTTCTTCTTGTTGTTCTTCTTCTGCACAGCTAAGCTGGAAGTGGCATTTACAGCTCGCAATAGTGCAGAGTTATCTCAAAGAAAGGGGCCACGGTGTTTCTGTATCTCTATTATGTTGGTGCGGCTTCGGAACTTTTAAATATCTTGATATATCTTGAGAACTACGCATCAGATCAAAAAATATCATAGAACATAAAAAGTAGGAAACTTAATTCTCTACAAAAAAGGTCTCTTAACATTTTGCCATAGCTCTCTTCGTTTCCGAGATATTTGCAGATTTATCTCAAGGGAAGGGGCCTGACGGACATATTTCGAGATATTTCTTCTTCTTGTTGTTCTTCTTCTGCACAGCTAAGCTGGAAGTGGCATTGGCGGCTCGCACTAGTGCAGAGTTATCTCAAAGAAAGGGGCCACGGTGTTTCTGTATCTCTATTATGTTGGTGCGGCTTTGGAACTTTTAAATATCTCGATATATCTCGAAAACTACGCTTCTGATCAAAAAATATCATAGAACATAAAAAGTAGGAAACTTAATTCTCTACAAAAAAGTACTCTTAACATTTTGCCATAGCTCGCTTCGTTTCCGAGATATTTGCAGATTTATCTCAAGGGAAGGGGCCTGACGGACATATTTCGAGATATTTCTTCTTCTTGTTGTTCTTCTTCTGCACAGCTAAGCTGGAAGTGGCATTTGCGGCTCGCACTAGTGCAGAGTTATCTCAAAGAAAGGGGCCACGGTGTTTCTGTATCTCTATTATGTTGGTGCGGCTTTGGAACTTTTAAATATCTCGATATATCTCGAAAACTACGCTTCTCACCAAAAAATATCATAGAACATAAATTGTACGAAACATAATTCTCTACAAAAAGGTCTCTTAACATTTTGCCATAGCTCGCTTCGTTTCCGAGATATTTGCAGATATATCTCAAGGGAAGGGGCCTGACGGACATATTTCGAGATATTTCTTCTTCTTGTTGTTCTTCTTCTGCACAGCTAAGCTGGAAGTGGCATTTGCAGCTCGCAATAGTGCAGAGTTATCTCAAAGAAAGGGGCCACGGTGTTTCTGTATCTCTATTATGTTGGTGCGGCTTCGGAACTTTTAAATATCTTGATATATCTCGAGAACTACGCATCTGATCAAAAAATATCATAGAACATAAATTGTAGGAAACATAATTCTCTACAAAAAAGGTCTCTTAACATTTTGCCATAGCTCGCTTCGTTTCCGAGATATTTGCAGATATATCTCAAGGGAAGGGGCCTGACGGACATATTTCGAGATATTTCTTCTTCTTGTTGTTCTTCTTCTGCACAGCTAAGCTGGAAGTGGCATTTACAGCTCGCAATAGTGCAGAGTTATCTCAAAGAAAGGGGCCACGGTGTTTCTGTATCTCTATTATGTTGGTGCGGCTTCGGAACTTTTAAATATCTTGATATATCTCGAGAACTACGCATCAGATCAAAAAATATCATAGAACATAAAAAGTAGGAAACTTAATTCTCTACAAAAAAGGTCTCTTAACATTTTGCCATAGCTCTCTTCGTTTCCGAGATATTTGCAGATTTATCTCAAGGGAAGGGGCCTGACGGACATATTTCGAGATATTTCTTCTTCTTGTTGTTCTTCTTCTGCACAGCTAAGCTGGAAGTGGCATTTGCGGCTCGCAATAGTGCAGAGTTATCTCAAAGAAAGGGGCCACGGTGTTTCTGTATCTCTATTATGTTGGTGCGGCTTCGGAACTTTTAAATATCTTGATATATCTCGAGAACTACGCATCAGATCAAAAAATATCAATGAACATAAAAAGTAGGAAACATAATTCTCTACAAAAAAGGTCTCTTAACATTTTGCCATAGCTCGCTTGGTTTCCGAGATATTTGCAGATATATCTGAAGGGCAGGGGCCTGACGGACATATTTCGAGATATTTCTTCTTCTTGTTGTTCTTCTTCTGCACAGCTAAGCTGGAAGTGGCATTTACAGCTCGCAATAGTGCAGAGTTATCTCAAAGAAAGGGGCCACGGCGTTTCTGTATCTCTATTATGTTGGTGCGGTTTCGGAACTTTTAAATATCTTGATATATCTCGAGAACTACGCATCTGATCAAAAAATATCATAGAACATAAAAAGTAGGAAACTTAATTCTCTACAAAAAAGGTCTCTTAACATTTTGCCATAGCTCGCTTCGTTTCCGAGATATTTGCAGATTTATCTCAAGGGAAGGGGCCTGACGGACATATTTCGAGAAGTTTCTTCTTCTTGTTGTTCTTCTTCTGCACAGCTAAGCTGGAAGTGGCATTTGCGGCTCGCACTAGTGCAGAGTTATCTCAAAGAAAGGGGCCACGGTGTTTCTGTATCTCTATTATGTTGGTGCGGCTTCGGAACTTTTAAATATCTCGATATATCTCGAAAACTACGCGTCTGATCAAAAAATATCATAGAACATAAATTGTAGGAAACATAATTCTCTACAAAAAAGGTCTCTTAACATTTTGCCATAGCTCGCTTGGTTTCCGAGATATTTGCAGATATATCTCAAGGGCAGGGGCCTGACGGACATATTTCGAGATATTTCTTCTTCTTGTTGTTCTCCTTCTGCACAGCTAAGCTGGAAGTGGCATTTACAGCTCGCAATAGTGCAGAGTTATCTCAAAGAAAGGGGCCACGGCGTTTCTGTATCTCTATTATGTTGGTGCGGTTTCGGAACTTTTAAATATCTTGATATATCTCGAGAACTACGCATCTGATCAAAAAATATCATAGAACATAAAAAGTAGGAAACTTAATTCTCTACAAAAAAGGTCTCTTAACATTTTGCCATAGCTCGCTTCGTTTCCGAGATATTTGCAGATATATCTCAAGGGAAGGGGCCTGACGGACATATTTCGAGATATTTCTTCTTCTTGTTGTTCTTCCTCTGCACAGCTAAGCTGGAAGTGGCATTTGCGGCTCGCACTAGTGCACAGTTATCTCAAAGAAAGGGGCCACGGTGTTTCGGTATCTCTAATATGTTGGTGCGGCTTCGGAACTTTTAAGTATCTCGATATATCTCGAAAACTACGCTTCTGATGAAAAAATATCATAGAACATAAATTGTAGGAAACATAATTCTCTACAAAAAACGTCTCTTAACATTTTGCCATAGCTCGCTTCGTTTCCGAGATATTTGCAGATTTATCTCAAGGGAAGTGGCCTGACGGACATATTTCGAGATATTTCTTCTTCTTGTTGTTCTTCTTCTGCACAGCTAAGCTGGAAGTGGCATTTGCGGCTCGCACTAGTGCAGAGTTATCTCAAAGAAAGGGGCCACGGTGTTTCTGTATCCCTATTATGTTGGTGCGGCTTCGGAACTTTTAAATATCTCGATATATCTCGAAAACTACGCTTCTGATCAAAAAATATCATAGAACATAAATTGTAGGAAACATAATTCTCTACAAAAAACGTCTCTCAACATTTTGCCATAGCTCGCTTCGTTTCCGAGATATTTGCAGATTCAGCTCAAAGGAACTGGCCTGACGGACATATTTCGAGATATTTCTTCTTCTTGTTGTTCTTCCTCTGCACAGCTAAGCTGGAAGTGGCATTTACAGCTCGCAATAGTGCAGAGTTATCTCAAAGAAAGGGGCCACGGTGTTTCTGTATCTCTATTATGTTGGTGCGGCTTCGGAACTTTTAAATATCTTGATATATCTCGAGAACTACGCATCAGATCAAAAAATATCATAGAACATAAAAAGTAGGAAACTTAATTCTCTACAAAAAAGGTCTCTTAACATTTTGCCATAGCTCTCTTCGTTTCCGAGATATTTGCAGATTTATCTCAAGGGAAGGGGCCTGACGGACATATTTCGAGATATTTCTTCTTCTTGTTGTTCTTCTTCTGCACAGCTAAGCTGGAAGTGGCATTTGCGGCTCGCAATAGTGCTTAGTTATCTCAAAGAAAGGGGCCACGGTGTTTCTGTATCTCTATTATGTTGGTGCGGCTTCGGAACTTTTAAATATCTTGATATATCTCGAGAACTACGCATCAGATCAAAAAATATCAATGAACATAAAAAGTAGGAAACATAATTCTCTACAAAAAAGGTCTCTTAACATTTTGCCATAGCTCGCTTGGTTTCCGAGATATTTGCAGATATATCTCAAGGGCAGGGGCCTGACGGACATATTTCGAGATATTTCTTCTTCTTGTTGTTCTTCTTCTGCACAGCTCAGCTGGAAGTGGCATTTACAGCTCGCAATAGTGCAGAGTTATCTCAAAGAAAGGGGCCACGGCGTTTCTGTATCTCTATTATGTTGGTGCGGTTTCGGAACTTTTAAATATCTTGATATATCTCGAGAACTACGCATCTGATCAAAAAATATCATAGAACATAAAAAGTAGGAAACTTAATTCTCTACAAAAAAGGTCTCTTAACATTTTGCCATAGCTCGCTTCGTTTCCGAGATGTTTGCAGATTTATCTCAAGGGAAGGGGCCTGACGGACATATTTCGAGAAGTTTCTTCTTCTTGTTGTTCTTCTTCTGCACAGCTAAGCTGGAAGTGGCATTTGCGGCTCGCACTAGTGCAGAGTTATCTCAAAGAAAGGGGCCACGGTGTTTCTGTATCTCTATTATGTTGGTGCGGCTTCGGAACTTTTAAATATCTCGATATATCTCGAAAACTACGCTTCTGATCAAAAAATATCATAGAACATAAATTGTAGGAAACATAATTCTCTACAAAAAAGGTCTCTTAACATTTTGCCATAGCTCGCTTGGTTTCCGAGATATTTGCAGATATATCTCAAGGGCAGGGGCCTGACGGACATATTTCGAGATATTTCTTCTTCTTGTTGTTCTTCTTCTGCACAGCTAAGCTGGAAGTGGCATTTACAGCTCGCAATAGTGCAGAGTTATCTCAAAGAAAGGGGCCACGGCGTTTCTGTATCTCTATTATGTTGGTGCGGTTTCGGAACTTTTAAATATCTTGATATATCTCGAGAACTACGCATCTGATCAAAAAATATCATAGAACATAAAAAGTAGGAAACTTAATTCTCTACAAAAAAGGTCTCTTAACATTTTGCCATAGCTCGCTTCGTTTCCGAGATATTTGCAGATATATCTCAAGGGAAGGGGCCTGACGGACATATTTCGAGATATTTCTTCTTCTTGTTGTTCTTCCTCTGCACAGCTAAGCTGGAAGTGGCATTTGCGGCTCGCACTAGTGCACAGTTATCTCAAAGAAAGGGGCCACGGTGTTTCTGTATCTCTAATATGTTGGTGCGGCTTCGGAACTTTTAAGTATCTCGATATATCTCGAAAACTACGCTTCTGATGAAAAAATATCATAGAACATAAATTGTAGGAAACATAATTCTCTACAAAAAACGTCTCTTAACATTTTGCCATAGCTCGCTTCGTTTCCGAGATATTTGCAGATTTATCTCAAGGGAAGTGGCCTGACGGACATATTTCGAGATATTTCTTCTTCTTGTTGTTCTTCTTCTGCACAGCTAAGCTGGAAGTGGCATTTGCGGCTCGCACTAGTGCAGAGTTATCTCAAAGAAAGGGGCCACGGTGTTTCTGTATCCCTATTATGTTGGTGCGGCTTCGGAACTTTTAAATATCTCGATATATCTCGAAAACTACGCTTCTGATCAAAAAATATCATAGAACATAAATTGTAGGAAACATAATTCTCTACAAAAAACGTCTCTCAACATTTTGCCATAGCTCGCTTCGTTTCCGAGATATTTGCAGATTCAGCTCAAAGGAACTGGCCTGACGGACATATTTCGAGATATTTCTTCTTCTTGTTGTTCTTCTTCTGCACAGCTAAGCTGGAAGTGGCATTTGCGGGTCGCACTAGTGCAGAGTTATCTCAAAGAAAGGGGCCACGGTGTTTCTGTATCCCTATTATGTTGGTGCGGCTTCGGAACTTTTAAATATCTCGATATATCTCGAAAACTACGCTTCTGATCAAAAAATATCATAGAACATAAATTGTAGGAAACATAATTCTCTACAAAAAACGTCTCTTAACATTTTGCCATAGCTCGCTTCGTTTCCGAGATATTTGCAGATTCAGCTCAAAGGAACTGGCCTGACGGACATATTTCGAGATATTTCTTCTTCTTGTTGTTCTTCCTCTGCACAGCTAAGCTGGAAGTGGCATTTGCAGCTCGCAATAGTGCAGAGTTATCTCAAAGAAAAGGGCCACGGTGTTTCTGTATCTCTATTATGTTGGTGCGGCTTCGGAACTTTTAAATATCTTGATATATCTCGAGAACTACGCATCTGATCAAAAAATATCATAGAACATAAAAAGTAGGAAACTCAATTCTCTACAAAAAAGGTCTCTTAACATTTTGCCATAGCTCGCTTCGTTTCCGAGATATTTGCAGATTTATCTCAAGGGAAGGGGCCTGACGGACATATTTCGAGATATTTCTTCTTCTTGTTGTTCTTCCTCTGCACAGCTAAGCTGGAAGTGGCATTTGCAGCTCGCAATAGTGCAGAGTTATCTCAAAGAAAGGGGCCACGGTGTTTCTGTATCTCTATTATGTTGGTGCGGCTTCGGAACTTTTAAATATCTTGATATATCTCGAGAACTACGCATCTGATCAAAAAATATCATAGAACATCAAAAGTAGGAAACTTAATTCTCTACAAAAAAGGTCTCTTAACATTTTGCCATAGCTCGCTTCGTTTCCGAGATATTAGCAGATTTATCTCAAGGGAAGGGGCCTGACGGACATATTTCGAGATATTTCTTCTTCTTGTTGTTCTTCTTCTGCACAGCTAAGCTGGAAGTGGCATTTGCGGCTCGCACTAGTGCAGAGTTATCTCAACGAAAGGGGCCACAGTGTTTCTGTATCTCTATTATGTTGGTGCGGCTTCGGAACTTTTAAATATCTCGATATATCTCGAAAACTACGCTTCTGATGAAAAAATATCATAGAACATAAATTTTAGGAAACATAATTCTCTACAAAAAACGTCTCTCAACATTTTGCCATAGCTCGCTTCGTTTCCGAGATATTTGCAGATTCAGCTCAAAGGAACTGGCCTGACGGACATATTTCGAGATATTTCTTCTTCTTGTTGTTCTTCTTCTGCACAGCTAAGCTGCAAGTGGCATTTGCGGGTCGCACTAGTGCAGAGTTATCTCAAAGAAAGGGGCCACGGTGTTTCTGTATCCCTATTATGTTGGTGCGGCTTCGGAACTTTTAAATATCTCGATATATCTCGAAAACTACGCTTCTGATCAAAAAATATCATAGAACATAAATTGTAGGAAACATAATTCTCTACAAAAAACGTCTCTTAACATTTTGCCATAGCTCGCTTCGTTTCCGAGATATTTGCAGATTTATCTCAAGGGAAGTGGCCTGACGGACATATTTCGAGATATTTCTTCTTCTTGTTGTTCTTCTTCTGCACAGCTAAGCTGGAAGTGGCATTTGCGGCTCGCACTAGTGCAGAGTTATCTCAAAGAAAGGGGCCACGGTGTTTCTGTATCCCTATTATGTTGGTGCGGCTTCGGAACTTTTAAATATCTCGATATATCTCGAAAACTACGCTTCTGATCAAAAAATATCATAGAACATAAATTGTAGGAAACGTAATTGTCTACAAAAAAGGTCTCTTCAGATTTTGCCATAGCTCGCTTCGTTTCCGAGATATTTGCAGATATATCTCAAGGGAAGGGGCCTGACGGACATATTTCGAGATATTTCTTCTTCTTGTTGTTCTTCTTCTGCACAGCTAAGCTGGAAGTGGCATTTGCGGGTCGCACTAGTGCAGAGTTATCTCAAAGAAAGGGGCCACGGTGTTTCTGTATCCCTATTATGTTGGTGCGGCTTCGGAACTTTTAAATATCTCGATATATCTCGAAAACTACGCTTCTGATCAAAAAATATCATAGAACATAAATTGTAGGAAACATAATTCTCTACAAAAAACGTCTCTTAACATTTTGCCATAGCTCGCTTCGTTTCCGAGATATTTGCAGATTCAGCTCAAAGGAACTGGCCTGACGGACATATTTCGAGATATTTCTTCTTCTTGTTGTTCTTTCTCTGCACAGCTAAGCTGGAAGTGGCATTTGCAGCTCGCAATAGTGCAGAGTTATCTCAAAGAAAAGGGCCACGGTGTTTCTGTATCTCTATTATGTTGGTGCGGCTTCGGAACTTTTAAATATCTTGATATATCTCGAGAACTACGCATCTGATCAAAAAATATCATAGAACATAAAAAGTAGGAAACTTAATTCTCTACAAAAAAGGTCTCTTAACATTTTGCCATAGCTCGCTTCGTTTCCGAGATATTTGCAGATTTATCTCAAGGGAAGGGGCCTGACGGACATATTTCGAGATATTTCTTCTTCTTGTTGTTCTTCCTCTGCACAGCTAAGCTGGAAGTGGCATTTGCAGCTCGCAATAGTGCAGAGTTATCTCAAAGAAAGGGGCCACGGTGTTTCTGTATCTCTATTATGTTGGTGCGGCTTCGGAACTTTTAAATATCTTGATATATCTCGAGAACTACGCATCTGATCAAAAAATATCATAGAACATCAAAAGTAGGAAACTTAATTCTCTACAAAAAAGGTCTCTTAACATTTTGCCATAGCTCGCTTCGTTTCCGAGATATTAGCAGATTTATCTCAAGGGAAGGGGCCTGACGGACATATTTCGAGATATTTCTTCTTCTTGTTGTTCTTCTTCTGCACAGCTAAGCTGGAAGTGGCATTTGCGGCTCGCACTAGTGCAGAGTTATCTCAACGAAAGGGGCCACAGTGTTTCTGTATCTCTATTATGTTGGTGCGGCTTCGAACTTTTAAATATCTCGATATATCTCGAAAACTACGCTTCTGATGAAAAAATATCATAGAACATAAATTGTAGGAAACATAATTCTCTACAAAAAACGTCTCTCAAGATTTTGCCATAGCTCGCTTCGTTTCCGAGATATTTGCAGATTCAGCTCAAAGGAACTGGCCTGACGGACATATTTCGAGATATTTCTTCTTCTTGTTGTTCTTCTTCTGCACAGCTAAGCTGGAAGTGGCATTTGCGGGTCGCACTAGTGCAGAGTTATCTCAAAGAAAGGGGCCACGGTGTTTCTGTATCCCTATTATGTTGGTGCGGCTTCGGAACTTTTAAATATCTCGATATATCTCGAAAACTACGCTTCTGATCAAAAAATATCATAGAACATAAATTGTAGGAAACATAATTCTCTACAAAAAACGTCTCTTAACATTTTGCCATAGCTCGCTTCGTTTCCGAGATATTTGCAGATTCAGCTCAAAGGAACTGGCCTGACGGACATATTTCGAGATATTTCTTCTTCTTGTTGTTCTTCCTCTGCACAGCTAAGCTGGAAGTGGCATTTGCAGCTCGCGATAGTGCAGAGTTATCTCAAAGAAAAGGGCCACGGTGTTTCTGTATCTCTATTATGTTGGTGCGGCTTCGGAACATTTAAATATCTTGATATATCTCGAGAACTACGCATCTGATCAAAAAATATCATAGAACATAAAAAGTAGGAAACTTAATTCTCTACAAAAAAGGTCTCTTAACATTTTGCCATAGCTCGCTTCGTTTCCGAGATATTTGCAGATTTATCTCAAGGGAAGGGGCCTGACGGACATATTTCGAGATATTTCTTCTTCTTGTTGTTCTTCCTCTGCACAGCTAAGCTGGAAGTGGCATTTGCAGCTCGCAATAGTGCAGAGTTATCTCAAAGAAAGGGGCCACGGTGTTTCTGTATCTCTATTATGTTGGTGCGGCTTCGGAACTTTTAAATATCTTGATATATCTCGAGAACTACGCATCTGATCAAAAAATATCATAGAACATCAAAAGTAGGAAACTTAATTCTCTACAAAAAAGGTCTCTTAACATTTTGCCATAGCTCGCTTCGTTTCCGAGATATTAGCAGATTTATCTCAAGGGAAGGGGCCTGACGGACATATTTCGAGATATTTCTTCTTCTTGTTGTTCTTCTTCTGCACAGCTAAGCTGGAAGTGGCATTTGCGGCTCGCACTAGTGCAGAGTTATCTCAACGAAAGGGGCCACAGTGTTTCTGTATCTCTATTATGTTGGTGCGGCTTCGAACTTTTAAATATCTCGATATATCTCGAAAACTACGCTTCTGATGAAAAAATATCATAGAACATAAATTGTAGGAAACATAATTCTCTACAAAAAACGTCTCTCAAGATTTTGCCATAGCTCGCTTCGTTTCCGAGATATTTGCAGATTCAGCTCAAAGGAACTGGCCTGACGGACATATTTCGAGATATTTCTTCTTCTTGTTGTTCTTCTTCTGCACAGCTAAGCTGGAAGTGGCATTTGCGGGTCGCACTAGTGCAGAGTTATCTCAAAGAAAGGGGCCACGGTGTTTCTGTATCCCTATTATGTTGGTGCGGCTTCGGAACTTTTAAATATCTCGATATATCTCGAAAACTACGCTTCTGATCAAAAAATATCATAGAACATAAATTGTAGGAAACATAATTCTCTACAAAAAACGTCTCTTAACATTTTGCCATAGCTCGCTTCGTTTCCGAGATATTTGCAGATTCAGCTCAAAGGAACTGGCCTGACGGACATATTTCGAGATATTTCTTCTTCTTGTTGTTCTTCCTCTGCACAGCTAAGCTGGAAGTGGCATTTGCAGCTCGCGATAGTGCAGAGTTATCTCAAAGAAAAGGGCCACGGTGTTTCTGTATCTCTATTATGTTGGTGCGGCTTCGGAACATTTAAATATCTTGATATATCTCGAGAACTACGCATCTGATCAAAAAATATCATAGAACATAAAAAGTAGGAAACTTAATTCTCTACAAAAAAGGTCTCTTAACATTTTGCCATAGCTCGCTTCGTTTCCGAGATATTTGCAGATTTATCTCAAGGGAAGGGGCCTGACGGACATATTTCGAGATATTTCTTCTTCTTGTTGTTCTTCCTCTGCACAGCTAAGCTGGAAGTGGCATTTGCAGCTCGCAATAGTGCAGAGTTATCTCAAAGAAAGGGGCCACGGTGTTTCTGTATCTCTATTATGTTGGTGCGGCTTCGGAACTTTTAAACATCTTGATATATCTCGAGAACTACGCATCTGATCAAAAAATATCATAGAACATAAAAAGTAGGAAACTTAATTCTCTACAAAAAAGGTCTCTTAACATTTTGCCATAGCTCGCTTCGTTTCCGAGATATTTGCAGATTTATCTCAAGGGAAGGGGCCTGACGGACATATTTCGAGATATTTCTTCTTCTTGTTGTTCTTCTTCTGCACAGCTAAGCTGGAAGTGGCATTTGCGGCTCGCACTAGTGCAGAGTTATCTCAACGAAAGGGGCCACAGTGTTTCTGTATCTCTATTATGTTGGTGCGGCTTCGGAACTTTTAAATATCTCGATATATCTCGAAAACTACGCTTCTGATGAAAAAATATCATAGAACATAAATTGTAGGAAACATAATTCTCTACAAAAAAGGTCTCTTAACATTTTGCCATAGCTCGCTTCGTTTCCGAGATATTTGCAGATATACCTCAAGGGAAGGGGCCTGACGGACATATTTCGAGATATTTCTTCTTCTTGTTGTTCTTCTTCTGTACAGCTAAGCTGAAAGTGGCATTTGCAGCTCGCAATAGTGCGGAGTTATCTCATAGAAAGGGGCCACGGTGTTTCTGTATCTCTATTATGTTGGTGCGGCTTCGGAACTTTTAAATATCTTGATATATCTCGAGAACTACGCATCTGATCAAAAAATATCATAGAACATAAAAAGTAGGAAACTTAATTCTCTACAAAAAAGGTCGCTTAACATTTTGCCATAGCTCGCTTCGTTTCCGAGATATTTGCATATTTATCTCAAGGGAAGGGGCCTGACGGACATATTTCGAGATATTTCTTCTTCTTGTTGTTCTTCTTCTGCACAGCTAAGCTGGAAGTGGCATTTGCGGCTCGCACTAGTGCAGAGTTATCTCAAAGAACGGGGCCACGGTGTTTCTGTATCCCTATTATGTTGGTGCGGCTTCGGAACTTTTAAATATCTCGATATATCTCGAAAACTACGCTTCTGATCAAAAAATATCATAGAACATAAATTGTAGGAAACGTAATTCTCTACAAAAAAGGTGTCTTAACATTTTGCCATAGCTCGCTTCGTTTCCGAGATATTTGCAGATTTATCTCAAGGGAAGGGGCCTGACGGACATATTTCGAGATATTTCTTCTTCTTGTTGTTCTTCTTCTGCACAGCTAAGCTGGAAGTGGCATTTGCAGCGCGCAATAGTGCAGAGTTATCTCAAAGAAAGGGGCCACGGTGTTTCTGTATCTCTATTATGTTGGTGCGGCTTCGGAACTTTTAAATATCTTGATATATCTCGAGAACTACGCATCTGATCAAAAAATATCATACTACATAAAAAGTAGGAAACTTAATTCTCTACAAGAAAGGTCTCTAAACATTTTGCCATAGCTCGCTTCGTTTCCGAGATATTTGCAGATTTATCTCAAGGGAAGGGGCCTGACGGACATATTTCGAGATATTTCTTCTTCTTGTTGTTCTTCTTCTGCACAGCTAAGCTGGAAGTGGCATTTGCAGCTCGCAATAGTGCAGAGTTATCTCAAAGAGAGGGGCCACGGTGTTTCTGTATCTCTATTATGTTGGTGCGGCTTCGTAACTTTTAAGTATCTTGATCTATCTCGAGAACTACGCATCTGACCAAAAAATATCGTAGAAGATAAAAAGTAGGAAACTTAATTCTCTACAAAAAAGGTCTCTTAACATTTCGCCATAGCTCGCTTCGTTTCCGAGATATTTGCAGATTTATCTCAAGGGAAGGGGCCTGTCGGACATATTTCGAGATATTTCTTCTTCTTGTTGCTCTTCTTCTGCACAGCTAAGCTGGAAGTGGCATTTGCGGCTCGCACTAGTGCAGAGTTATCTCAAAGAAAGGGGCCACGGTGTTTCTGTATCTCTATTATGTTGGTGCGGCTTCGGAACTTTTAAATATCTCGATATATCTCGAAAACTACGCTTCTGATGAAAAAATATCATAGAACATAAATTGTAGGAAACATAATTCTCTACAAAAAACCTCTCTTAACATTTTGCCATAGCTCGCTTCGTTTCCGAGATATTTGCAGATTTATCTCAAGGGAAGTGGCCTGACGGACATATTTCGAGATATTTCTTCTTCTTGTTGTTCTTCTTCTGCACAGCTAAGCTGGAAGTGGCATTTGCGGCTCGCACTAGTGCAGAGTTATCTCAAAGAAAGGGGCCACGGTGTTTCTGTATCCCTATTATGTTGGTGCGGCTTCGGAACTTTTAAATATCTCGATATATCTCGAAAACTACGCTTCTGATCAAAAAATATCATAGAACATAAATTGTAGGAAACATAATTCTCTACAAAAAACGTCTCTCAACATTTTGCCATAGCTCGCTTCGTTTCCGAGATATTTGCAGATTCAGCTCAAAGGAACTGGCCTGACGGACATATTTCGAGATATTTCTTCTTCTTGTTGTTCTTCTTCTGCACAGCTAAGCTGGAAGTGGCATTTGCGGGTCGCACTAGTGCAGAGTTATCTCAAAGAAAGGGGCCACGGTGTTTCTGTATCCCTATTATGTTGGTGCGGCTTCGGAACTTTTAAATATCTCGATATATCTCGAAAACTACGCTTCTGATCAAAAAATATCATAGAACATAAATTGTAGGAAACATAATTCTCTACAAAAAACGTCTCTTAACATTTTGCCATAGCTCGCTTCGTTTCCGAGATATTTGCAGATTCAGCTCAAAGGAACTGGCCTGACGGACATATTTCGAGATATTTCTTCTTCTTGTTGTTCTTCCTCTGCACAGCTAAGCTGGAAGTGGCATTTGCAGCTCGCAATAGTGCAGAGTTATCTCAAAGAAAAGGGCCACGGTGTTTCTGTATCTCTATTATGTTGGTGCGGCTTCGGAACTTTTAAATATCTTGATATATCTCGAGAACTACGCATCTGATCAAAAAATATCATAGAACATAAAAAGTAGGAAACTTAATTCTCTACAAAAAAGGTCTCTTAACATTTTGCCATAGCTCGCTTCGTTTCCGAGATATTTGCAGATTTATCTCAAGGGAAGGGGCCTGACGGACATATTTCGAGATATTTCTTCTTCTTGTTGTTCTTCCTCTGCACAGCTAAGCTGGAAGTGGCATTTGCAGCTCGCAATAGTGCAGAGTTATCTCAAAGAAAGGGGCCACGGTGTTTCTGTATCTCTATTATGTTGGTGCGGCTTCGGAACTTTTAAATATCTTGATATATCTCGAGAACTACGCATCTGATCAAAAAATATCATAGAACATCAAAAGTAGGAAACTTAATTCTCTACAAAAAAGGTCTCTTAACATTTTGCCATAGCTCGCTTCGTTTCCGAGATATTAGCAGATTTATCTCAAGGGAAGGGGGCTGACGGACATATTTCGAGATATTTCTTCTTCTTGTTGTTCTTCTTCTGCACAGCTAAGCTGGAAGTGGCATTTGCGGCTCGCACTAGTGCAGAGTTATCTCAACGAAAGGGGCCACAGTGTTTCTGTATCTCTATTATGTTGGTGCGGCTTCGGAACTTTTAAATATCTCGATATATCTCGAAAACTACGCTTCTGATGAAAAAATATCATAGAACATAAATTGTAGGAAACATAATTCTCTACAAAAAAGGTCTCTTAACATTTTGCCATAGCTCGCTTCGTTTCCGAGATATTTGCAGATTCAGCTCAAAGGAACTGGCCTGACGGACATATTTCGAGATATTTCTTCTTCTTGTTGTTCTTCCTCTGCACAGCTAAGCTGGAAGTGGCATTTGCAGCTCGCAATAGTGCAGAGTTATCTCAAAGAAAGGGGCCACGGTGTTTCTGTATCTCTATTATGTTGGTGCGGCTTCGGAACTTTTAAACATCTTGATATATCTCGAGAACTACGCATCTGATCAAAAAATATCATAGAACATAAAAAGTAGGAAACTTAATTCTCTACAAAAAAGGTCTCTTAACATTTTGCCATAGCTCGCTTCGTTTCCGAGATATTTGCAGATTTATCTCAAGGGAAGGGGCCTGACGGACATATTTCGAGATATTTCTTCTTCTTGTTGTTCTTCTTCTGCACAGCTAAGCTGGAAGTGGCATTTGCGGCTCGCACTAGTGCAGAGTTATCTCAACGAAAGGGGCCACAGTGTTTCTGTATCTCTATTATGTTGGTGCGGCTTCGGAACTTTTAAATATCTCGATATATCTCGAAAACTACGCTTCTGATGAAAAAATATCATAGAACATAAATTGTAGGAAACATAATTCTCTACAAAAAAGGTCTCTTAACATTTTGCCATAGCTCGCTTCGTTTCCGAGATATTTGCAGATTCAGCTCAAAGGAACTGGCCTGACGGACATATTTCGAGATATTTCTTCTTCTTGTTGTTCTTCCTCTGCACAGCTAAGCTGGAAGTGGCATTTGCAGCTCGCAATAGTGCAGAGTTATCTCAAAGAAAGGGGCCACGGTGTTTCTGTATCTCTATTATGTTGGTGCGGCTTCGGAACTTTTAAATATCTTGATATATCTCGAGAACTACGCATCTGATCAAAAAATATCATACAACATAAAAAGTAGGAAACTTAATTCTCTACAAAAAAGGTCTCTTAACATTTTGCCATAGCTCGCTTCGTTTCCGAGATATTTGCAGATTTATCTCAAGGGAAGGGGCCTGACGGACATATTTCGAGATATTTCTTCTTCTTGTTGTTCTTCTTCTGCACAGCTAAGCTGGAAGTGGCATTTGCGGCTCGCACTAGTGCAGAGTTATCTCAACGAAAGGGGCCACAGTGTTTCTGTATCTCTATTATGTTGGTGCGGCTTCGGAACTTTTAAATATCTCGATATATCTCGAGAACTACGCTTCTGATGAAAAAATATCATAGAACATAAATTGTAGGAAACATAATTCTCTACAAAAAAGGTCTCTTAACATTTTGCCATAGCTCGCTTCGTTTCCGAGATATTTGCAGATATACCTCAAGGGAAGGGGCCTGACGGACATATTTCGAGATATTTCTTCTTCTTGTTGTTCTTCCACTGCACAGCTAAGCTGGAAGTGGCATTTGCAGCTCGCAATAGTGCAGAGTTATCTCAAAGAAAGGGGCCACGGTGTTTCTGTATCTCTATTATGTTGGTGCGGCTTCGGAACTTTTAAATATCTCGATATATCTCGAGAACTACGCATCTGATCAAAAAATATCATAGAACATAAAAAGTAGGAAACTTAATTCTCTACAAAAAAGGTCGCTTAACATTTTGCCATAGCTCGCTTCGTTTCCGAGATATTTGCATATTTATCTCAAGGGAAGGGGCCTGACGGACATATTTCGAGATATTTCTTCTTCTTGTTGTTCTTCTTCTGCACAGCTAAGCTGGAAGTGGCATTTGCGGCTCGCACTAGTGCAGAGTTATCTCAAAGAACGGGGCCACGGTGTTTCTGTATCCCTATTATGTTGGTGCGGCTTCGGAACTTTTAAATATCTTGATATATCTCGAGAACTCCGCTTCTGATCAAAAAATATCATAGAGCATAAATTGTAGGAAACATAATTCTCTACAAAAAACGTCTCTTAACATTTTGCCATAGCTCGCTTCGTTTCCGAGATATTTGCAGATTCAGCTCAAAGGAACTGACCTGACGGACATATTTCGAGATATTTCTTCTTCTTGTTGTTCTTCCACTGCACAGCTAAGCTGGAAGTGGCATTTGCAGCTCGCAATAGTGCAGAGTTATCTCAAAGAAAGGGGCCACGGTGTTTCTGTATCTCTATTATGTTGGTGCGGCTTCGGAACTTTTAAATATCTTGATATATCTCGAGAACTACGCATCTGATCAGAAAATATCATAGAAGATAAAAAGTAGGAAACTTAATTCTCTACAAAAAAGGTCTCTTAACATTTTGCCATAGCTCGCTTCGTTTCCGATATATTTGCAGATTTATCTCAAGGTAAGGGGCCTGACGGACATATTTCGAGATATTTCTTCTTCTTGTTGTTCTTGTTCTGCACAGCTAAGCTGGAAGTGGCATTTGCGGCTCGCACTAGTGCAGAGTTATCTCAAAGAAAGGGGCCACGGTGTTTCTGTATCTCTATTATGTTGGTGCGGCTTCGGAACTTTTAAATATCTCGATATATCTCGAAAACTACGCTTCTGATCAAAAAATATCATACAACATAAATTGTAGGAAACATAATTCTCTACACAAAACGTCTCTTAACATTTTGCCATAGCTCGCTTCGTTTCCGAGATATTTGCAGATTCAGCTCAAAGGAACTGGCCTGACGGACATATTTCGAGATATTCCTTCTTCTTGTTGTTCTTCCTCTGCACAGCTAAGCTGGAAGTGGCATGTGCAGCTCGCAATAGTGCAGAGTTATCTCAAAGAAAGGGGCCACGGTGTTTCTGTATCTCTATTATGTTGGTGCGGCTTCGGAACTTTTAAATATCTCGATATATCTCGAAAACGACGCTTCTGAACAAAAAATATCATAGAACATAAATTGTAGGAAACATAATTCTCTACAAAAAAGGTCTCTTAACATTTTGCCATAGCTCGCTTCGTTTCCGAGATATTTGCAGATATATCTCAAGGGAAGGGGCCTGACGGACATATTTCGAGATATTTCTTCTTCTTGTTGTTCTTCTTCTGCACAGCTTAACTGGAAGTGGCATTTACAGCTCGCAATAGTGCAGAGTTATCTCAAAGAAAGGGGCCACGGTGTTTCTGTATCTCTATTATGTTGGTGTGGCTTCGGAACTTTTAAATATCTTGATATATCTCGAGAACTCCGCTTCTGATCAAAAAATATCATAGAACATAAATTGTAGGAAACATAATTCTCTACAAAAAACGTCTCTTAACATTTTGCCATAGCTCGCTTCGTTTCCGAGATATTTGCAGATTTATCTCAAGGGAAGGGGCCTGACGGACATATTTCGAGATATTTCTTCTTCTTGTTGTTGTTCTTCTGCACAGCTAAGCTGAAAGTGGCATTTGCAGCTCGCAATAGTGCAGAGTTATCTCAAAGAAAGGGGCCACGGTGTTTCTGTATCTCTATTCTGTTGGTGCGGCTTCGGAACTTTTAAATATCTTGATATATCTCGAGAACTACGCATCTGATCAAAAAATATCATAGAACATAAAAACTAGGAAACTTAATTCTCTACAAAAAAGGTCGCTTAACATTTTGCCATAGCTCGCTTCGTTTCCGAGATATTTGCAGATATATCTCAAGGGAAGGGGCCTGACGGACATATTTCGAGATATTTCTTCTTCTTGTTGTTCTTCTTCTGCACAGCTTAACTGGAAGTGGCATTTACAGCTCGCAATAGTGCAGAGTTATCTCAAAGAAAGGGGCCACGGTGTTTCTGTATCTCTATTATGTTGGTGTGGCTTCGGAACTTTTAAATATCTTGATATATCTCGAGAACTCCGCTTCTGATCAAAAAATATCATAGAACATAAATTGTAGGAAACATAATTCTCTACAAAAAACGTCTCTTAACATTTTGCCATAGCTCGCTTTGTTTCCGAGATATTTGCAGATTTATCTCAAGGGAAGGGGCCTGACGGACATATTTCGAGATATTTCTTCTTCTTGTTGTTGTTCTTCTGCACAGCTAAGCTGAAAGTGGCATTTGCAGCTCGCAATAGTGCAGAGTTATCTCAAAGAAAGGGGCCACGGTGTTTCTGTATCTCTATTCTGTTGGTGCGGCTTCGGAACTTTTAAATATCTTGATATATCTCGAGAACTACGCATCTGATCAAAAAATATCATAGAACATAAAAACTAGGAAACTTAATTCTCTACAAAAAAGGTCGCTTAACATTTTGCCATAGCTCGCTTCGTTTCCGAGATATTTGCAGATTTATCTCAAGGGAAGGGGCCTGACGGACATATTTCGAGATATTTCTTCTTCTTGTTGTTCTTCTTCTGCACAGCTAAGCTGGAAGTGGCATTTGCGGCTCGCACTAGTGCAGAGTTATCTCAAAGAAAGGGGCCACGGTGTTTCTGTATCCCTATTATGTTGGTGCGGCTTCGGAACTTTTAAATATCTCGATATATCTCGAAAACTACGCTTCTGATCAAAAAATATCATAGAACATAAATTGTAGGAAACATAATTCTCTACAAAAAACGTCTCTCAACATTTTGCCATAGCTCGCTTCGTTTCCGAGATATTTGCAGATTCAGCTCAAAGGAACTGGCCTGACGGACATATTTCGAGATATTTCTTCTTCTTGTTGTTCTTCTTCTGCACAGCTAAGCTGGAAGTGGCATTTGCGGGTCGCACTAGTGCAGAGTTATCTCAAAGAAAGGGGCCACGGTGTTTCTGTATCCCTATTATGTTGGTGCGGCTTCGGAACTTTTAAATATCTCCATATATCTCGAAAACTACGCTTCTGATCAAAAAATATCATAGAACATAAATTGTAGGAAACATAATTCTCTACAAAAAACGTCTCTCAACATTTTGCCATAGCTCGCTTCGTTTCCGAGATATTTGCAGATTCAGCTCAAAGGAACTGGCCTGACGGACATATTTCGAGATATTTCTTCTTCTTGTTGTTCTTCCTCTGCACAGCTAAGCTGGAAGTGGCATTTGCAGCTCGCAATAGTGCAGAGTTATCTCAAAGAAAAGGGCCACGGTGTTTCTGTATCTCTATTATGTTGGTGCGGCTTCGGAACTTTTAAATATCTTGATATATCTCGAGAACTACGCATCTGATCAAAAAATATCATAGAACATAAAAAGTAGGAAACTTAATTCTCTACAAAAAAGGTCTCTTAACATTTTGCCATAGCTCGCTTCGTTTCCGAGATATTTGCAGATTTATCTCAAGGGAAGGGGCCTGACGGACATATTTCGAGATATTTCTTCTTCTTGTTGTTCTTCCTCTGCACAGCTAAGCTGGAAGTGGCATTTGCAGCTCGCAATAGTGCAGAGTTATCTCAAAGAAAGGGGCCACGGTGTTTCTGTATCTCTATTATGTTGGTGCGGCTTCGGAACTTTTAAATATCTTGATATATCTCGAGAACTACGCATCTGATCAAAAAATATCATAGAACATCAAAAGTAGGAAACTTAATTCTCTACAAAAAAGGTCTCTTAACATTTTGCCATAGCTCGCTTCGTTTCCGAGATATTAGCAGATTTATCTCAAGGGAAGGGGGCTGACGGACATATTTCGAGATATTTCTTCTTCTTGTTGTTCTTCTTCTGCACAGCTAAGCTGGAAGTGGCATTTGCGGCTCGCACTAGTGCAGAGTTATCTCAACGAAAGGGGCCACAGTGTTTCTGTATCTCTATTATGTTGGTGCGGCTTCGGAACTTTTAAATATCTCGATATATCTCGAAAACTACGCTTCTGATGAAAAAATATCATAGAACATAAATTGTAGGAAACATAATTCTCTACAAAAAAGGTCTCTTAACATTTTGCCATAGCTCGCTTCGTTTCCGAGATATTTGCAGATTCAGCTCAAAGGAACTGGCCTGACGGACATATTTCGAGATATTTCTTCTTCTTGTTGTTCTTCCTCTGCACAGCTAAGCTGGAAGTGGCATTTGCAGCTCGCAATAGTGCAGAGTTATCTCAAAGAAAGGGGCCACGGTGTTTCTGTATCTCTATTATGTTGGTGCGGCTTCGGAACTTTTAAACATCTTGATATATCTCGAGAACTACGCATCTGATCAAAAAATATCATAGAACATAAAAAGTAGGAAACTTAATTCTCTACAAAAAAGGTCTCTTAACATTTTGCCATAGCTCGCTTCGTTTCCGAGATATTTGCAGATTTATCTCAAGGGAAGGGGCCTGACGGACATATTTCGAGATATTTCTTCTTCTTGTTGTTCTTCTTCTGCACAGCTAAGCTGGAAGTGGCATTTGCGGCTCGCACTAGTGCAGAGTTATCTCAACGAAAGGGGCCACAGTGTTTCTGTATCTCTATTATGTTGGTGCGGCTTCGGAACTTTTAAATATCTCGATATATCTCGAAAACTACGCTTCTGATGAAAAAATATCATAGAACATAAATTGTAGGAAACATAATTCTCTACAAAAAAGGTCTCTTAACATTTTGCCATAGCTCGCTTCGTTTCCGAGATATTTGCAGATATACCTCAAGGGAAGGGGCCTGACGGACATATTTCGAGATATTTCTTCTTCTTGTTGTTCTTCCACTGCACAGCTAAGCTGGAAGTGGCATTTGCAGCTCGCAATAGTGCAGAGTTATCTCAAAGAAAGGGGCCACGGTGTTTCTGTATCTCTATTATGTTGGTGCGGCTTCGGAACTTTTAAATATCTCGATATATCTCGAGAACTACGCATCTGATCAAAAAATATCATAGAACATAAAAAGTAGGAAACTTAATTCTCTACAAAAAAGGTCGCTTAACATTTTGCCATAGCTCGCTTCGTTTCCGAGATATTTGCATATTTATCTCAAGGGAAGGGGCCTGACGGACATATTTCGAGATATTTCTTCTTCTTGTTGTTCTTCTTCTGCACAGCTAAGCTGGAAGTGGCATTTGCGGCTCGCACTAGTGCAGAGTTATCTCAAAGAACGGGGCCACGGTGTTTCTGTATCTCTATTATGTTGGTGCGGCTTCGGAACTTTTAAATATCTTGATATATCTCGAGAACTACGCATCTGATCAGAAAATATCATAGAAGATAAAAAGTAGGAAACTTAATTCTCTACAAAAAAGGTCTCTTAACATTTTGCCATAGCTCGCTTCGTTTCCGATATATTTGCAGATTTATCTCAAGGTAAGGGGCCTGACGGACATATTTCGAGATATTTCTTCTTCTTGTTGTTCTTGTTCTGCACAGCTAAGCTGGAAGTGGCATTTGCGGCTCGCACTAGTGCAGAGTTATCTCAAAGAAAGGGGCCACGGTGTTTCTGTATCTCTATTATGTTGGTGCGGCTTCGGAACTTTTAAATATCTCGATATATCTCGAAAACTACGCTTCTGATCAAAAAATATCATAGAACATAAATTGTAGGAAACATAATTCTCTACAAAAAACGTCTCTTAACATTTTGCCATAGCTCGCTTCGTTTCCGAGATATTTGCAGATTCAGCTCAAAGGAACTGGCCTGACGGACATATTTCGAGATATTCCTTCTTCTTGTTGTTCTTCCTCTGCACAGCTAAGCTGGAAGTGGCATGTGCAGCTCGCAATAGTGCAGAGTTATCTCAAAGAAAGGGGCCACGGTGTTTCTGTATCTCTATTATGTTGGTGCGGCTTCGGAACTTTTAAATATCTCGATATATCTCGAAAACGACGCTTCTGAACAAAAAATATCATAGAACATAAATTGTAGGAAACATAATTCTCTACAAAAAAGGTCTCTTAACATTTTGCCATAGCTCGCTTCGTTTCCGAGATATTTGCAGATATATCTCAAGGGAAGGGGCCTGACGGACATATTTCGAGATATTTCTTCTTCTTGTTGTTCTTCTTCTGCACAGCTTAACTGGAAGTGGCATTTACAGCTCGCAATAGTGCAGAGTTATCTCAAAGAAAGGGGCCACGGTGTTTCTGTATCTCTATTATGTTGGTGTGGCTTCGGAACTTTTAAATATCTTGATATATCTCGAGAACTCCGCTTCTGATCAAAAAATATCATAGAACATAAATTGTAGGAAACATAATTCTCTACAAAAAACGTCTCTTAACATTTTGCCATAGCTCGCTTCGTTTCCGAGATATTTGCAGATTTATCTCAAGGGAAGGGGCCTGACGGACATATTTCGAGATATTTCTTCTTCTTGTTGTTGTTCTTCTGCACAGCTAAGCTGAAAGTGGCATTTGCAGCTCGCAATAGTGCAGAGTTATCTCAAAGAAAGGGGCCACGGTGTTTCTGTATCTCTATTCTGTTGGTGCGGCTTCGGAACTTTTAAATATCTTGATATATCTCGAGAACTACGCATCTGATCAAAAAATATCATAGAACATAAAAACTAGGAAACTTAATTCTCTACAAAAAAGGTCGCTTAACATTTTGCCATAGCTCGCTTCGTTTCCGAGATATTTGCAGATATATCTCAAGGGAAGGGGCCTGACGGACATATTTCGAGATATTTCTTCTTCTTGTTGTTCTTCTTCTGCACAGCTTAACTGGAAGTGGCATTTACAGCTCGCAATAGTGCAGAGTTATCTCAAAGAAAGGGGCCACGGTGTTTCTGTATCTCTATTATGTTGGTGTGGCTTCGGAACTTTTAAATATCTTGATATATCTCGAGAACTCCGCTTCTGATCAAAAAATATCATAGAACATAAATTGTAGGAAACATAATTCTCTACAAAAAACGTCTCTTAACATTTTGCCATAGCTCGCTTCGTTTCCGAGATATTTGCAGATTTATCTCAAGGGAAGGGGCCTGACGGACATATTTCGAGATATTTCTTCTTCTTGTTGTTGTTCTTCTGCACAGCTAAGCTGAAAGTGGCATTTGCAGCTCGCAATAGTGCAGAGTTATCTCAAAGAAAGGGGCCACGGTGTTTCTGTATCTCTATTCTGTTGGTGCGGCTTCGGAACTTTTAAATATCTTGATATATCTCGAGAACTACGCATCTGATCAAAAAATATCATAGAACATAAAAACTAGGAAACTTAATTCTCTACAAAAAAGGTCGCTTAACATTTTGCCATAGCTCGCTTCGTTTCCGAGATATTTGCAGATATATCTCAAGGGAAGGGGCCTGACGGACATATTTCGAGATATTTCTTCTTCTTGTTGTTCTTCTTCTGCACAGCTAAGCTGGAAGTGGCATTTGCGGCTCGCAATAGTGCAGAGTTATCTCAACGAAAGGGGCCACGGTGTTTCTGTATCTCTATTATGTTGGTGCGGCTTCGGAACTTTTAAATATCTCGATATATCTCGAAAACTACGCTTCTGATCAAAAAATATCATCGAACATAAATTGTAGGAAACATAATTCTCTACAAAAAAGGTCTCTTAACATTTTGCCATAGCTCGCTTCGTTTCCGAGATATTTGCAGATTTATCTCAAGGGAAGGGGCCTGACGGACATATTTCGAGATATTTCTTCTTCTTGTTGTTCTTCTTCTGCACAGCTAAGCTGAAAGTGGCATTTGCAGCTCGCAATAGTGCAGAGTTATCTCAAAGAAAGGGGCCACGGTGTTTCTGTATCTCTATTATGTTGGTGCGGCTTCGGAACTTTTAAATATCTTGATATATCTCGAGAACTACGCATCTGATCAGAAAATATCATAGAAGATAAAAAGTAGGAAACGTAATTCTCTACAAAAAAGGTCTCTTAACATTTTGCCATAGCTCGCTTCGTTTCCGAAATATTTGCAGATTTATCTCAAGGTAAGGGGCCTGACGGACATATTTCGAGATATTTCTTCTTCTTGTTGTTCTTCTCCTGCACAGCTAAGCTGGAAGTGGCATTTGCAGCTCGCAATAGTGCAGAGTTATCTCAAAGAAAGGGGCCACGGTGTTTCTGTATCTCTATTATGTTGGTGCGGCTTCGGAACTTTTAAATATCTTGATATATCTCGAGAACTACGCGTCTGCTCAAAAAATATCATAGAACATAAAAAGTAGGAAACATAATTCTCTACAAAAAAGGTCTCATAACATTTTGCCATAGCTCGCTTCGTTTCCGAGATATTTGCAGATTTATCTCAAGGGAAGGGGCCTAACGGACATATTTCCAGATATTTCTTCTTCTTGTTGTTTTTCTTCTGCACAGCTAAGCTGGAAGTGGCATTTGCGGCTCGCACTAGTGCAGAGTTATCTCAAAGAAAGGGGCCACGGTGTTTCTGTATCTCTATTATGTTGGTGCAGCTTCAGAACTTTTAAATATCTTGATGTATCTCGAGAACTACGCATCTGATCAAAAAATATCATGGAACATAAAAAGTAGAAAACTTAATTCTCTACAGAAAAGGTCTCTTAACATTTTGCCATAGCTCGCTTCGTTTCCGAGATATTTGCAGATTTATCTCAAGGGAAGGGGCCTGACGGACATATTTCGAGATATTTCTTCTTCTTGTTGTTCTTCTTCTGCACAGCTAAACTGGACGTGGCATTTCCAGCTCGCAATAGTGCAGAGTTATCTCAAAGAGAGGGGCCACGGTGTTTCTGTATCTCTACTATGTTGGTGCGGCTTCGGAACTTTTAAATATCTTGATATATCTCGAGAACTACGCATCTGATCAAAAAATATCATAGAACATAAAAAGTAGGAAACTCAATTCTCTACAAAAAAGGTCTCTTAACATTTTGCAATAGCTCGCTTCGTTTCCGAGATATTTGCAGATCTATCTCAAGGGAAGGGGCCTGACGGACATATTTCGAGATATTTCTTCTTCTTGTTGTTCTTCTTCTGCACAGCTAAGCTGGAAGTGGCATTTGCGGCTCGCACTAGTGCAGAGTTATCTCAAAGAAAGGGGCCACGGTGTTTCTGTATCTCTATTATGTTGGTGCGGCTTCGGAACTTTTAAATATCTCGATATATCTCGAAAACTACGCTTCTGATCAAAAAATATCATCGAACATAAATTGTAGGAAACATAATTCTCTACAAAAAAGGTCTCTTAACATTTTGCCATAGCTCGCTTCGTTTCCGAGATATTTGCAGATTTATCTCAAGGGAAGGGGCCTGACGGACATATTTCGAGATATTTCTTCTTCTTGTTGTTCTTCTTCTGCACAGCTAAGCTGAAAGTGGCATTTGCAGCTCGCAATAGTGCAGAGTTATCTCAAAGAAAGGGGCCACGGTGTTTCTGTATCTCTATTATGTTGGTGCAGCTTCAGAACTTTTAAATATCTTGATGTATCTCGAGAACTACGCATCTGATCAAAAAATATCATGGAACATAAAAAGTAGAAAACTTAATTCTCTACAGAAAAGGTCTCTTAACATTTTGCCATAGCTCGCTTCGTTTCCGAGATATTTGCAGATTTATCTCAAGGGAAGGGGCCTGACGGACATATTTCGAGATATTTCTTCTTCTTGTTGTTCTTCTTCTGCACAGCTAAACTGGACGTGGCATTTCCAGCTCGCAATAGTGCAGAGTTATCTCAAAGAGAGGGGCCACGGTGTTTCTGTATCTCTACTATGTTGGTGCGGCTTCGGAACTTTTAAATATCTTGATATATCTCGAGAACTACGCATCTGATCAAAAAATATCATAGAACATAAAAAGTAGGAAACTCAATTCTCTACAAAAAAGGTCTCTTAACATTTTGCAATAGCTCGCTTCGTTTCCGAGATATTTGCAGATTTATCTCAAGGGAAGGGGCCTGACGGACATATTTCGAGATATTTCTTCTTCTTGTTGTTCTTCTTCTGCACAGCTAAGCTGGAAGTGGCATTTGCGGCTCGCACTAGTGCAGAGTTATCTCAAAGAAAGGGGCCACGGTGTTCCTGTATCTCTATTATGTTGGTGCGGCTTCGGAACTTTTAAATATCTCGATATATCTCGAAAACTACGCTTCTGATCAAAAAATATCATAGAACATAAATTGTAGGAAACATAATTCTCTACAAAAAACGTCTCTTAACATTTTGCCATAGCTCGCTTCGTTTCCGAGATATTTGCAGATTCAGCTCAAAGGAACTGGCCTGACGGACATATTTCGAGATATTTCTTCTTCTTGTTGTTCTTCCTCTGCACAGCTAAGCTGGAAGTGGCATTTGCAGCTCGCAATAGTGCAGAGTTATCTCAAAGAAAGGGGCCACGGTGTTTCTGTATCTCTATTATGTTGGTGCGGCTTCAGAACTTTTAAATATCTTGATGTATCTCGAGAACTACGCATCTGATCAAAAAATATCATGGAACATAAAAAGTAGAAAACTTAATTCTCTACAGAAAAGGTCTCTTAACATTTTGCCATAGCTCGCTTCGTTTCCGAGATATTTGCAGATTTATCTCAAGGGAAGGGGCCTGACGGACATATTTCGAGATATTTCTTCTTCTTGTTGTTCTTCTTCTGCACAGCTAAACTGGACGTGGCATTTCCAGCTCGCAATAGTGCAGAGTTATCTCAAAGAGAGGGGCCACGGTGTTTCTGTATCTCTATTATGTTGGTGCGGCTTCGGAACTTTTAAATATCTTGATATATCTCGAGAACTACGCATCTGATCAAAAAATATCATAGAACATAAATTGTAGGAAACATAATTGTCTACAAAAAAGGTCTCTTCAGATTTTGCCATAGCTCGCTTCGTTTCCGAGATATTTGCAGATATATCTCAAGGGAAGGGGCCTGACGGACATATTTCGAGATATTTCTTCTTCTTGTTGTTCTTCTTCTGCACAGCTAAGCTGGAAGTGGCATTTACAGCTCGCAATAGTGCAGAGTTATCTCAAAGAAAAGGGCCACGGTGTTTCTGTATCTCTATTATGTTGGTGCGGCTTCGCAACTTTTAAATATCTTGATATATCTCGAGAACTACGCATCTGATCAAAAAATATCATAGAACATAAAAAGTAGGAAACTCAATTCTCTACAAAAAAGGTCTCTTAACATTTTGCAATAGCTCGCTTCGTTTCCGAGATATTTGCAGATTTATCTCAAGGGAAGGGGCCTGACGGACATATTTCGAAATATTTCTTCTTCTTGTTGTTCTTCTTCTGCACAGCTAAGCTGGAAGTGGCATTTGCGGCTCGCACTAGTGCAGAGTTATCTCAAAGAAAGGGGCCACGGTGTTTCTGTATCTCTATTATGTTGGTGCGGCTTCGGAACTTTTAAATATCTCGATATATCTCGAAAACTACGCTTCTGATCAAAAAATATCATAGAACATAAATTGTAGGAAACATAATTCTCTACAAAAAACGTCTCTTAACATTTTGCCATAGCTCGCTTCGTTTCCGAGATATTTGCAGATTCAGCTCAAAGGAACTGGCCTGACGGACATATTTCGAGATATTTCTTCTTCTTGTTGTTCTTCCTCTGCACAGCTAAGCTGGAAGTGGCATTTGCAGCTCGCAATAGTGCAGAGTTATCTCAAAGAAAGGGGCCACGGTGTTTCTGTATCTCTATTATGTTGGTGCGGCTTCGGAACTTTTAAATATCTCGATATATCTCGAAAACTACGCTTCTGAACAAAAAATATCATAGAACATAAATTGTAGGAAACATAATTCTCTACAAAAAAGGTCTCTTAACATTTTGCCATAGCTCGCTTCGTTTCCGAGATATTTGCAGATATATCTCAAGGGAAGGGGCCTGACGGACATATTTCGAGATATTTCTTCTTCTTGTTGTTCTTCTTCTGCACAGCTTAACTGGAAGTGGCATTTACAGCTCGCAATAGTGCAGAGTTATCTCAAAGAAAGGGGCCACGGTGTTTCTGTATCTCTATTATGTTGGTGTGGCTTCGGAACTTTTAAATATCTTGATATATCTCGAGAACTACGCATCTGATCAAAAAATATCATAGAACATAAAAAGTAGGAAACCTAATTCTCTACAAAAAAGGTCTCTTAACATTTTGCCATAGCTCTCTTCGTTTCCGAGATATTTGCAGATTTATCTCAAGGGAAGGGGCCTGACGGACATATTTCGAGATATTTCTTCTTCTTGTTGTTGTTCTTCTGCACAGCTAAGCTGAAAGTGGCATTTGCAGCTCGCAATAGTGCAGAGTTATCTCAAAGAAAGGGGCCACGGTGTTTCTGTATCTCTATTCTGTTGGTGCGGCTTCGGAACTTTTAAATATCTTGATATATCTCGAGAACTACGCATCTGATCAAAAAATATCATAGAACATAAAAACTAGGAAACTTAATTCTCTACAAAAAAGGTCGCTTAACATTTTGCCATAGCTCGCTTCGTTTCCGAGATATTTGCAGATTTATCTCAAGGGAAGGGGCCTGACGGACATATTTCGAGATATTTCTTCTTCTTGTTGTTCTTCTTCTGCACAGCTAAGCTGGAAGTGGCATTTGCGGCTCGCAATAGTGCAGAGTTATCTCAACGAAAGGGGCCACGGTGTTTCTGTATCTCTATTATGTTGGTGCGGCTTCGGAACTTTTAAATATCTCGATATATCTCGAAAACTACGCTTCTGATCAAAAAATATCATCGAACATAAATTGTAGAAAACATAATTCTCTACAAAAAAGGTCTCTTAACATTTTGCCATAGCTCGCTTCGTTTCCGAGATATTTGCAGATTTATCTCAAGGGAAGGGGCCTGACGGACATATTTCGAGATATTTCATCTTCTTGTTGTTCTTCTTCTGCACAGCTAAGCTGAAAGTGGCATTTGCAGCTCGCAATAGTGCAGAGTTATCTCAAAGAAAGGGGCCACGGTGTTTCTGTATCTCTACTATGTTGGTGCGGCTTCGGAACTTTTAAATATCTTGATATATCTCGAGAACTACGCATCTGATCAAAAAATATCATAGAACATAAAAAGTAGGAAACTCAATTCTCTACAAAAAAGGTCTCTTAACATTTTGCAATAGCTCGCTTCGTTTCCGAGATATTTGCAGATCTATCTCAAGGGAAGGGGCCTGACGGACATATTTCGAGATATTTCTTCTTCTTGTTGTTCTTCTTCTGCACAGCTAAGCTGGAAGTGGCATTTGCGGCTCGCACTAGTGCAGAGTTATCTCAAAGAAAGGGGCCACGGTGTTTCTGTATCTCTATTATGTTGGTGCGGCTTCGGAACTTTTAAATATCTCGATATATCTCGAAAACTACGCTTCTGATCAAAAAATATCATCGAACATAAATTGTAGGAAACATAATTCTCTACAAAAAAGGTCTCTTAACATTTTGCCATAGCTCGCTTCGTTTCCGAGATATTTGCAGATTTATCTCAAGGGAAGGGGCCTGACGGACATATTTCGAGATATTTCTTCTTCTTGTTGTTCTTCTTCTGCACAGCTAAGCTGAAAGTGGCATTTGCAGCTCGCAATAGTGCAGAGTTATCTCAAAGAAAGGGGCCACGGTGTTTCTGTATCTCTATTATGTTGGTGCAGCTTCAGAACTTTTAAATATCTTGATGTATCTCGAGAACTACGCATCTGATCAAAAAATATCATGGAACATAAAAAGTAGAAAACTTAATTCTCTACAGAAAAGGTCTCTTAACATTTTGCCATAGCTCGCTTCGTTTCCGAGATATTTGCAGATTTATCTCAAGGGAAGGGGCCTGACGGACATATTTCGAGATATTTCTTCTTCTTGTTGTTCTTCTTCTGCACAGCTAAACTGGACGTGGCATTTCCAGCTCGCAATAGTGCAGAGTTATCTCAAAGAGAGGGGCCACGGTGTTTCTGTATCTCTACTATGTTGGTGCGGCTTCGGAACTTTTAAATATCTTGATATATCTCGAGAACTACGCATCTGATCAAAAAATATCATAGAACATAAAAAGTAGGAAACTCAATTCTCTACAAAAAAGGTCTCTTAACATTTTGCAATAGCTCGCTTCGTTTCCGAGATATTTGCAGATTTATCTCAAGGGAAGGGGCCTGACGGACATATTTCGAGATATTTCTTCTTCTTGTTGTTCTTCTTCTGCACAGCTAAGCTGGAAGTGGCATTTGCGGCTCGCACTAGTGCAGAGTTATCTCAAAGAAAGGGGCCACGGTGTTCCTGTATCTCTATTATGTTGGTGCGGCTTCGGAACTTTTAAATATCTCGATATATCTCGAAAACTACGCTTCTGATCAAAAAATATCATAGAACATAAATTGTAGGAAACATAATTCTCTACAAAAAACGTCTCTTAACATTTTGCCATAGCTCGCTTCGTTTCCGAGATATTTGCAGATTCAGCTCAAAGGAACTGGCCTGACGGACATATTTCGAGATATTTCTTCTTCTTGTTGTTCTTCCTCTGCACAGCTAAGCTGGAAGTGGCATTTGCAGCTCGCAATAGTGCAGAGTTATCTCAAAGAAAGGGGCCACGGTGTTTCTGTATCTCTATTATGTTGGTGCGGCTTCAGAACTTTTAAATATCTTGATGTATCTCGAGAACTACGCATCTGATCAAAAAATATCATGGAACATAAAAAGTAGAAAACTTAATTCTCTACAGAAAAGGTCTCTTAACATTTTGCCATAGCTCGCTTCGTTTCCGAGATATTTGCAGATTTATCTCAAGGGAAGGGGCCTGACGGACATATTTCGAGATATTTCTTCTTCTTGTTGTTCTTCTTCTGCACAGCTAAACTGGACGTGGCATTTCCAGCTCGCAATAGTGCAGAGTTATCTCAAAGAGAGGGGCCACGGTGTTTCTGTATCTCTATTATGTTGGTGCGGCTTCGGAACTTTTAAATATCTTGATATATCTCGAGAACTACGCATCTGATCAAAAAATATCATAGAACATAAATTGTAGGAAACATAATTGTCTACAAAAAAGGTCTCTTCAGATTTTGCCATAGCTCGCTTCGTTTCCGAGATATTTGCAGATATATCTCAAGGGAAGGGGCCTGACGGACATATTTCGAGATATTTCTTCTTCTTGTTGTTCTTCTTCTGCACAGCTAAGCTGGAAGTGGCATTTACAGCTCGCAATAGTGCAGAGTTATCTCAAAGAAAAGGGCCACGGTGTTTCTGTATCTCTATTATGTTGGTGCGGCTTCGCAACTTTTAAATATCTTGATATATCTCGAGAACTACGCATCTGATCAAAAAATATCATAGAACATAAAAAGTAGGAAACTCAATTCTCTACAAAAAAGGTCTCTTAACATTTTGCAATAGCTCGCTTCGTTTCCGAGATATTTGCAGATTTATCTCAAGGGAAGGGGCCTGACGGACATATTTCGAAATATTTCTTCTTCTTGTTGTTCTTCTTCTGCACAGCTAAGCTGGAAGTGGCATTTGCGGCTCGCACTAGTGCAGAGTTATCTCAAAGAAAGGGGCCACGGTGTTTCTGTATCTCTATTATGTTGGTGCGGCTTCGGAACTTTTAAATATCTCGATATATCTCGAAAACTACGCTTCTGATCAAAAAATATCATAGAACATAAATTGTAGGAAACATAATTCTCTACAAAAAACGTCTCTTAACATTTTGCCATAGCTCGCTTCGTTTCCGAGATATTTGCAGATTCAGCTCAAAGGAACTGGCCTGACGGACATATTTCGAGATATTTCTTCTTCTTGTTGTTCTTCCTCTGCACAGCTAAGCTGGAAGTGGCATTTGCAGCTCGCAATAGTGCAGAGTTATCTCAAAGAAAGGGGCCACGGTGTTTCTGTATCTCTATTATGTTGGTGCGGCTTCGGAACTTTTAAATATCTCGATATATCTCGAAAACTACGCTTCTGAACAAAAAATATCATAGAACATAAATTGTAGGAAACATAATTCTCTACAAAAAAGGTCTCTTAACATTTTGCCATAGCTCGCTTCGTTTCCGAGATATTTGCAGATATATCTCAAGGGAAGGGGCCTGACGGACATATTTCGAGATATTTCTTCTTCTTGTTGTTCTTCTTCTGCACAGCTTAACTGGAAGTGGCATTTACAGCTCGCAATAGTGCAGAGTTATCTCAAAGAAAGGGGCCACGGTGTTTCTGTATCTCTATTATGTTGGTGTGGCTTCGGAACTTTTAAATATCTTGATATATCTCGAGAACTACGCATCTGATCAAAAAATATCATAGAACATAAAAAGTAGGAAACCTAATTCTCTACAAAAAAGGTCTCTTAACATTTTGCCATAGCTCTCTTCGTTTCCGAGATATTTGCAGATTTATCTCAAGGGAAGGGGCCTGACGGACATATTTCGAGATATTTCTTCTTCTTGTTGTTGTTCTTCTGCACAGCTAAGCTGAAAGTGGCATTTGCAGCTCGCAATAGTGCAGAGTTATCTCAAAGAAAGGGGCCACGGTGTTTCTGTATCTCTATTCTGTTGGTGCGGCTTCGGAACTTTTAAATATCTTGATATATCTCGAGAACTACGCATCTGATCAAAAAATATCATAGAACATAAAAACTAGGAAACTTAATTCTCTACAAAAAAGGTCGCTTAACATTTTGCCATAGCTCGCTTCGTTTCCGAGATATTTGCAGATTTATCTCAAGGGAAGGGGCCTGACGGACATATTTCGAGATATTTCTTCTTCTTGTTGTTCTTCTTCTGCACAGCTAAGCTGGAAGTGGCATTTGCGGCTCGCAATAGTGCAGAGTTATCTCAACGAAAGGGGCCACGGTGTTTCTGTATCTCTATTATGTTGGTGCGGCTTCGGAACTTTTAAATATCTCGATATATCTCGAAAACTACGCTTCTGATCAAAAAATATCATCGAACATAAATTGTAGAAAACATAATTCTCTACAAAAAAGGTCTCTTAACATTTTGCCATAGCTCGCTTCGTTTCCGAGATATTTGCAGATTTATCTCAAGGGAAGGGGCCTGACGGACATATTTCGAGATATTTCATCTTCTTGTTGTTCTTCTTCTGCACAGCTAAGCTGAAAGTGGCATTTGCAGCTCGCAATAGTGCAGAGTTATCTCAAAGAAAGGGGCCACGGTGTTTCTGTATCTCTATTATGTTGGTGCGGCTTCGGAACTTTTAAATATCTTGATATATCTCGAGAACTACGCATCTGATCAGAAAATATCATAGAAGATAAAAAGTAGGAAACGTAATTCTCTACAAAAAAGGTCTCTTAACATTTTGCCATAGCTCGCTTCGTTTCCGAAATATTTGCAGATTTATCTCAAGGTAAGGGGCCTGACGGACATATTTCGAGATATTTCTTCTTCTTGTTGTTCTTCTTCTGCACAGCTAAGCTGGAAGTGGCATTTGCAGCTCGCAATAGTGCAGAGTTATCTCAAAGAAAGGGGCCACGGTGTTTCTGTATCTCTATTATGTTGGTGCGGCTTCGGAACTTTTAAATATCTTGATATATCTCGAGAACTACGCGTCTGATCAAAAAATATCATAGAACATAAAAAGTAGGAAACATAATTCTCTACAAAAAAGGTCTCTTAACATTTTGCCATAGCTCGCTTCGTTTCCGAGATATTTGCAGATTTATCTCAAGGGAAGGGGCCTAACGGACATATTTCCAGATATTTCTTCTTCTTGTTGTTCTTCTTCTGCACAGCTAAGCTGGAAGTGGCATTTGCAGCTCGCAATAGTGCAGAGTTATCTCAAAGAAAGGGGCCACGGTGTTTCTGTATCTCTATTATGTTGGTGCGGCTTCGGAACTTTTAAATATCTTGATATATCTCGAGAACTACGCATCTGATCAAAAAATATCATAGAACATAAATTGTAGGAAACATAATTGTCTACAAAAAAGGTCTCTTCAGATTTTGCCATAGCTCGCTTCGTTTCCGAGATATTTGCAGATATATCTCAAGGGAAGGGGCCTGACGGACATATTTCGAGATATTTCTTCTTCTTGTTGTTCTTCTTCTGCACAGCTAAGCTGGAAGTGGCATTTACAGCTCGCAATAGTGCAGAGTTATCTCAAAGAAAAGGGCCACGGTGTTTCTGTATCTCTATTATGTTGGTGCGGCTTCGCAACTTTTAAATATCTTGATATATCTCGAGAACTACGCATCTGATCAAAAAATATCATAGAACATAAAAAGTAGGAAACTCAATTCTCTACAAAAAAGGTCTCTTAACATTTTGCCATAGCTCGCTTCGTTTCCGAGATATTAGCAGATTTATCTCAAGGGAAGGGGGCTGACGGACATATTTCGAGATATTTCTTCTTCTTGTTGTTCTTCTTCTGCACAGCTAAGCTGGAAGTGGCATTTGCGGCTCGCACTAGTGCAGAGTTATCTCAACGAAAGGGGCCACAGTGTTTCTGTATCTCTATTATGTTGGTGCGGCTTCGGAACTTTTAAATATCTCGATATATCTCGAAAACTACGCTTCTGATGAAAAAATATCATAGAACATAAATTGTAGGAAACATAATTCTCTACAAAAAAGGTCTCTTAACATTTTGCCATAGCTCGCTTCGTTTCCGAGATATTTGCAGATTCAGCTCAAAGGAACTGGCCTGACGGACATATTTCGAGATATTTCTTCTTCTTGTTGTTCTTCCTCTGCACAGCTAAGCTGGAAGTGGCATTTGCAGCTCGCAATAGTGCAGAGTTATCTCAAAGAAAGGGGCCACGGTGTTTCTGTATCTCTATTATGTTGGTGCGGCTTCGGAACTTTTAAACATCTTGATATATCTCGAGAACTACGCATCTGATCAAAAAATATCATAGAACATAAAAAGTAGGAAACTTAATTCTCTACAAAAAAGGTCTCTTAACATTTTGCCATAGCTCGCTTCGTTTCCGAGATATTTGCAGATTTATCTCAAGGGAAGGGGCCTGACGGACATATTTCGAGATATTTCTTCTTCTTGTTGTTCTTCTTCTGCACAGCTAAGCTGGAAGTGGCATTTGCGGCTCGCACTAGTGCAGAGTTATCTCAACGAAAGGGGCCACAGTGTTTCTGTATCTCTATTATGTTGGTGCGGCTTCGGAACTTTTAAATATCTCGATATATCTCGAAAACTACGCTTCTGATGAAAAAATATCATAGAACATAAATTGTAGGAAACATAATTCTCTACAAAAAAGGTCTCTTAACATTTTGCCATAGCTCGCTTCGTTTCCGAGATATTTGCAGATTCAGCTCAAAGGAACTGGCCTGACGGACATATTTCGAGATATTTCTTCTTCTTGTTGTTCTTCCTCTGCACAGCTAAGCTGGAAGTGGCATTTGCAGCTCGCAATAGTGCAGAGTTATCTCAAAGAAAGGGGCCACGGTGTTTCTGTATCTCTATTATGTTGGTGCGGCTTCGGAACTTTTAAATATCTTGATATATCTCGAGAACTACGCATCTGATCAAAAAATATCATACAACATAAAAAGTAGGAAACTTAATTCTCTACAAAAAAGGTCTCTTAACATTTTGCCATAGCTCGCTTCGTTTCCGAGATATTTGCAGATTTATCTCAAGGGAAGGGGCCTGACGGACATATTTCGAGATATTTCTTCTTCTTGTTGTTCTTCTTCTGCACAGCTAAGCTGGAAGTGGCATTTGCGGCTCGCACTAGTGCAGAGTTATCTCAACGAAAGGGGCCACAGTGTTTCTGTATCTCTATTATGTTGGTGCGGCTTCGGAACTTTTAAATATCTCGATATATCTCGAAAACTACGCTTCTGATGAAAAAATATCATAGAACATAAATTGTAGGAAACATAATTCTCTACAAAAAAGGTCTCTTAACATTTTGCCATAGCTCGCTTCGTTTCCGAGATATTTGCAGATATACCTCAAGGGAAGGGGCCTGACGGACATATTTCGAGATATTTCTTCTTCTTGTTGTTCTTCCACTGCACAGCTAAGCTGGAAGTGGCATTTGCAGCTCGCAATAGTGCAGAGTTATCTCAAAGAAAGGGGCCACGGTGTTTCTGTATCTCTATTATGTTGGTGCGGCTTCGGAACTTTTAAATATCTCGATATATCTCGAGAACTACGCATCTGATCAAAAAATATCATAGAACATAAAAAGTAGGAAACTTAATTCTCTACAAAAAAGGTCGCTTAACATTTTGCCATAGCTCGCTTCGTTTCCGAGATATTTGCATATTTATCTCAAGGGAAGGGGCCTGACGGACATATTTCGAGATATTTCTTCTTCTTGTTGTTCTTCTTCTGCACAGCTAAGCTGGAAGTGGCATTTGCGGCTCGCACTAGTGCAGAGTTATCTCAAAGAACGGGGCCACGGTGTTTCTGTATCCCTATTATGTTGGTGCGGCTTCGGAACTTTTAACTATCTTGATATATCTCGAGAACTCCGCTTCTGATCAAAAAATATCATAGAGCATAAATTGTAGGAAACATAATTCTCTACAAAAAACGTCTCTTAACATTTTGCCATAGCTCGCTTCGTTTCCGAGATATTTGCAGATTCAGCTCAAAGGAACTGGCCTGACGGACATATTTCGAGATATTTCTTCTTCTTGTTGTTCTTCCACTGCACAGCTAAGCTGGAAGTGGCATTTGCAGCTCGCAATAGTGCAGAGTTATCTCAAAGAAAGGGGCCACGGTGTTTCTGTATCTCTATTATGTTGGTGCGGCTTCGGAACTTTTAAATATCTTGATATATCTCGAGAACTACGCATCTGATCAGAAAATATCATAGAAGATAAAAAGTAGGAAACTTAATTCTCTACAAAAAAGGTCTCTTAACATTTTGCCATAGCTCGCTTCGTTTCCGATATATTTGCAGATTTATCTCAAGGTAAGGGGCCTGACGGACATATTTCGAGATATTTCTTCTTCTTGTTGTTCTTGTTCTGCACAGCTAAGCTGGAAGTGGCATTTGCGGCTCGCACTAGTGCAGAGTTATCTCAAAGAAAGGGGCCACGGTGTTTCTGTATCTCTATTATGTTGGTGCGGCTTCGGAACTTTTAAATATCTCGATATATCTCGAAAACTACGCTTCTGATCAAAAAATATCATAGAACATAAATTGTAGGAAACATAATTCTCTACAAAAAACGTCTCTTAACATTTTGCCATAGCTCGCTTCGTTTCCGAGATATTTGCAGATTCAGCTCAAAGGAACTGGCCTGACGGACATATTTCGAGATATTCCTTCTTCTTGTTGTTCTTCCTCTGCACAGCTAAGCTGGAAGTGGCATGTGCAGCTCGCAATAGTGCAGAGTTATCTCAAAGAAAGGGGCCACGGTGTTTCTGTATCTCTATTATGTTGGTGCGGCTTCGGAACTTTTAAATATCTCGATATATCTCGAAAACGACGCTTCTGAACAAAAAATATCATAGAACATAAATTGTAGGAAACATAATTCTCTACAAAAAAGGTCTCTTAACATTTTGCCATAGCTCGCTTCGTTTCCGAGATATTTGCAGATATATCTCAAGGGAAGGGGCCTGACGGACATATTTCGAGATATTTCTTCTTCTTGTTGTTCTTCTTCTGCACAGCTTAACTGGAAGTGGCATTTACAGCTCGCAATAGTGCAGAGTTATCTCAAAGAAAGGGGCCACGGTGTTTCTGTATCTCTATTATGTTGGTGTGGCTTCGGAACTTTTAAATATCTTGATATATCTCGAGAACTCCGCTTCTGATCAAAAAATATCATAGAACATAAATTGTAGGAAACATAATTCTCTACAAAAAACGTCTCTTAACATTTTGCCATAGCTCGCTTCGTTTCCGAGATATTTGCAGATTTATCTCAAGGGAAGGGGCCTGACGGACATATTTCGAGATATTTCTTCTTCTTGTTGTTGTTCTTCTGCACAGCTAAGCTGAAAGTGGCATTTGCAGCTCGCAATAGTGCAGAGTTATCTCAAAGAAAGGGGCCACGGTGTTTCTGTATCTCTATTCTGTTGGTGCGGCTTCGGAACTTTTAAATATCTTGATATATCTCGAGAACTACGCATCTGATCAAAAAATATCATAGAACATAAAAACTAGGAAACTTAATTCTCTACAAAAAAGGTCGCTTAACATTTTGCCATAGCTCGCTTCGTTTCCGAGATATTTGCAGATATATCTCAAGGGAAGGGGCCTGACGGACATATTTCGAGATATTTCTTCTTCTTGTTGTTCTTCTTCTGCACAGCTTAACTGGGAGTGGCATTTACAGCTCGCAATAGTGCAGAGTTATCTCAAAGAAAGGGGCCACGGTGTTTCTGTATCTCTATTATGTTGGTGTGGCTTCGGAACTTTTAAATATCTTGATATATCTCGAGAACTCCGCTTCTGATCAAAAAATATCATAGAACATAAATTGTAGGAAACATAATTCTCTACAAAAAACGTCTCTTAACATTTTGCCATAGCTCGCTTCGTTTCCGAGATATTTGCAGATTTATCTCAAGGGAAGGGGCCTGACGGACATATTTCGAGATATTTCTTCTTCTTGTTGTTGTTCTTCTGCACAGCTAAGCTGAAAGTGGCATTTGCAGCTCGCAATAGTGCAGAGTTATCTCAAAGAAAGGGGCCACGGTGTTTCTGTATCTCTATTCTGTTGGTGCGGCTTCGGAACTTTTAAATATCTTGATATATCTCGAGAACTACGCATCTGATCAAAAAATATCATAGAACATAAAAACTAGGAAACTTAATTCTCTACAAAAAAGGTCGCTTAACATTTTGCCATAGCTCGCTTCGTTTCCGAGATATTTGCAGATTTATCTCAAGGGAAGGGGCCTGACGGACATATTTCGAGATATTTCTTCTTCTTGTTGTTCTTCTTCTGCACAGCTAAGCTGGAAGTGGCATTTGCGGCTCGCAATAGTGCAGAGTTATCTCAACGAAAGGGGCCACGGTGTTTCTGTATCTCTATTATGTTGGTGCGGCTTCGGAACTTTTAAATATCTCGATATATCTCGAAAACTACGCTTCTGATCAAAAAATATCATCGAACATAAATTGTAGGAAACATAATTCTCTACAAAAAAGGTCTCTTAACATTTTGCCATAGCTCGCTTCGTTTCCGAGATATTTGCAGATTTATCTCAAGGGAAGGGGCCTGACGGACATATTTCGAGATATTTCTTCTTCTTGTTGTTCTTCTTCTGCACAGCTAAGCTGAAAGTGGCATTTGCAGCTCGCAATAGTGCAGAGTTATCTCAAAGAAAGGGGCCACGGTGTTTCTGTATCTCTATTATGTTGGTGCGGCTTCGGAACTTTTAAATATCTTGATATATCTCGAGAACTACGCATCTGATCAGAAAATATCATAGAAGATAAAAAGTAGGAAACGTAATTCTCTACAAAAAAGGTCTCTTAACATTTTGCCATAGCTCGCTTCGTTTCCGAAATATTTGCAGATTTATCTCAAGGTAAGGGGCCTGACGGACATATTTCGAGATATTTCTTCTTCTTGTTGTTCTTCTTCTGCACAGCTAAGCTGGAAGTGGCATTTGCAGCTCGCAATAGTGCAGAGTTATCTCAAAGAAAGGGGCCACGGTGTTTCTGTATCTCTATTATGTTGGTGCGGCTTCGGAACTTTTAAATATCTTGATATATCTCGAGAACTACGCGTCTGCTCAAAAAATATCATAGAACATAAAAAGTAGGAAACATAATTCTCTACAAAAAAGGTCTCATAACATTTTGCCATAGCTCGCTTCGTTTCCGAGATATTTGCAGATTTATCTCAAGGGAAGGGGCCTAACGGACATATTTCCAGATATTTCTTCTTCTTGTTGTTTTTCTTCTGCACAGCTAAGCTGGAAGTGGCATTTGCGGCTCGCACTAGTGCAGAGTTATCTCAAAGAAAGGGGCCACGGTGTTTCTGTATCTCTATTATGTTGGTGCAGCTTCAGAACTTTTAAATATCTTGATGTATCTCGAGAACTACGCATCTGATCAAAAAATATCATGGAACATAAAAAGTAGAAAACTTAATTCTCTACAGAAAAGGTCTCTTAACATTTTGCCATAGCTCGCTTCGTTTCCGAGATATTTGCAGATTTATCTCAAGGGAAGGGGCCTGACGGACATATTTCGAGATATTTCTTCTTCTTGTTGTTCTTCTTCTGCACAGCTAAACTGGACGTGGCATTTCCAGCTCGCAATAGTGCAGAGTTATCTCAAAGAGAGGGGCCACGGTGTTTCTGTATCTCTACTATGTTGGTGCGGCTTCGGAACTTTTAAATATCTTGATATATCTCGAGAACTACGCATCTGATCAAAAAATATCATAGAACATAAAAAGTAGGAAACTCAATTCTCTACAAAAAAGGTCTCTTAACATTTTGCAATAGCTCGCTTCGTTTCCGAGATATTTGCAGATTTATCTCAAGGGAAGGGGCCTGACGGACATATTTCGAGATATTTCTTCTTCTTGTTGTTCTTCTTCTGCACAGCTAAGCTGGAAGTGGCATTTGCGGCTCGCACTAGTGCAGAGTTATCTCAAAGAAAGGGGCCACGGTGTTTCTGTATCTCTATTATGTTGGTGCGGCTTCGGAACTTTTAAATATCTCGATATATCTCGAAAACTACGCTTCTGATCAAAAAATATCATCGAACATAAATTGTAGGAAACATAATTCTCTACAAAAAAGGGCTCTTAACATTTTGCCATAGCTCGCTTCGTTTCCGAGATATTTGCAGATTTATCTCAAGGGAAGGGGCCTGACGGACATATTTCGAGATATTTCTTCTTCTTGTTGTTCTTCTTCTGCACAGCTAAGCTGAAAGTGGCATTTGCAGCTCGCAATAGTGCAGAGTTATCTCAAAGAAAGGGGCCACGGTGTTTCTGTATCTCTATTATGTTGGTGCAGCTTCAGAACTTTTAAATATCTTGATGTATCTCGAGAACTACGCATCTGATCAAAAAATATCATGCAACATAAAAAGTAGAAAACTTAATTCTCTACAGAAAAGGTCTCTTAACATTTTGCCATAGCTCGCTTCGTTTCCGAGATATTTGCAGATTTATCTCAAGGGAAGGGGCCTGACGGACATATTTCGAGATATTTCTTCTTCTTGTTGTTCTTCTTCTGCACAGCTAAACTGGACGTGGCATTTCCAGCTCGCAATAGTGCAGAGTTATCTCAAAGAGAGGGGCCACGGTGTTTCTGTATCTCTACTATGTTGGTGCGGCTTCGGAACTTTTAAATATCTTGATATATCTCGAGAACTACGCATCTGATCAAAAAATATCATAGAACATAAAAAGTAGGAAACTCAATTCTCTACAAAAAAGGTCTCTTAACATTTTGCAATAGCTCGCTTCGTTTCCGAGATATTTGCAGATTTATCTCAAGGGAAGGGGCCTGACGGACATATTTCGAGATATTTCTTCTTCTTGTTGTTCTTCTTCTGCACAGCTAAGCTGGAAGTGGCATTTGCGGCTCGCACTAGTGCAGAGTTATCTCAAAGAAAGGGGCCACGGTGTTCCTGTATCTCTATTATGTTGGTGCGGCTTCGGAACTTTTAAATATCTCGATATATCTCGAAAACTACGCTTCTGATCAAAAAATATCATAGAACATAAATTGTAGGAAACATAATTCTCTACAAAAAACGTCTCTTAACATTTTGCCATAGCTCGCTTCGTTTCCGAGATATTTGCAGATTCAGCTCAAAGGAACTGGCCTGACGGACATATTTCGAGATATTTCTTCTTCTTGTTGTTCTTCCTCTGCACAGCTAAGCTGGAAGTGGCATTTGCAGCTCGCAATAGTGCAGAGTTATCTCAAAGAAAGGGGCCACGGTGTTTCTGTATCTCTATTATGTTGGTGCGGCTTCAGAACTTTTAAATATCTTGATGTATCTCGAGAACTACGCATCTGATCAAAAAATATCATGGAACATAAAAAGTAGAAAACTTAATTCTCTACAGAAAAGGTCTCTTAACATTTTGCCATAGCTCGCTTCGTTTCCGAGATATTTGCAGATTTATCTCAAGGGAAGGGGCCTGACGGACATATTTCGAGATATTTCTTCTTCTTGTTGTTCTTCTTCTGCACAGCTAAACTGGACGTGGCATTTCCAGCTCGCAATAGTGCAGAGTTATCTCAAAGAGAGGGGCCACGGTGTTTCTGTATCTCTATTATGTTGGTGCGGCTTCGGAACTTTTAAATATCTTGATATATCTCGAGAACTACGCATCTGATCAAAAAATATCATAGAACATAAATTGTAGGAAACATAATTGTCTACAAAAAAGGTCTCTTCAGATTTTGCCATAGCTCGCTTCGTTTCCGAGATATTTGCAGATATATCTCAAGGGAAGGGGCCTGACGGACATATTTCGAGATATTTCTTCTTCTTGTTGTTCTTCTTCTGCACAGCTAAGCTGGAAGTGGCATTTACAGCTCGCAATAGTGCAGAGTTATCTCAAAGAAAAGGGCCACGGTGTTTCTGTATCTCTATTATGTTGGTGCGGCTTCGCAACTTTTAAATATCTTGATATATCTCGAGAACTACGCATCTGATCAAAAAATATCATAGAACATAAAAAGTAGGAAACTCAATTCTCTACAAAAAAGGTCTCTTAACATTTTGCAATAGCTCGCTTCGTTTCCGAGATATTTGCAGATTTATCTCAAGGGAAGGGGCCTGACGGACATATTTCGAAATATTTCTTCTTCTTGTTGTTCTTCTTCTGCACAGCTAAGCTGGAAGTGGCATTTGCGGCTCGCACTAGTGCAGAGTTATCTCAAAGAAAGGGGCCACGGTGTTTCTGTATCTCTATTATGTTGGTGCGGCTTCGGAACTTTTAAATATCTCGATATATCTCGAAAACTACGCTTCTGATCAAAAAATATCATAGAACATAAATTGTAGGAAACATAATTCTCTACAAAAAACGTCTCTTAACATTTTGCCATAGCTCGCTTCGTTTCCGAGATATTTGCAGATTCAGCTCAAAGGAACTGGCCTGACGGACATATTTCGAGATATTTCTTCTTCTTGTTGTTCTTCCTCTGCACAGCTAAGCTGGAAGTGGCATTTGCAGCTCGCAATAGTGCAGAGTTATCTCAAAGAAAGGGGCCACGGTGTTTCTGTATCTCTATTATGTTGGTGCGGCTTCGGAACTTTTAAATATCTCGATATATCTCGAAAACTACGCTTCTGAGCAAAAAATATCATAGAACATAAATTGTAGGAAACATAATTCTCTACAAAAAAGGTCTCTTAACATTTTGCCATAGCTCGCTTCGTTTCCGAGATATTTGCAGATATATCTCAAGGGAAGGGGCCTGACGGACATATTTCGAGATATTTCTTCTTCTTGTTGTTCTTCTTCTGCACAGCTTAACTGGAAGTGGCATTTACAGCTCGCAATAGTGCAGAGTTATCTCAAAGAAAGGGGCCACGGTGTTTCTGTATCTCTATTATGTTGGTGTGGCTTCGGAACTTTTAAATATCTTGATATATCTCGAGAACTACGCATCTGATCAAAAAATATCATAGAACATAAAAAGTAGGAAACCTAATTCTCTACAAAAAAGGTCTCTTAACATTTTGCCATAGCTCTCTTCGTTTCCGAGATATTTGCAGATTTATCTCAAGGGAAGGGGCCTGACGGACATATTTCGAGATATTTCTTCTTCTTGTTGTTGTTCTTCTGCACAGCTAAGCTGAAAGTGGCATTTGCAGCTCGCAATAGTGCAGAGTTATCTCAAAGAAAGGGGCCACGGTGTTTCTGTATCTCTATTCTGTTGGTGCGGCTTCGGAACTTTTAAATATCTTGATATATCTCGAGAACTACGCATCTGATCAAAAAATATCATAGAACATAAAAACTAGGAAACTTAATTCTCTACAAAAAAGGTCGCTTAACATTTTGCCATAGCTCGCTTCGTTTCCGAGATATTTGCAGATTTATCTCAAGGGAAGGGGCCTGACGGACATATTTCGAGATATTTCTTCTTCTTGTTGTTCTTCTTCTGCACAGCTAAGCTGGAAGTGGCATTTGCGGCTCGCAATAGTGCAGAGTTATCTCAACGAAAGGGGCCACGGTGTTTCTGTATCTCTATTATGTTGGTGCGGCTTCGGAACTTTTAAATATCTCGATATATCTCGAAAACTACGCTTCTGATCAAAAAATATCATCGAACATAAATTGTAGAAAACATAATTCTCTACAAAAAAGGTCTCTTAACATTTTGCCATAGCTCGCTTCGTTTCCGAGATATTTGCAGATTTATCTCAAGGGAAGGGGCCTGACGGACATATTTCGAGATATTTCTTCTTCTTGTTGTTCTTCTTCTGCACAGCTAAGCTGAAAGTGGCATTTGCAGCTCGCAATAGTGCAGAGTTATCTCAAAGAAAGGGGCCACGGTGTTTCTGTATCTCTATTATGTTGGTGCGGCTTCGGAACTTTTAAATATCTTGATATATCTCGAGAACTACGCATCTGATCAGAAAATATCATAGAAGATAAAAAGTAGGAAACGTAATTCTCTACAAAAAAGGTCTCTTAACATTTTGCCATAGCTCGCTTCGTTTCCGAAATATTTGCAGATTTATCTCAAGGTAAGGGGCCTGACGGACATATTTCGAGATATTTCTTCTTCTTGTTGTTCTTCTTCTGCACAGCTAAGCTGGAAGTGGCATTTGCAGCTCGCAATAGTGCAGAGTTATCTCAAAGAAAGGGGCCACGGTGTTTCTGTATCTCTATTATGTTGGTGCGGCTTCGGAACTTTTAAATATCTTGATATATCTCGAGAACTACGCGTCTGATCAAAAAATATCATAGAACATAAAAAGTAGGAAACATAATTCTCTACAAAAAAGGTCTCTTAACATTTTGCCATAGCTCGCTTCGTTTCCGAGATATTTGCAGATTTATCTCAAGGGAAGGGGCCTAACGGACATATTTCCAGATATTTCTTCTTCTTGTTGTTCTTCTTCTGCACAGCTAAGCTGGAAGTGGCATTTGCAGCTCGCAATAGTGCAGAGTTATCTCAAAGAAAGGGGCCACGGTGTTTCTGTATCTCTATTATGTTGGTGCGGCTTCGGAACTTTTAAATATCTTGATATATCTCGAGAACTACGCATCTGATCAAAAAATATCATAGAACATAAATTGTAGGAAACATAATTGTCTACAAAAAAGGTCTCTTCAGATTTTGCCATAGCTCGCTTCGTTTCCGAGATATTTGCAGATATATCTCAAGGGAAGGGGCCTGACGGACATATTTCGAGATATTTCTTCTTCTTGTTGTTCTTCTTCTGCACAGCTAAGCTGGAAGTGGCATTTACAGCTCGCAATAGTGCAGAGTTATCTCAAAGAAAAGGGCCACGGTGTTTCTGTATCTCTATTATGTTGGTGCGGCTTCGCAACTTTTAAATATCTTGATATATCTCGAGAACTACGCATCTGATCAAAAAATATCATAGAACATAAAAAGTAGGAAACTCAATTCTCTACAAAAAAGGTCTCTTAACATTTTGCAATAGCTCGCTTCGTTTCCGAGATATTTGCAGATTTATCTCAAGGGAAGGGGCCTGACGGACATATTTCGAAATATTTCTTCTTCTTGTTGTTCTTCTTCTGCACAGCTAAGCTGGAAGTGGCATTTGCGGCTCGCACTAGTGCAGAGTTATCTCAAAGAAAGGGGCCACGGTGTTTCTGTATCTCTATTATGTTGGTGCGGCTTCGGAACTTTTAAATATCTCGATATATCTCGAAAACTACGCTTCTGATCAAAAAATATCATAGAACATAAATTGTAGGAAACATAATTCTCTACAAAAAACGTCTCTTAACATTTTGCCATAGCTCGCTTCGTTTCCGAGATATTTGCAGATTCAGCTCAAAGGAACTGGCCTGACGGACATATTTCGAGATATTTCTTCTTCTTGTTGTTCTTCCTCTGCACAGCTAAGCTGGAAGTGGCATTTGCAGCTCGCAATAGTGCAGAGTTATCTCAAAGAAAGGGGCCACGGTGTTTCTGTATCTCTATTATGTTGGTGCGGCTTCGGAACTTTTAAATATCTCGATATATCTCGAAAACTACGCTTCTGAACAAAAAATATCATAGAACATAAATTGTAGGAAACATAATTCTCTACAAAAAAGGTCTCTTAACATTTTGCCATAGCTCGCTTCGTTTCCGAGATATTTGCAGATATATCTCAAGGGAAGGGGCCTGACGGACATATTTCGAGATATTTCTTCTTCTTGTTGTTCTTCTTCTGCACAGCTTAACTGGAAGTGGCATTTACAGCTCGCAATAGTGCAGAGTTATCTCAAAGAAAGGGGCCACGGTGTTTCTGTATCTCTATTATGTTGGTGTGGCTTCGGAACTTTTAAATATCTTGATATATCTCGAGAACTACGCATCTGATCAAAAAATATCATAGAACATAAAAAGTAGGAAACCTAATTCTCTACAAAAAAGGTCTCTTAACATTTTGCCATAGCTCTCTTCGTTTCCGAGATATTTGCAGATTTATCTCAAGGGAAGGGGCCTGACGGACATATTTCGAGATATTTCTTCTTCTTGTTGTTGTTCTTCTGCACAGCTAAGCTGAAAGTGGCATTTGCAGCTCGCAATAGTGCAGAGTTATCTCAAAGAAAGGGGCCACGGTGTTTCTGTATCTCTATTATGTTGGTGCGGCTTCGGAACTTTTAAATATCTTGATATATCTCGAGAACTACGCATCTGATCAAAAAATATCATAGAACATAAATTGTAGGAAACATAATTGTCTACAAAAAAGGTCTCTTCAGATTTTGCCATAGCTCGCTTCGTTTCCGAGATATTTGCAGATATATCTCAAGGGAAGGGGCCTGACGGACATATTTCGAGATATTTCTTCTTCTTGTTGTTCTTCTTCTGCACAGCTAAGCTGGAAGTGGCATTTACAGCTCGCAATAGTGCAGAGTTATCTCAAAGAAAAGGGCCACGGTGTTTCTGTATCTCTATTATGTTGGTGCGGCTTCGCAACTTTTAAATATCTTGATATATCTCGAGAACTACGCATCTGATCAAAAAATATCATAGAACATAAAAAGTAGGAAACTCAATTCTCTACAAAAAAGGTCTCTTAACATTTTGCAATAGCTCGCTTCGTTTCCGAGATATTTGCAGATTTATCTCAAGGGAAGGGGCCTGACGGACATATTTCGAAATATTTCTTCTTCTTGTTGTTCTTCTTCTGCACAGCTAAGCTGGAAGTGGCATTTGCGGCTCGCACTAGTGCAGAGTTATCTCAAAGAAAGGGGCCACGGTGTTTCTGTATCTCTATTATGTTGGTGCGGCTTCGGAACTTTTAAATATCTCGATATATCTCGAAAACTACGCTTCTGATCAAAAAATATCATAGAACATAAATTGTAGGAAACATAATTCTCTACAAAAAACGTCTCTTAACATTTTGCCATAGCTCGCTTCGTTTCCGAGATATTTGCAGATTCAGCTCAAAGGAACTGGCCTGACGGACATATTTCGAGATATTTCTTCTTCTTGTTGTTCTTCCTCTGCACAGCTAAGCTGGAAGTGGCATTTGCAGCTCGCAATAGTGCAGAGTTATCTCAAAGAAAGGGGCCACGGTGTTTCTGTATCTCTATTATGTTGGTGCGGCTTCGGAACTTTTAAATATCTCGATATATCTCGAAAACTACGCTTCTGAACAAAAAATATCATAGAACATAAATTGTAGGAAACATAATTCTCTACAAAAAAGGTCTCTTAACATTTTGCCATAGCTCGCTTCGTTTCCGAGATATTTGCAGATATATCTCAAGGGAAGGGGCCTGACGGACATATTTCGAGATATTTCTTCTTCTTGTTGTTCTTCTTCTGCACAGCTTAACTGGAAGTGGCATTTACAGCTCGCAATAGTGCAGAGTTATCTCAAAGAAAGGGGCCACGGTGTTTCTGTATCTCTATTATGTTGGTGTGGCTTCGGAACTTTTAAATATCTTGATATATCTCGAGAACTACGCATCTGATCAAAAAATATCATAGAACATAAAAAGTAGGAAACCTAATTCTCTACAAAAAAGGTCTCTTAACATTTTGCCATAGCTCTCTTCGTTTCCGAGATATTTGCAGATTTATCTCAAGGGAAGGGGCCTGACGGACATATTTCGAGATATTTCTTCTTCTTGTTGTTGTTCTTCTGCACAGCTAAGCTGAAAGTGGCATTTGCAGCTCGCAATAGTGCAGAGTTATCTCAAAGAAAGGGGCCACGGTGTTTCTGTATCTCTATTCTGTTGGTGCGGCTTCGGAACTTTTAAATATCTTGATATATCTCGAGAACTACGCATCTGATCAAAAAATATCATAGAACATAAAAACTAGGAAACTTAATTCTCTACAAAAAAGGTCGCTTAACATTTTGCCATAGCTCGCTTCGTTTCCGAGATATTTGCAGATTTATCTCAAGGGAAGGGGCCTGACGGACATATTTCGAGATATTTCTTCTTCTTGTTGTTCTTCTTCTGCACAGCTAAGCTGGAAGTGGCATTTGCGGCTCGCAATAGTGCAGAGTTATCTCAACGAAAGGGGCCACGGTGTTTCTGTATCTCTATTATGTTGGTGCGGCTTCGGAACTTTTAAATATCTCGATATATCTCGAAAACTACGCTTCTGATCAAAAAATATCATCGAACATAAATTCTAGAAAACATAATTCTCTACAAAAAAGGTCTCTTAACATTTTGCCATAGCTCGCTTCGTTTCCGAGATATTTGCAGATTTATCTCAAGGGAAGGGGCCTGACGGACATATTTCGAGATATTTCTTCTTCTTGTTGTTCTTCTTCTGCACAGCTAAACTGAAAGTGGCATTTGCAGCTCGCAATAGTGCAGAGTTATCTCAAAGAAAGGGGCCACGGTGTTTCTGTATCTCTATTATGTTGGTGCAGCTTCAGAACTTTTAAATATCTTGATGTATCTCGAGAACTACGCATCTGATCAAAAAATATCATGGAACATAAAAAGTAGAAAACTTAATTCTCTACAGAAAAGGTCTCTTAACATTTTGCCATAGCTCGCTTCGTTTCCGAGATATTTGCAGATTTATCTCAAGGGAAGGGGCCTGACGGACATATTTCGAGATATTTCTTCTTCTTGTTGTTCTTCTTCTGCACAGCTAAACTGGACGTGGCATTTCCAGCTCGCAATAGTGCAGAGTTATCTCAAAGAGAGGGGCCACGGTGTTTCTGTATCTCTACTATGTTGGTGCGGCTTCGGAACTTTTAAATATCTTGATATATCTCGAGAACTACGCATCTGATCAAAAAATATCATAGAACATAAAAAGTAGGAAACTCAATTCTCTACAAAAAAGGTCTCTTAACATTTTGCAATAGCTCGCTTCGTTTCCGAGATATTTGCAGATTTATCTCAAGGGAAGGGGCCTGACGGACATATTTCGAGATATTTCTTCTTCTTGTTGTTCTTCTTCTGCACAGCTAAGCTGGAAGTGGCATTTGCGGCTCGCACTAGTGCAGAGTTATCTCAAAGAAAGGGGCCACGGTGTTTCTGTATCTCTATTATGTTGGTGCGGCTTCGGAACTTTTAAATATCTTGATATATCTCGAGAACTACGCATCTGATCAGAAAATATCATAGAAGATAAAAAGTAGGAAACGTAATTCTCTACAAAAAAGGTCTCTTAACATTTTGCCATAGCTCGCTTCGTTTCCGAAATATTTGCAGATTTATCTCAAGGTAAGGGGCCTGACGGACATATTTCGAGATATTTCTTCTTCTTGTTGTTCTTCTTCTGCACAGCTAAGCTGGAAGTGGCATTTGCAGCTCGCAATAGTGCAGAGTTATCTCAAAGAAAGGGGCCACGGTGTTTCTGTATCTCTATTATGTTGGTGCGGCTTCGGAACTTGTAAATATCTTGATATATCTCGAGAACTACGCGTCTGATCAAAAAATATCATAGAACATAAAAAGTAGGAAACATAATTCTCTACAAAAAAGGTCTCTTAACATTTTGCCATAGATCGCTTCGTTTCCGAGATATTTGCAGATTTATCTCAAGGGAAGGGGCCTAACGGACATATTTCCAGATATTTCTTCTTCTTGTTGTTCTTCTTCTGCACAGCTAAGCTGGAAGTGGCATTTGCGGCTCGCACTAGTGCAGAGTTATCTCAAAGAAAGGGGCCACGGTGTTTCTGTATCTCTATTATGTTGGTGCAGCTTCAGAACTTTTAAATATCTTGATGTATCTCGAGAACTACGCATCTGATCAAAAAATATCATGGAACATAAAAAGTAGAAAACTTAATTCTCTACAGAAAAGGTCTCTTAACATTTTGCCATGGCTCGCTTCGTTTCCGAGATATTTGCAGATTTATCTCAAGGGAAGGGGCCTGACGGACATATTTCGAGATATTTCTTCTTCTTGTTGTTCTTCTTCTGCACAGCTAAACTGGACGTGGCATTTCCAGCTCGCAATAGTGCAGAGTTATCTCAAAGAGAGGGGCCACGGTGTTTCTGTATCTCTACTATGTTGGTGCGGCTTCGGAACTTTTAAATATCTTGATATATCTCGAGAACTACGCATCTGATCAAAAAATATCATAGAACATAAAAAGTAGGAAACTCAATTCTCTACAAAAAAGGTCTCTTAACATTTTGCAATAGCTCGCTTCGTTTCCGAGATATTTGCAGATTCAGCTCAAAGGAACTGGCCTGACGGACATATTTCGAGATATTTCTTCTTCTTGTTGTTCTTCCTCTGCACAGCTAAGCTGGAAGTGGCATTTGCAGCTCGCAATAGTGCAGAGTTATCTCAAAGAAAGGGGCCACGGTGTTTCTGTATCTCTATTATGTTGGTGCGGCTTCGGAACTTTTAAATATCTCGATATATCTCGAAAACTACGCTTCTGATCAAAAAATATCATAGAACATAAATTGTAGGAAACATAATTCTCTACAAAAAACGTCTCTTAACATTTTGCCATAGCTCGCTTCGTTTCCGAGATATTTGCAGATTCAGCTCAAAGGAACTGGCCTGACGGACATATTTCGAGATATTTCTTCTTCTTGTTGTTCTTCCTCTGCACAGCTAAGCTGGAAGTGGCATTTGCAGCTCGCAATAGTGCAGAGTTATCTCAAAGAAAGGGGCCACGGTGTTTCTGTATCTCTATTATGTTGGTGCGGCTTCAGAACTTTTAAATATCTTGATGTATCTCGAGAACTACGCATCTGATCAAAAAATATCATGGAACATAAAAAGTAGAAAACTTAATTCTCTACAGAAAAGGTCTCTTAACATTTTGCCATAGCTCGCTTCGTTTCCGAGATATTTGCAGATTTATCTCAAGGGAAGGGGCCTGACGGACATATTTCGAGATATTTCTTCTTCTTGTTGTTCTTCTTCTGCACAGCTAAACTGGACGTGGCATTTCCAGCTCGCAATAGTGCAGAGTTATCTCAAAGAGAGGGGCCACGGTGTTTCTGTATCTCTATTATGTTGGTGCGGCTTCGGAACTTTTAAATATCTTGATATATCTCGAGAACTACGCATCTGATCAAAAAATATCATAGAACATAAATTGTAGGAAACATAATTGTCTACAAAAAAGGTCTCTTCAGATTTTGCCATAGCTCGCTTCGTTTCCGAGATATTTGCAGATATATCTCAAGGGAAGGGGCCTGACGGACATATTTCGAGATATTTCTTCTTCTTGTTGTTCTTCTTCTGCACAGCTAAGCTGGAAGTGGCATTTGCGGCTCGCACTAGTGCAGAGTTATCTCAAAGAAAGGGGCCACGGTGTTTCTGTATCTCTATTATGTTGGTGCGGCTTCGGAACTTTTAAATATCTCGATATATCTCGAAAACTACGCTTCTGATCAAAAAATATCATAGAACATAAATTGTAGGAAACATAATTCTCTACAAAAAACGTCTGTTAACATTTTGCCATAGCTCGCTTCGTTTCCGAGATATTTGCAGATTCAGCTCAAAGGAACTGGCCTGACGGACATATTTCGAGATATTTCTTCTTCTTGTTGTTCTTCCTCTGCACAGCTAAGCTGGAAGTGGCATTTGCAGCTCGCAATAGTGCAGAGTTATCTCAAAGAAAGGGGCCACGGTGTTTCTGTATCTCTATTATGTTGGTGCGGCTTCGGAACTTTTAAATATCTTGATATATCTCGAGAACTACGCATCTGATCAAAAAATATCATAGAACATAAATTGTAGGAAACATAATTGTCTACAAAAAAGGTCTCTTCAGATTTTGCCATAGCTCGCTTCGTTTCCGAGATATTTGCAGATATATCTCAAGGGAAGGGGCCTGACGGACATATTTCGAGATATTTCTTCTTCTTGTTGTTCTTCTTCTGCACAGCTAAGCTGGAAGTGGCATTTGCGGCTCGCACTAGTGCAGAGTTATCTCAAAGAAAGGGGCCACGGTGTTTCTGTATCTCTATTATGTTGGTGCGGCTTCGGAACTTTTAAATATCTCGATATATCTCGAAAACTACGCTTCTGATCAAAAAATATCATAGAACATAAATTGTAGGAAACATAATTCTCTACAAAAAACGTCTGTTAACATTTTGCCATAGCTCGCTTCGTTTCCGAGATATTTGCAGATTCAGCTCAAAGGAACTGGCCTGACGGACATATTTCGAGATATTTCTTCTTCTTGTTGTTCTTCCTCTGCACAGCTAAGCTGGAAGTGGCATTTGCAGCTCGCAATAGTGCAGAGTTATCTCAAAGAAAGGGGCCACGGTGTTTCTGTATCTCTATTATGTTGGTGCGGCTTCGGAACTTTTAAATATCTTGATATATCTCGAGAACTACGCGTCTGATCAAAAAATATCATGGAACATAAAAAGTAGGAAACTTAATTCGCTACAAAAAAGGTCTCTTAACATTTTGCCATAGCTCGCTTCGTTTCCGAGATATTTGCAGATTTATCTCAAGGGAAGGGGCCTGACGGACATATTTCGAGATATTTCTTCTTCTTGTTGTTCCTCTTCTGCACAGCTAAGCTGGAAGTGGCATTTGCAGCTCGCAATTGTGCAGAGTTATCTCAAAGAGAGGGGCCACGGTGTTTCTGTATCTCTATTATGTTGGTGCGGCTTCGGAACTTTTAAATATCTTGATATATCTCGAGAACTACGCATCTGATCAGAAAATATCATAGAAGATAAAAAGTAGGAAACTTAATTCTCTACAAAAAAGGTCTCTTAACATTTTGCCATAGCTCGCTTCGTTTCCGAGATATTTGCAGATTTATCTCAAGGTAAGGGGCCTGACGGACATATTTCGAGATATTTCTTCTTCTTGTTGTTCTTCTTCTGCACAGCTAAGCTGGAAGTGGCATTTGCAGCTCGCAATAGTGCATAGCTATCTGAAAGAAAGGGGCCACGGTGTTTCTGTATCTCTATTATGTTGGTGCGGCTTCGGAACTTTTAAATATCTTGATATATCTCGAGAACTACGCATCTGTTCAAAAAATATCATAGAACATAAAAAGTAGGAAACTTAATTCCCTACAAAAAAGGTCTCTTAACATTTTGCCATAGCTCGCTTCGTTTCCGAGATATTTGCAGATTTATCTCAAGGGAAGGGGCCTAACGGACATATTTGGTGATATTTCTTCTTCTTGTTGTTCTCCTTCTGCACAGCTAAGCTGTAAGTGGCATTTGCAGCTCGCAATAGTACAGAGTTATCTCAAAGAAAGGGGCCACGGTGTTTCTGTATCTCTATTATGTTCGTGCGGCTTCTTAACTTTTAAATATCTTGATATATCTCGAGAACTACGCATCTGATCAAAAAATTTCATAGAACATAAAAAGTAGGAAACTCAATTCTCTACAAAAAAGGTCTCTTAACATTTTGCAATAGCTCGCTTCGTTTCCGAGATATTTGCAGATTTATCTCAAGGGAAGGGGCCTGACGGACATATTTCGAGATATTTCTTCTTCTTGTTGTTCTTCTTCTGCACAGCTAAGCTGGAAGTGGCATTTGCGGCTCGCACTAGTGCAGAGTTATCTCAAAGAAAGGGGCCACGGTGTTTCTGTATCTCTATTATGTTGGTGCGGCTTCGGAACTTTTAAATATCTCGATATATCTCGAAAACTACGCTTCTGATCAAAAAATATCATAGAACATAAATTGTAGGAAACATAATTCTCTACAAAAAAGGTCTCTTAACGTTTTGCAATAGCTCGCTTCGTTTCCGAGATATTTGCAGATTTATCTCAAGGTAAGGGGCCTGACGGACATATTTCGAGATATTTCTTCTTCTTGTTGTTCTTCTTCTGCACAGCTAAGCTGGAAGTGGCATTTGCGGCTCGCACTAGTGCAGAGTTATCTCAAAGAAAGGGGCCACGGTGTTTCTGTATCTCTATTATGTTGGTGCGGCTTCGGAACTTTTAAATATCTCGATATATCTCGAAAACTACGCTTCTGATCAAAAAATATCATAGAACATAAATTGTAGGAAACATAATCCTCTACAAAAAACGTCTCTTAACATTTTGCCATAGCTCGCTTCGTTTCCGAGATATTTGCAGATTCAGCTCAAAGGAACTGGCCTGACGGACATATTTCGAGATATTTCTTCTTCTTGTTGTTCTTCCTCTGCACAGCTAAGCTGGAAGTGGCATTTCCAGCTCGCAATAGTGCAGAGTTATCTCAAAGAAAGGGGCCACGGTGTTTCTGTATCTCTATTATGTTGGTGCGGCTTCGGAACTTTTAAATATCTTGATATATCTCGAGAACTACGCATCTGTTCAAAAAATATCATAGAACATAAAAAGTAGGAAACTTAATTCCCTACAAAAAAGGTCTCTTAACATTTTGCCATAGCTCGCTTCGTTTCCGAGATATTTGCAGATTTATCTCAAGGGAAGGGGCCTAACGGACATATTTGGTGATATTTCTTCTTCTTGTTGTTCTTCTTCTGCACAGCTAAGCTGGAAGTGGCATTTGCAGCTCGCAATAGTACAGAGTTATCTCAAAGAAAGGGGCCACGGTGTTTCTGTATCTCTATTATGTTGGTGCGGCTTCTTAACTTTTAAATATCTTGATATATCTCGAGAACTACGCATCTGATCAAAAAATTTCATAGAACATAAAAAGTAGGAAACTCAATTCTCTACAAAAAAGGTCTCTTAACATTTTGCAATAGCTCGCTTCGTTTCCGAGATATTTGCAGATTTATCTCAAGGGAAGGGGCCTGACGGACATATTTCGAGATATTTCTTCTTCTTGTTGTTCTTCTTCTGCACAGCTAAGCTGGAAGTGGCATTTGCGGCTCGCACTAGTGCAGAGTTATCTCAAAGAAAGGGGCCACGGTGTTTCTGTATCTCTATTATGTTGGTGCGGCTTCGGAACTTTTAAATATCTCGATATATCTCGAAAACTACGCTTCTGATCAAAAAATATGATAGAACATAAATTGTAGGAAACATAATTCTCTACAAAAAACGTCTCTTAACATTTTGCCATAGCTCGCTTCGTTTCCGAGATATTTGCAGATTCAGCTCAAAGGAACTGGCCTGACGGACATATTTCGAGATATTTCTTCTTCTTGTTGTTCCTCTTCTGCACAGCTAAGCTGGAAGTGGCATTTGCAGCTCGCAATTGTGCAGAGTTATCTCAAAGAGAGGGGCCACGGTGTTTCTGTATCTCTATTATGTTGGTGCGGCTTCGGAACTTTTAAATATCTTGATATATCTCGAGAACTACGCATCTGATCAGAAAATATCATAGAAGGTAAAAAGTAGGAAACTTAATTCTCTACAAAAAAGGTCTCTTAACATTTTGCCATAGCTCGCTTCGTTTCCGAGATATTTGCAGATTTATCTCAAGGTAAGGGGCCTGACGGACATATTTCGAGATATTTCTTCTTCTTGTTGTTCTTCTTCTGCACAGCTAAGCTGGAAGTGGCATTTGCAGCTCGCAATAGTGCATAGCTATCTGAAAGAAAGGGGCCACGGTGTTTCTGTATCTCTATTATGTTGGTGCGGCTTCGGAACTTTTAAATATCTTGATATATCTCGAGAACTACGCATCTGATCAAAAAATATCATAGAACATAAAAAGTAGGAAACTTAATTCGCTACAAAAAAGGTCTCTTAACATTTTGCCATAGCTCGCTTCGTTTCCGAGATATTTGCAGATTTATCTCAAGGGAAGGGGCCTAACGGACATATTTCGTGATATTTCTTCTTCTTGTTGTTCTTCTTCTGCACAGCTAAGCTGGAAGTGGCATTTGCAGCTCGCAATAGTGCAGAGTTATCTCAAAGAAAGGGGCCACGGTGTTTCTGTATCTCTATTATGTTGGTGCGGCTTCGGAACTTTTAAATATCTTGATATATCTCGAGAACTACGCGTCTGATCAAAAAATATCATAGAACATAAAAAGTAGGAAACTTAATTCTCTACAAAAAAGTCTGTTAACATTTTGCCATAGCTCGCTTCGTTTCCGAGATATTTGCAGATTTATCTCAAGGGAAGGGGCCTAACGGACATATTTCGAGATATTTCTTCTTCTTGTTGTTCTTCTTCTGCACAGCTAAGCTGGAAGTGGCATTTGCAGCTCGCAATAGTGCAGAGTTATCTCAAAGAAAGGGGCCACGGTGTTTCTGTATCTCTATTATGTTGGTGCGGCTTCTTATCTTTTAAATATCTTGATATATCTCGAGAACTACGCATCTGATCAAAAAATTTCATAGAACATAAAAAGTAGGAAACTCAATTCTCTACAAAAAAGGTCTCTTAACATTTTGCAATAGCTCGCTTCGTTTCCGAGATATTTGCAGATTTATCTCAAGGGAAGGGGCCTGACGGACATATTTCGAGATATTTCTTCTTCTTGTTGTTCTTCTTCTGCACAGCTAAGCTGGAAGTGGCATTTGCGGCTCGCACTAGTGCAGAGTTATCTCAAAGAAAGGGGCCACGGTGTTTCTGTATCTCTATTATGTTGGTGCGGCTTCGGAACTTTTAAATATCTTGATATATCTCGAGAACTACGCGTCTGATCAAAAAATATCGTAGAACATAAAAAGTAGGAAACATAATTCTCTACAAAAAAGGTCTCTTAACATTTTGCCATAGCTCGCTTCGTTTCCGAGATATTTGCAGATTTATCTCAAGGGAAGGGGCCTGACGGACATATTTCGAGATATTTCTTCTTCTTGTTGTTCTTCTTCTGCACAGCTAAACTGGACGTGGCATTTCCAGCTCGCAATAGTGCAGAGTTATCTCAAAGAGAGGGGCCACGGTGTTTCTGTATCTCTATTATGTTGGTGCGGCTTCGGAACTTTTAAATATCTTGATATATCTCGAGAACTACGCGTCTGATCAAAAAATATCATAGAACATAAAAAGTAGGAAACATAATTCTCTACAAAAAAGGTCTCTTAACATTTTGCCATAGCTCGCTTCGTTTCCGAGATATTTGCAGATTTATCTCAAGGGAAGGGGCCTGACGGACATATTTCGAGATATTTCTTCTTCTTGTTGTTCCTCTTCTGCACAGCTAAGCTGGAAGTGGCATTTGCAGCTCGCAATTGTGCAGAGTTATCTCAAAGAGAGGGGCCACGGTGTTTCTGTATCTCTATTATGTTGATGCGGCTTCGGACCTTTTAAATATCTTGATATATCTCGAGAACTACGCATCTGATCAAAAAATATCATAGAACATAAAAAGTAGGAAACTTAATTCGCTACAAAAAAGGTCTCTTAACATTTTGCCATAGCTCGCTTCGTTTCCGAGATATTTGCAGATTTATCTCAAGGGAAGGGGCCTAACGGACATATTTCGTGATATTTCTTCTTCTTGTTGTTCTTCTTCTGCACAGCTAAGCTGGAAGTGGCATTTGCAGCTTGCAATAGTGCAGAGTTATCTCAAAGAAAGGGGCCACGGTGTTTCTGTATCTCTATTATGTTGGTGCGGCTTCTTAATTTTTAAATATCTTGATATATCTCGAGAACTACGCATCTGATCAAAAAATTTCATAGAACATAAAAAGTAGGAAACTCAATTCTCTACAAAAAAGGTCTCTTAACATTTTGCAATAGCTCGCTTCGTTTCCGAGATATTTGCAGATTTATCTCAAGGTAAGGGGCCTGACGGACATATTTCGAGATATTTCTTCTTCTTGTTGTTCTTCTTCTGCACAGCTAAGCTGGAAGTGGCATTTGCGGCTCGCACTAGTGCAGAGTTATCTCAAAGAAAGGGGCCACGGTGTTTCTGTATCTCTATTATGTTGGTGCGGCTTCGGAACTTTTAAATATCTTGATATATCTCGAGAACTACGCCTCTGATCGAAAAATATCATAGAACATAAAAAGTAGGAAACTTAATTCTCTACAAAAAAGGTCTCTTAACATTTTGCCATAGCTCGCTTGGTTTCCGAGGTATTTGCAGATTTATCTCAAGGGAAGGGGCCTGACGGACATATTTCGAGATATTTCTTCTTCTTGTTGTTCTTCTTCTGCACAGCTAAGCTGGAAGTGGCATTTGCAGCTCGCAATAGTGCAGAGTTATCGCAAAGAAAGGGGCCACGGTGTTTCTGTATCTCTATTATGTTGGTGCGGCTTCGGAACTTTTAAATATCTTGATATATCTCGAGAACTACGCATCTGATCAAAAAATATCCTAGAACATAAAAAGTAGGAAACCTAATTTTCTACAAAAAAGGTCTCTTAACATTTTGCCGTAGCTCGCTTCGTTTCCGAGATATTTGCAGATTTATCTCAAGGGAAGGGTCCTGATGGACATATTTCGGGATGTTTCTTCTTCTTGTTGTTCTTCTTCTGCACAGCTAAACTGGAAGTGGCATTTCCAGCTCGCAGTAGTGCAGAGTTATCTCAAAGAAAGGGGCCACGGTGTTTCTGTATCTCTATTATGTTGGTGCGGCTTCGGAACTTTTAAATATCTCGATATATCTCGAAAACTACGCTTCTGATCAAAAAATATCATAGAACATAAAAAGTAGGAAACTTAATTCTCTACAAAAAAGTCTGTTAACATTTTGCCATAGCTCGCTTCGTTTCCGAGATATTTGCAGATTTATCTCAAGGGAAGGGGCCTAACGGACATATTTCGAGATATTTCTTCTTCTTGTTGTTCTTCTTCTGCACAGCTAAACTGGAAGTGGCATTTGCAGCTCGCAATTGTGCAGAGTTATCGCAAAGAGAGGGGCCACGGTGTTTCTGTATCTCTATTATGTTGGTGCGGCTTCGGAACTTTTAAATATCTTGATATATCTTGAGAACTACGCCTCTGATAGAAAAATATCATAGAACATAAAAAGTAGGAAACTTAATTCTCTACAAAAAAGGTCTCTTAACATTTTGCCATAGCTCGCTTGGTTTCCGAGGTATTTGCAGATTTATCTCAAGGGAAGGGGCCTGACGGACATATCTCGAGATATTTCTTCTTCTTGTTGTTCTTCTTCTGCACAGCTAAGCTGGAAGTGGCATTTGCAGCTCGCAATAGTGCAGAGTTATCGCAAAGAAAGGGGCCACGGTGTTTCTGTATCTCTATTATGTTGGTGCGGCTTCGGAACTTTTAAATATCTTGATATATCTCGAGAACTACGCATCTGATCAAAAAATATCCTAGAACATAAAAAGTAGGAAACCTAATTTTCTACAAAAAAGGTCTCTTAACATTTTGCCGTAGCTCGCTTCGTTTCCGAGATATTTGCAGATTTATCTCAAGGGAAGGGGCCTAACGGACATATTTCGAGATATTTCTTCTTCTTGTTGTTCTTCTTCTGCACAGCTAAACTGGAAGTGGCATTTGCAGCTCGCAATTGTGCAGAGTTATCGCAAAGAGAGGGGCCACGGTGTTTCTGTATCTCTATTATGTTGGTGCGGCTTCGGAACTTTTAAATATCTTGATATATCTTTAGAACTACGCCTCTGATCGAAAAATATCATAGAACATAAAAAGTAGGAAACTTAATTCTCTACAAAGAAGGTCTCTTAACATTTTGCCATAGCTCGCTTGGTTTCCGAGGTATTTGCAGATTTATCTCAAGGGAAGGGGCCTGACGGACATATTTCGAGATATTTCTTCTTCTTGTTGTTCTTCTTCTGCACAGCTAAGCTGGAAGTGGCATTTGCAGCTCGCAATAGTGCAGAGTTATCGCAAAGAAAGGGGCCACGGTGTTTCTGTATCTCTATTATGTTGGTGCGGCTTCGGAACTTTTAAATATCTTGATATATCTCGAGAACTACGCATCTGATCAAAAAATATCCTAGAACATAAAAAGTAGGAAACCTAATTTTCTACAAAAAAGGTCTCTTAACATTTTGCCGTAGCTCGCTTCGTTTCCGAGATATTTGCAGATTTATCTCAAGGGAAGGGGCCTGACGGACATATTTCGAAATATTTCTTATTCTTGTTGTTCTTCTTCTGCACAGCTAAGCTGGAAGTGGCATTTGCAGCTCGCAATAGTGCAGAGTTATCTCAAAGAAAGGGGCCACGGTGTTTCTGTACCTCTATTATGTTGGTGCAGCTTCGGAGCTTTTAAATATCTTGATATATCTCGAGAACTACGCATCTGATCAAAAAATATCATAGAACATAAAAAGTAGGAAACTTAATTCTCTACAAAAAATGTCTCTTAACGTTTTGCAATAGCTCGCTTCGTTTCCGAGATATTTGCAGATTTATCTCATGGTAAGGGGCCTGACGGACATATTTCGAGATATTTCTTCTTCTTGTTGTTCTTCTTCTGCACAGCTAAGCTGGAAGTGGCATTTGCAGCTCGCAATAGTGCAGAGTTATCTCAAAGAAAGGGGCCACGGTGTTTCTGTATCTCTATTATGTTGGTGCGGCTTCTTAACTTTTAAATATCTTGATATATCTCGAGAACTACGCATCTGATCAAAAAATTTCATAGAACATAAAAAGTAGGAAACTCAATTCTCTACAAAAAAGGTCTCTTAACATTTTGCAATAGCTCGCTTCGTTTCCTAGATATTTGCAGATTTATCTCAAGGTAAGGGGCCTGACGGACATATTTCGAGATATTTCTTCTTCTTGTTGTTCTTCTTCTGCACAGCTAAGCTGGAAGTGGCATTTGCGGCTCGCACTAGTGCAGAGTTATCTCAAAGAAAGGGGCCACGGTGTTTCTGTATCTCTATTATGTTGGTGCGGCTTCGGAACTTTTAAATATCTTGATATATCTCGAGAACTACGCCTCTGATCGAAAAATATCATAGAACATAAAAAGTAGGAAACTTAATTCTCTACAAAAAAGGTCTCTTAACATTTTGCCATAGCTCGCTTGGTTTCCGAGGTATTTGCAGATTTATCTCAAGGGAAGGGGCCTGACGGACATATTTCGAGATATTTCTTCTTCTTGTTGTTCTTCTTCTGCACAGCTAAGCTGGAAGTGGCATTTGCAGCTCGCAATAGTGCAGAGTTATCGCAAAGAAAGGGGCCACGGTGTTTCTGTATCTCTATTATGTTGGTGCGGCTTCGGAACTTTTAAATATCTTGATATATCTCGAGAACTACGCATCTGATCAAAAAATATCCTAGAACATAAAAAGTAGGAAACCTAATTTTCTACAAAAAAGGTCTCTTAACATTTTGCCGTAGCTCGCTTCGTTTCCGAGATATTTGCAGATTTATCTCAAGGGAAGGGGCCTGACGGGCATATTTCGAAATATTTCTTATTCTTGTTGTTCTTCTTCTGCACAGCTAAGCTGGAAGTGGCATTTGCAGCTCGCAATAATGCAGAGTTATCTCAAAGAAAGGGGCCACGGTGTTTCTGTACCTCTATTATGTTGGTGCGGCTTCGGAATTTTTAAATATCTTGATATATCTCGAGAACTACGCTTCTGATCAAAAATATCATACAACATAAATTGTAGGAAACATAATTCTCTACAAAAAAGGTCTCTTAACATTTTGCCATAGCTCGCTTCGTTTCCGAGATATTTGCAGATTTATCTCAAGGGAAGGGTCCTGATGGACATATTTCGAGATGTTTCTTCTTCTTGTTGTTCTTCTTCTGCACAGCTAAACTGGAAGTGGCATTTCCAGCTCGCAGTAGTGCAGAGTTATCTCAAAGAAAGGGGCCACGGTGTTTCTGTATCTCTATTATGTTGGTGCGGCTTCGGAACTTTTAAATATCTCGATATATCTCGAAAACTACGCTTCTGATCAAAAAATATCATAGAACATAAAAAGTAGGAAACTTAGTTCTCTACAAAAAAGTCTGTTAACATTTTGCCATAGCTCGCTTCGTTTCCGAGATACTTGCCGATTTATCTCAAGGGAAGGGGCCTGACGGACATATTTCGAGATATTTCTTTTTCTTGTTGTTCTTCTTCTGCACAGCTAAGCTGGAAGTGGCATTTGCAGCTCGCAATTGTGCAGAGTTATCTCAAAGAGAGGGGCCACGGTGTTTCTGTATCTCTATTATGTTGGTGCGGCTTCGGAACTTTTAAATATCTTGATATATCTCGAGAACTACGAATCTGGTCAGAAAATATCATAGAAGATAAAAAGTAGGAAACTTAATTCTCTACAAAAAAGGTCTCTTAACATTTTGCCATAGCTCGCTTCGTTTCCGAGATATTTGCAGATTTATCTCAAGGTAAGGGGCCTGACGGACATATTTCGAGATATTTCTTCTTCTTGTTGTTCTTCTTCTGCACAGCTAAGCTGGAAGTGGCATTTGCAGCTCGCAATAGTGCATAGTTATCTGAAAGGAAGGGGCCACGGTGTTTCTGTATCTCTATTATGTTGGTGCGGCTTCGGAACTTTTAAATATCTCGATATATCTCGAGAACTACGCCTCTGATCGAAAAATATCATAGAACATAAAAAGTAGGAAACTTAATTCTCTACAAAAAAGGTGTCTTAACATTTTGCCATAGCTCGCTTCGTTTCCGAGATATTTGCAGATTTATCTCATGGTAAGGGGCCTGACGGACATATTTCGAGATATTTCTTCTTCTTGTTGTTCTTCTTCTGCACAGCTAAGCTGGAAGTGGCATTTGCAGCTCGCAATAGTGCATAGTTATCCCAAAGAAAGGGGCCACGGTGTTTCTGTATCTCTATTATGTTGGTGCGGCTTCGGAACTTTTAAATATCTCGATATATCTCGAAAACTACGCTTCTGATCAAAAATATCATACAACATAAAAAGTAGGAAACTTAATTCTCTACAAAAAAGTCTGTTAACATTTTGCCATAGCTCGCTTCGTTTCCGAGATATTTGCAGATTTATCTCAAGGGAAGGGGCCTAACGGACATATTTCGAGATATTTCTTCTTCTTGTTGTTCTTCTTCTGCACAGCTAAACTGGAAGTGGCATTTCCAGCTCGCAATAGTGCAGAGTTATCTCAAAGAAAGGGGCCACGGTGTTTCTGTACCTCTATTATGTTGGTGCAGCTTCGTAGCTTTTAAATATCTTGATATATCTCGAGAACTACGCATCTGATCAAAAAATATCATAGAACATAAAAAGTAGGAAACTTAATTCTCTACAAAAAAGGTCTCTTAACGTTTTGCAATAGCTCGCTTCGTTTCCGAGATATTTGCAGATTTATCTCAAGGGAAGGGTCCTGACGGACATATTTCGAGATATTTCTTCTTCTTGTTGTTCTTCTTCTGCACAGCTAAACTGGAAGTGGCATTTCCAGCTCGCAGTAGTGCAGAGTTATCTCAAAGAAAGGGGCCACGGTGTTTCTGTATCTCTATTATGTTGGTGCGGCTTCGGAACTTTTAAATATCTCGATATATCTCGAAAACTACGCTTCTGATCAAAAAATATCATAGAACATAAAAAGTAGGAAACTTAATTCTCTACAAAAAAGTCTGTTAACATTTTGCCATAGCTCGCTTCGTTTCCGAGATATTTGCAGATTTATCTCAAGGGAAGGGGCCTAACGGACATATTTCGAGATATTTCTTCTTCTTGTTGTTCTTCTTCTGCACAGCTAAACTGGAAGTGGCATTTCCAGCTCGCAATAGTGCAGAGTTATCGCAAAGAAAGGGGCCACGGTGTTACTGTATCTCTATTATGTTGGTGCGGCTTCGGAACTTTTAAATATCTCGATATATCTCGAAAACTACGCTTCTGATCAAAAAATATCATAGAACATAAATTGTAGGAAACATAATTCTCTACAAAAAAGGTCTCTTAACAGTTTGCCATAGCTCGCTTCGTTTCCGAGATATTTGCAGATATATCTCAAGGGAAGGGGCCTGACGGACATATTTCGAGATATTTCTTCTTCTTGTTGTTCTTCTTCTGCACAGCTAAGCTGGAAGTGGCGCTTACAGCTCGCAATAGTGCATAGTTATCTGAAAGAAAGGGGCCACGGTGTTTCTGTATCTCTATTATGTTGGTGCGGCTTCGGAACTTTTAAATATCTCGATATATCTCGAAAACTACGCTTCTGATCAAAAAATATCATAGAACATAAATTGTAGGAAACATAATTCTCTACAAAAAAGGTCTCTTAACATTTTGCCATAGCTCGCTTCGTTTCCGAGATATTTGCAGATTTATCTCAAGGTAAGGGGCCTGACGGACATATTTCGAGATATTTCTTCTTCTTGTTGTTCTTCTTCTGCACAGCTAAGCTGGAAGTGGCATTTGCAGCTCGCAATAGTGCATAGTTATCTGAAAGAAAGGGGCCACGGTGTTTCTGTATCTCTATTATGTTGGTGCGGCTTCGGAACTTTTAAATATCTCGATATATCTCGAAAACTACGCTTCTGATCAAAAAATATCATAGAACATAAATTGTAGGAAACATAATTCTCTACAAAAAAGGTCTCTTAACATTTTGCCATAGCTCGCTTCGTTTCCGAGATATTTGCAGATTTATCTCAAGGGAAGGGTCCTGATGGACATATTTCGAGATATTTCTTCTTCTTGTTGTTCTTCTTCTGCACAGCTAAACTGGAAGTGGCATTTCCAGCTCGCAATCGTGCAGAGTTATCTCAAAGAAAGGGGCCACGGTGTTTCTGTATCTCTATTATGTTGGTGCGGCTTCGGAACTTTTAAATATCTTGATATATCTCGAGAACTACGCCTCTGATCGAAAAATATCATAGAACATAAAAAGTAGGAAACTTAATTCTCTACAAAAAAGGTCTCTTAACATTTTGCCATAGCTCGCTTGGTTTCCGAGGTATTTGCAGATTTATCTCAAGGGAAGGGGCCTGACGGACATATTTCGAGATATTTCTTCTTCTTGTTGTTCTTCTTCTGCACAGCTAAGCTGGAAGTGGCATTTGCAGCTCGCAATAGTGCAGAGTTATCTCAAAGAAAGGGGCCACGGTGTTTCTGTACCTCTATTATGTTGGTGCGGCTTCGGAACTTTTAAATATCTTGATATATCTCGAGAACTACGTCTCTGATCGAAAAATATCATAGAACATAAAAAGTAGGAAACTGAATTCTCTACAAAAAAGGTCTCTTAACATTTTGCCATAGCTCGCTTCGTTTCCGTGGTATTTGCAGATTTATCTCAAGGGAAGGGGCGGACGGACATATTTCGAGATATTTCTTCTTCTTGTTGTTCTTCTTCTGCACAGCTAAGCTGGAAGTGGCATTTGCAGCTCGCAATGGTGCAGAGTTATCTCAAAGAAAGGGGCCAAGGTGTTTCTGTACCTCTATTATGTTGGTGCAGCTTCGGAGCTTTTAAATATCTTGATATATCTCGAGAACTACGCATCTGATCAAAAAATATCCTAGAACATAAAAAGTAGGAAACCTAATTTTCTACAAAAAAGGTCTCTTAACATTTTGCCGTAGCTCGCTTCGTTTCCGAGATATTTGCAGATTTATCTCAAGGGAAGGGGCCTGACGGACATATTTCGAAATATTTCTTATTCTTGTTGTTCTTCTTCTGCACAGCTAAGCTGGAAGTGGCATTTGCAGCTCGCAATAGTGCAGAGTTATCTCAAAGAAAGGGGCCACGGTGTTTCTGTACCTCTATTATGTTGGAGCGGCTTCGGAACTTTTAAATATCTTGATATATCTCGAGAACTACGCCTCTGATCGAAAAATATCATAGAACATAAAAAGTAGGAAACTGAATTCTCTACAAAAAAGGTCTCTTAACATCTTGCCATAGCTCGCTTCGTTTCCGAGATATTTGCAGATTTATCTCAAGGGAAGGGGCCGACGGACATATTTCGAGATATTTCTTCTTCTTGTTGTTCTTCTTCTGCACAGCTAAGCTGGAAGTGGCATTTACAGCTCGCAATAGTGCAGAGTTATCTCAAAGAAAGGGGCCACGGTGTTTCTGTACCTCTATTATGTTGGTGCGGCTTCGGAACTTTTAAATATCTTGATATATCTCGAGAACTACGAATCTGGTCAGAAAATATCATAGAAGATAAAAAGTAGGAAACTTATTTCTCTACAAAAAAGGTCTCTTAACATTTTGCCATAGCTCGCTTGGTTTCCGAGGTATTTGCAGATTTATCTCAAGGGAAGGGGCCTGACGGACATATTTCGAGATATTTCTTCTTCTTGTTGTTCTTCTTCTGCACAGCTAAGCTGGAAGTGGCATTTGCAGCTCGCAATAGTGCAGAGTTATCGCAAAGAAAGGGGCCACGGTGTTTCTGTATCTCTATTATGTTGGTGCGGCTTCGGAACTTTTAAATATCTTGATATATCTCGAGAACTACGCATCTGATCAAAAAATATCCTAGAACATAAAAAGTAGGAAACCTAATTTTCTACAAAAAAGGTCTCTTAACATTTTGCCGTAGCTCGCTTCGTTTCCGAGATATTTGCAGATTTATCTCAAGGGAAGGGGCCTCACGGACATATTTCGAAATATTTCTTATTCTTGTTGTTCTTCTTCTGCACAGCTAAGCTGGAAGTGGCATTTGCAGCTCGCAATAGTGCAGAGTTATCTCAAAGAAAGGGGCCACGGTGTTTCTGTACCTCTATTATGTTGGTGCAGCTTCGGAGCTTTTAAATATCTTGATATATCTCGAGAACTACGCATCTGATCAAAAAATATCATAGAACATAAAAAGTAGGAAACTTAATTCTCTACAAAAAAGGTCTCTTAACGTTTTGCAATAGCTCGCTTCGTTTCCGAGATATTTGCAGATTTATCTCAAGGGAAGGGTCCTGACGGACATAATTCGAGATATTTCTTCTTCTTGTTGTTCTTCTTCTGCACAGCTAAACTGGAAGTGGCATTTCCAGCTCGCAATAGTGCAGAGTTATCCCAAAGAAAGGGGCCACGGTGTTTCTGTATCTCTATTATGTTGGTGCGGCTTCGGAACTTTTAAATATCTCGATATATCTCGAAAACTACGCTTCTGATCAAAAAATATCATAGAACATAAATTGTAGGAAACATAATTCTCTACAAAAAAGGTCTCTTAACAGTTTGCCATAGCTCGCTTCGTTTCCGAGATATTTGCAGATATATCTCAAGGGAAGGGGCCTGACGGACATATTTCGAGATATTTCTTCTTCTTGTTGTTCTTCTTCTGCACAGCTAAGCTGGAAGTGGCATTTACAGCTCGCAATAGTGCATAGTTATCTGAAAGAAAGGGGCCACGGTGTTTCTGTATCTCTATTATGTTGGTGCGGCTTCGGAACTTTTAAATATCTCGATATATCTCGAAAACTACGCTTCTGATCAAAAAATATCATAGAACATAAATTGTAGGAAACATAATTCTCTACAAAAAAGGTCTCTTAACATTTTGCCATAGCTCGCTTCGTTTCCGAGATATTTGCAGATTTATCTCAAGGGAAGGGGCCGACGGACATATTTCGAGATATTTCTTCTTCTTGTTGTTCTTCTTCTGCACAGCTAAGCTGGAAGTGGCATTTGCAGCTCGCAATTGTGCAGAGTTATCTCAAAGAAAGGGGCCACGGTGTTTCTGTACCTCTATTATGTTGGTGCGGCTTCGGAACTTTTAAATATCTTGATATATCTCGAGAACTACGAATCTGGTCAGAAAATATCATAGAAGATAAAAAGTAGGAAACTTAATTCTCTACAAAAAAGGTCTCTAAACATTTTGCCATAGCTCGCTTCGTTTCCGAGATATTTGCAGATTTATCTCAAGGTAAGGGGCCTGACGGACATATTTCGAGATATTTCTTCTTCTTGTTGTTCTTCTTCTGCACAGCTAAGCTGGAAGTGGCATTTGCAGCTCGCAATAGTGCATAGTTATCTGAAAGAAAGGGGCCACGGTGTTTCTGTATCTCTATTATGTTGGTGCGGCTTCGGAACTTTTAAATATCTCGATATATCTCGAAAACTACGCTTCTGATCAAAAAATATCATAGAACATAAATTGTAGGAAACATAATTCTCTACAAAAAAGGTCTCTTAACATTTTGCCATAGCTCGCTTTGTTTCCGAGATATTTGCAGATATATCTCAAGGGAAGGGGCCTGACGGACATATTTCGAGATATTTCTTCTTCTTGTTGTTCTTCTTCTGCACAGCTAAGCTGGAAGTGGCATTTGCAGCTCGCAATAGTGCAGAGTTATCGCAAAGAAAGGGGCCACGGAGTTTCTGTATCTCTATTATGTTGGTGCGGCTTCGGAACTTTTAAATATCTTGATATATCTCGAGAACTACGCATCTGATCAAAAAATATCATAGAACATAAATTGTAGGGAACATAATTCTCTACAAAAAAGGTCTCTTATCATTTTGCCATAGCTCGCTTCGTTTCCGAGATATTTGCAGATTTATCTCAAGGGAAGGGTCCTGACGGACATATTTCGACATATTTCTTCTTCTTGTTGTTCTTCTTCTGCACAGCTAAACTGGAAGTGGCATTTCCAGCTCGCAATAGTGCAGAGTTACCCCAAAGAAAGGGGCCACGGTGTTTCTGTACCTCTATTATGTTGGTGCGGCTTCGGAACTTTTAAATATCTTGATATATCTCGAAAACTACGCTTCTGATCAAAAAATATCATAGAACATAAATTGTAGGAAACATAATTCTCTACAAAAAAGGTCTCTTAACATTTTGCCATAGCTCGCTTCGTTTCCGAGATATTTGCAGATTTATCTCAAGGGAAGGGGCCTGACGGACATATTTCGAAATATTTCTTATTCTTGTTGTTCTTCTTCTGCACAGCTAAGCTGGAAGTGGCATTTGCAGCTCGCAATAGTGCAGAGTTATCTCAAAGAAAGGGGCCACGGTGTTTCTGTACCTCTATTATGTTGGTGCGGCTTCGGAACTTTTAAATATCTTGATATATCTCGAGAACTACGCCTCTGATCGAAAAATATCATAGAACATAAAAAGTAGGAAACTTAATTCTCTACAAAAAAGGTCTCTTAACGTTTTGCAATAGCTCGCTTCGTTTCCGAGATATTTGCAGATTTATCTCAAGGGAAGGGTCCTGACGGACATATTTCGAGATATTTCTTCTTCTTGTTGTTCTTCTTCTGCACAGCTAAACTGGAAGTGGCATTTCCAGCTCGCAATAGTGCAGAGTTACCCCAAAGAAAGGGGCCACGGTGTTTCTGTATCTCTATTATGTTGGTGCGGCTTCGGAACTTTTAAATATCTCGATATATCTCGAAAACTACGCTTCTGATCAAAAAATATCATAGAAGATAAATTGTAGGAAACATAATTCTCTACAAAAAAGGTCTCTTAACATTTTGCCATAGCTCGCTTCGTTTCCGAGATATTTGCAGATTTATCTCAAGGGAAGGGTCCTGATGGACATATTTCGAGATATTTCTTCTTCTTGTTGTTCTTCTTCTGCACAGCTAAACTGGAAGTGGCATTTCCAGCTCGCAATAGTGCAGAGTTATCTCAAAGAGAGGGGCCACGGTGTTTCTGTATCTCTATAATGTTGGTGCGGCTTCGGAACTTTTAAATATCTTGATATATCTCGAGAACTACGCATCTGATCAAAAAATATCATAGAACATAAATTGTAAGAAACATAATTCTCTACAAAAAAGGTCTCTTAACATTTTGCCATAGCTCGCTTCGTTTCCGAGATACTTGCCGATTTATCTCAAGGGAAGGGGACTGACGGACATATTTCGAGATATTTCTTCTTCTTGTTGTTCTTCTTCTGCACAGCTAAGCTGGAAGTGGCATTTCCAGCTCGCAATAGTGCAGAGTTATCTCAAAGGGAGGGGCCACGGTCTTTCTGTATCTCTATTATGTTGGTGCGGCTTCGGAACTTTTAAATATCTTGATATATCTCGAGAACTACGAATCTGGTCAGAAAATATCATAGAAGATAAAAAGTAGGAAACTTAATTCTCTACAAAAAAGGTCTCTTAACATTTTGCCATAGCTCGCTTGGTTTCCGAGGTATTTGCAGATTTATCTCAAGGGAAGGGGCCTGACGGACATATTTCGAGATATTTCTTCTTCTTGTTGTTCTTCTTCTGCGCAGCTAAGCTGGAAGTGGCATTTGCAGCTCGCAATAGTGCAGAGTTATCGCAAAGAAAGGGGCCACGGTGTTTCTGTATCTCTATTATGTTGGTGCGGCTTCGGAACTTTTAAATATCTTGATATATCTCGAGAACTACGCATCTGATCAAAAAATATCCTAGAACATAAAAAGTAGGAAACCTAATTTTCTACAAAAAAGGTCTCTTAACATTTTGCCGTAGCTCGCTTCGTTTCCGAGATATTTGCAGATTTATCTCAAGGGAAGGGGCCTGACGGACATATTTCGAGATATTTCTTCTTCTTGTTGTTCTTCTTCTGCACAGCTAAGCTGGAAGTGGCATTTACAGCTCGCAATAGTGCAGAGTTATCTCAAAGAAAGGGGCCACGGTGTTTCTGTATCTCTATTATGTTGGTGCGGCTTCGGGACCTTTAAATATCTTGATATATCTCGAGAACTACGCATCTGATCAAAAAATATCATAGAACATAAAAAGTAGGAAACTTAATTCTCTACAAAAAAGGTCTCTTAACATTTTGCCATAGCTCGCTTCGTTTCCGAGATATTTGCAGATTTATCTCAAGGGAAGGGGCCTAACGGACATATTTCGAGATATTTCTTCTTCTTGTTGTTCTTCTTCTGCACAGCTAAGCTGGAAGTGGCATTTACAGCTCGCAATAGTGCAGAGTTATCTCAAAGAAAGGGGCCACGGTGTTTCTGTATCTCTATTATGTTGGTGCTGCTTCGGAACTTTTAAATATCTTGATATATCTCGAGAACTACGCATCTGATCAAAAAATATCGTAGAACATGAAAAGTAGGAAACTTAATTCTCTACAAAAAAGGTCTCTTAACATTTTGCCATAGCTCTCTTCGTTTCCGAGATATTTGCAGATTTATCTCAAGGGAAGGGGCCTGACGGACATATTTCGAGATATTTCTTCTTCTTGTTGTTCTTCTTCTGCACAGCTAAACTGGAAGTGGCATTTCCAGCTCGCAATCGTGCAGAGTTATCTCAAAGAAAGGGGCCACGGTGTTTCTGTATCTCTATTATGTTGGTGCGGCTTCGGAACTTTTAAATATCTTGATATATCTCGAAAACTACGCTTATGATCAAAAAATATCATAGAACATAAATTGTAGGAAACATAATTCACTACAAAAAACGTCTCTTAACATTTTGCCATAGCTCGCTTCGTTTCCGAGATATTTGCAGATTCAGCTCAAAGGAACGGGCCTGACGGACATATTTCGAGATACTTCTTCTTCTTGTTGTTCTTCCTCTGCACAGCTAAGCTGGAAGTGGCATTTGCAGCTCGCAATAGTGCAGAGTTATCTCAAAGAAAGGGGCCACGGTGTTTCTGTATCTCTATTATGTTGGTGCGGCTTCGGAACTTTTAAATATCTTGATATATCTCGAGAACTACGCATCTGATCAAAAAATATCATAGAACATAAAAAGTAGGAAACTTAATTCTCTACAAAAAAGGTCTCTTAACATTTTGCCATAGCTCGCTTCGTTCCCGAGATATTTGCAGATTTATCTCAAGGGAAGGGGCCTGACGGACATATTTCGAGATATTTCATCTTCTTGTTGTTCTTCTTCTGCACAGCTGAGCTGGAAGTGGCATTTGCGGCTCGCACTAGTGCAGAGTTATCTCAAAGAAAGGGGCCACGGTGTTTCTGTATCTCTATTATGTTGGTGCGGCTTCGGAACTTTTAAATATCTCGATATATCTCGAAAACTACGCTTCTGACCAAAAATTATCATAGAACCTAAATTGTAGGAAACATAATTCTCTACAAAAAAGGTCTCTTAACATTTTGCCATAGCTCGCTTCGTTTCCGAGATATTTGCAGATATATCTCAAGGGAAGGGGCCTGACGGACATATTTCGAGATATTTCTTCTTCTTGTTGTTCTTCTTCTGCACAGCTGAGCTGGAAGTGGCATTTGCAGGTCGCAATAGTGCAGATTTATCTCAAAGAAAGGGGCACGGTGTTTCTGTATCTCTATTATGTTGGTGCGGCTTCGGAACTTTTAAATATCTCGATATATCTCGAAAACTACGCTTCTGATCAAAAATTATCATAGAACATAAATTGTAGGAAACATAATTCTCTACAAAAAACGTCTCTTAACATTTTGCCATAGCTCGCTTCGTTTCCGAGATATTTGCAGATTCAGCTCAAAGGAACTGGCCTGACGGACATATTTCGAGATATTTCTTCTTCTTGTTGTTCTTCCTCTGCACAGCTAAGCTGGAAGTGGCATTTGCAGCTCGCAATAGTGCAGAGTTATCTCAAAGAAAGGGGCCACGGTGTTTCTGTATCTCTATTATGTTGGTGCGGCTTCGGAACTTTTAAATATCTTGATATATCTCGAGAACTACGCCTCTGATCGAAAAATATCATAGAACATAAAAAGTAGGAAACTTAATTCTCTACAAAAAAGGTCTCTTAACATTTTGCCATAGCTCGCTTCGTTTCCGAGATATTTGCAGATATATCTCAAGGGAAGGGGCCTGACGGACATATTTCGAGATATTTCTTCTTCTTGTTGTTCTTCTTCTGCACAGCTAAGCTGGAAGTGGCATTTGCGGCTCGCACTAGTGCAGAGTTATCTCAAAGAAAGGAGCCACGGTGTTTCTGTATCTCTATTATGTTGGTGCGGCTTCGGAACTTTTAAATATCTCGATATATCTCGAAAACTACGCTTCTGATCAAAAAATATCATAGAACATAAATTGTAGGAAACATAATTCACTACAAAAAACGTCTCTTAACATTTTGCCATAGCTCGCTTCGTTTCCGAGATATTTGCAGATTCAGCTCAAAGGAACGGGCCTGACGGACATATTTCGAGATACTTCTTCTTCTTGTTGTTCTTCCTCTGCACAGCTAAGCTGGAAGTGGCATTTGCAGCTCGCAATAGTGCAGAGTTATCTCAAAGAAAGGGGCCACGGTGTTTCTGTATCTCTATTATGTTGGTGCGGCTTCGGAACTTTTAAATATCTTGATATATCTCGAGAACTACGCATCTGATCAAAAAATATCATAGAACATAAAAAGTAGGAAACTTAATTCTCTACAAAAAAGGTCTCTTAACATTTTGCCATAGCTCGCTTCGTTCCCGAGATATTTGCAGATTTATCTCAAGGGAAGGGGCCTGACGGACATATTTCGAGATATTTCTTCTTCTTGTTGTTCTTCTTCTGCACAGCTGAGCTGGAAGTGGCATTTGCGGCTCGCACTAGTGCAGAGTTATCTCAAAGAAAGGGGCCACGGTGTTTCTGTATCTCTATTATGTTGGTGCGGCTTCGGAACTTTTAAATATCTCGATATATCTCGAAAACTACGCTTCTGACCAAAAATTATCATAGAACCTAAATTGTAGGAAACATAATTCTCTACAAAAAAGGTCTCTTAACATTTTGCCATAGCTCGCTTCGTTTCCGAGATATTTGCAGATTCAGCTCAAAGGAACTGGCCTGACGGACATATTTCGAGATATTTCTTCTTCTTGTTGTTCTTCTTCTGCACAGCTAAGCTGGAAGTGGCATTTGCGGCTCGCACTAGTGCAGAGTTATCTCAAAGAAAGGAGCCACGGTGTTTCTGTATCTCTATTATGTTGGTGCGGCTTCGGAACTTTTAAATTTCTCGATATATCTCGAAAACTACGCTTCTGATCAAGAAATATCATAGAACATAAATTGTAGGAAACATAATTCACTACAAAAAACGTCTCTTAACATTTTGCCATAGCTCGCTTGGTTTCCGAGATATTTGCAGATTCAGCTCAAAGGAACGGGCCTGACGGACATATTTCGAGATACTTCTTCTTCTTGTTGTTCTTCCTCTGCACAGCTAAGCTGGAAGTGGCATTTGCAGCTCGCAATAGTGCAGAGTTATCTCAAAGAAAGGGGCCACGGTGTTTCTGTATCTCTATTATGTTGGTGCGGGTTCGGAACTTTTAAATATCTCGATATATCTCGAAAACTACGCTTCTGACCAAAAAATATCATAGAACCTAAATTGTAGGAAACATAATTCTCTACAAAAAAGGTCTCTTAACATTTTGCCATAGCTCGCTTCGTTTCCGAGATATTTGCAGATATATCTCAAGGGAAGGGGCCTGACGGACATATTTCGAGATATTTCTTCTTCTTGTTGTTCTTCTTCTGCACAGCTAAGCTGGAAGTGGCATTTACAGCTCGCAATAGTGCAGAGTTATCTCAAAGAAAGGGGCCACGGTGTTTCTGTATCTCTATTATGTTGGTGCTGCTTCGGAACTTTTAAATATCTTGATATATCTCGAGAACTACGCATCTGATCAAAAAATATCATAGAACATGAAAAGTAGGAAACTTAATTCTCTACAAAAAAGGTCTCTTAACATTTTGCCATAGCTCTCTTCGTTTCCGAGATATTTGCAGATTTATCTCAAGGGAAGGGTCCTGATGGACATATTTCGAGATATTTCTTCTTCTTGTTGTTCTTCTTCTGCACAGCTAAACTGGAAGTGGCATTTCCAGCTCGCAATCGTGCAGAGTTATCTCAAAGAAAGGGGCCACGGTGTTTCTGTATCTCTATTATGTTGGTGCGGCTTCGGAGCTTTTAAATATCTTGATATATCTCGAGAACTACGCCTCTGATCGAAAAATATCATAGAACATAAAAAGTAGGAAACCTAATTCTCTACAAAAAAGGTCTCTTAACATTTTGCCATAGCTCGCTTCGTTTCCGAGATATGTGCAGATTTATCTCAAGGGAAGGGGCCTGACGGACATATTTCGAGATATTTCTTCTTCTTGTTGTTCTTCTTCTGCACAGCTAAGCTGGAAGTGGCATTTGCAGCGCGCAATAGTGCAGAGTTATCTCAAAGAAAGGGGCCACGGTGTTTCTGTATCTCTATTATGTTGGTGCGGCTTCGGAACTTTTAAATATCTCGATATATCTCGAGAACTACGCTTCTGATCAAAAAATATCATAGAACATAAATTGTAGGAAATATAATTCTCTACAAAAAACGTCTCTTAACATTTTGCCATAGCTCGCTTCGTTTCCGAGATATTTGCAGATTCAGCTCAAAGGAACGGGCCTGACGGACATATTTCGAGATATTTCTTCTTCTTGTTGTTCTTCTTCTGCACAGCTAAGCTGGAAGTGGCATTTACAGCTCGCAATAGTGCAGAGTTATCTCAAAGAAAGGGGCCACGGTGTTTCTGTATCTCTATTATGTTGGTGCTGCTTCGGAACTTTTAAATATCTTGATATATCTCGAGAACTACGCATCTGATCAAAAAATATCATAGAACATGAAAAGTAGGAAACTTAATTCTCTACAAAAAAGGTCTCTTAACATTTTGCCATAGCTCTCTTCGTTTCCGAGATATTTGCAGATTTATCTCAAGGGAAGGGGCCTGACGGACATATTTCGAGATATTTCTTCTTCTTGTTGTTCTTCTTCTGCACAGCTAAGCTGGAAGTGGCATTTGCAGCTCGCAATAGTGCAGAGTTATCTCAAAGAAAGGGGCCACGGTGTTTCTGTATCTCTATTATGTTGGTGCGGCTTCGGAACTTTTAAATATCTCGATATATCTCGAGAACTACGCATCTGATCAAAAAATATCATAGAACATGAAAAGTAGGAAACTTAATTCTCTACAAAAAAGGTCTCTTAACATTTTGCCATAGCTCTCTTCGTTTCCGAGATATTTGCAGATTTATCTCAAGGGAAGGGGCCTGACGGACATATTTCGAGATATTTCTTCTTCTTGTTGTTCTTCTTCTGCACAGCTAAGCTGGAAGTGGCATTTGCAGCTCGCAATAGTGCAGAGTTATCTCAAAGAAAGGGGCCACGGTGTTTCTGTATCTCTATTATGTTGGTGCGGCTTCGGAACTTTTAAATATCTCGATATATCTCGAAAACTACGCTTCTGACCAAAAAATATCATAGAACCTAAATTGTAGGAAACATAATTCTCTACAAAAAAGGTCTCTTAACATTTTGCCATAGCTCGCTTCGTTTCCGAGATATTTGCAGATATATCTCAAGGGAAGGGGCCTGACGGACATATTTCGAGATATTTCTTCTTCTTGTTGTTCTTCTTCTGCACAGCTAAGCTGGAAGTGGCATTTGCAGCTCGCAATAGTGCAGAGCTATCTCAAAGAAAGGGGCCACGGTGTTTCTGTATCTCTATTATGTTGGTGCGGCTTCGGAACTTTTAAATATCTCGATATATCTCGAAAACTACGCTTCTGATCAAAAAATGTCATAGAACGTAAATTGTAGGAAACATTATTCTCTACAAAAAAGGTCTCTTAAGATTTTGCCATAGCTCGCTTCATTTCCGAAATATTTGCAGATTTATCTCAAGGGAAGGGTCCTGATGGACATATTTCGAGATATTTCTTCTTCTTGTTGTTCTTCTTCTGCACAGCTAAACTGGAAGTGGCATTTCCAGCTCGCAATCGTGCAGAGTTATCTCAAAGAAAGGGGCCACGGTGTTTCTGTATCTCTATTATGTTGGTGCGGCTTCGGAACTTTTAAATATCTTGATATATCTCGAGAACTACGCATCTGATCAAAAAATATCATACTACATAAAAAGTAGGAAACTTAATTCTCTACAAGAAAGGTCTCTAAACATTTTGCCATAGCTCGCTTCGTTTCCGAGATATTTGCAGATTTATCTCAAGGGAAGGGGCCTGACGGACATATTTCGAGATATTTCTTCTTCTTGTTGTTCTTCTTCTGCACAGCTAAGCTGGAAGTGGCATTTGCGGCTCGCACTAGTGCAGAGTTATCTCAAAGAAAGGGGCCACGGTGTTTCTGTGTCTCTATTATGTTGGTGCGGCTTCGGAACTTTTAAATATCTCGATATATCTCGAAAACTACGCTTCTGGTCAAAAAATATCATAGAACCTATATTGTAGGAAACATAATTCTCTACAAAAAAGGTCTCTTAACATTTTGGCATAGCTCGCTTCGTTTCCGAGATATTTGCAGATATATCTCAAGGGAAGGGGCCTGACGGACATATTTCGAGATATTTCTTCTTCTTGTTGTTCTTCTTCTGCACAGCTGAGCTGGAAGTGGCATTTGCAGGTCGCAATAGTGCAGAGTTATCTCAAAGAAAGGGGCCACGGTGTTTCTGTATCTCTATTATGTTGGTGCGGCTTCGGAACTTTTAAATATCTCGATATATCTCGAAAACTACGCTTCTGATCAAAAAATATGATAGAACATAAATTGTAGGAAACTTAATTCTCTACAAAAAAGGTCTCTTAACATTTTGCCATAGCTCGCTTCGTTTCCGAGATATTTGCAGATTTATCTCAAGGGAAGGGGCCTGACGGACATATTTCGAGATATTTCTTCTTCTTGTTGTTCTTCTTCTGCACAGCTAAGCTGGAAGTGGCATTTGCAGCGCGCAATAGTGCAGAGTTATCTCAAAGAAAGGGGCCACGGTGTTTCTGTATCTCTATTATGTTGGTGCGGCTTCGGAACTTTTAAATATCTTGATATATCTCGAGAACTACGCATCTGATCAAAAAATATCATAGAAGATAAAAAGTAGGAAACTTAATTCTCTACAAAAAAGGTCTCTTAACATTTTGCCATAGCTCGCTTCGTTTCCGAGATATTTGCAGATTTATCTCAAGGAAAGGGGCCTGACGGACATATTTCGAGATATTTCTTCTTCTTGTTGTTCTTCTGCACAGCTAAGCTGGAAGTGGCATTTGCGGCTCGCACTAGTGCAGAGTTATCTCGAAGAAAGGGGCCACGGTGTTTCTGTATCTCTATTATGTTGGTGCGGCTTCGGAACTTTTAAATATCTTGATATATCTCGAGAACTGCGCCTCTGATCGAAAAATATCATAGAACATAAAAAGTAGGAAACTTAATTCTCTACAAAAAAGGTCTCTTAACATTTTGCCATAGCTCGCTTCGTTTCCGAGATATTTGCAGATTTATCTCAAGGGAAGGGGCCTGTCGGACATATTTCGAGATATTTCTTCTTCTTGTTGTTCTTCTTCTGCACAGCTAAGCTGGAAGTGGCATTTGCGGCTCGCACTAGTGCAGAGTTATCTCAAAGAAAGGGGCCACGGTGTTTCTGTATCTCTATTATATTGGTGCGGCTTCGGAACTTTTAAATATCTCGATATATCTCGAAAACTACGCTTCTGATCAAAAAATATCATAGAACATAAATTGTAGGAAACATAATTCTCTACAAAAAACGTCTCTTAACATTTTGCCATAGCTCGCTTCGTTTCCGAGATATTTGCAGATTCAGCTCAAAGGAACGGGCCTGACGGACATATTTCGAGATACTTCTTCTTCTTGTTGTTCTTCCTCTGCACAGCTAAGCTGGAAGTGGCATTTGCAGCTCGCAATAGTGCAGAGTTATCTCGAAGAAAGGGGCCACGGTGTTTCTGTATCTCTATTATGTTGGTGCGGCTTCGGAACTTTTAAATATCTTGATATATCTCGAGAACTACGCATCTGATCAAAAAATATCATAGAACATAAAAAGTAGGAAACTTAATTCTCTACAAAAAAGGTCTCTTAACATTTTGCCATAGCTCGCTTCGTTTCCGAGATATTTGCAGATTTATCTCAAGGGAAGGGGCCTGACGGACATATTTCTAGATATTTCTTCTTCTTGTTGTTCTTCTTCTGCACAGCTGAGCTGGAAGTGGCATTTGCAGGTCGCAATAGTGCAGAGTTATCTCAAAGAAAGGGGCCACGGTGTTTCTGTATCTCTATTATGTTGGTGCGGCTTCGGAACTTTTAAATATCTCGATATATCTCGAAAACTACGCTTCTGGTCAAAAAATATCATAGAACCTATATTGTAGGAAACATAATTCTCTACAAAAAAGGTCTCTTAACATTTTGGCATAGCTCGCTTCGTTTCCGAGATATTTGCAGATATATCTCAAGGGAAGGGGCCTGACGGACATATTTCGAGATATTTCTTCTTCTTGTTGTTCTTCTTCTGCACAGCTGAGCTGGAAGTGGCATTTGCAGGTCGCAATAGTGCAGAGTTATCTCAAAGAAAGGGGCCACGGTGTTTCTGTATCTCTATTATGTTGGTGCGGCTTCGGAACTTTTAAATATCTCGATATATCTCGAAAACTACGCTTCTGGTCAAAAAATATCATAGAACCTATATTGTAGGAAACATAATTCTCTACAAAAAAGGTCTCTTAACATTTTGCCATAGCTCGCTTCGTTTCCGAGATATTTGCAGATATATCTCAAGGGAAGGGGCCTGACGGACATATTTCGAGATATTTCTTCTTCTTGTTGTTCTTCTTCTGCACAGCTGAGCTGGAAGTGGCATTTGCAGGTCGCAATAGTGCAGAGTTATCTCAAAGAAAGGGGCCACGGTGTTTCTGTATCTCTATTATGTTGGTGCGGCTTCGGAACTTTTAAATATCTCGATATATCTCGAAAACTACGCTTCTGATCAAAAAATATGATAGAACATAAATTGTAGGAAACTTAATTCTCTACAAAAAAGGTCTCTTAACATTTTGCCATAGCTCGCTTCGTTTCCGAGATATTTGCAGATTTATCTCAAGGGAAGGGGCTTGACGGACATATTTCGAGATATTTCTTCTTCTTGTTGTTCTTCTTCTGCACAGCTAAGCTGGAAGTGGCATTTGCAGCGCGCAATAGTGCAGAGTTATCTCAAAGAAAGGGGCCACGGTGTTTCTGTATCTCTATTATGTTGGTGCGGCTTCGGAACTTTTAAATATCTCGATATATCTCGAAAACTACGCTTCTGATCAAAAAATATCATAGAACATAAATTGTAGGAAACATAATTCTCTACAAAAAACGTCTCTTAACATTTTGCCATAGCTCGCTTCGTTTCCGAGATATTTGCAGATTCAGCTCAAAGGAACTGGCCTGACGGACATATTTCGAGATATTTCTTCTTCTTGTTGTCCTTCTTCTGCACAGCTAAACTGGAAGTGGCATTTCCAGCTCGCAATAGTGCAGAGTTATCTCAAAGAGAGGGGCCACGGTGTTTCTGTATCTCTATTATGTTGGTGCGGCTTCGGAACTTTTAAATATCTTGATATATCTCGAGAACTACGCATCTGATCAAAAAATATCATAGAAGCTAAAAAGTAGGAAACTTAATTCTCTACAAAAAAGGTCTCTTAACATTTTGCCATAGCTCGCTTCGTTTCCGAGATATTTGCAGATTTATCTCAAGGGAAGGGGCCTGACGGACATATTTCGAGATATTTCTTCTTCTTGTTGTTCTTCTTCTGCACAGCTAAGCTGGAAGTGGCATTTGCGGCTCGCACTAGTGCAGAGTTATCTCAAAGAAAGGGGCCACGGTGTTTCTGTATCCCTATTATGTTGGTGCGGCTTCGGAACTTTTAAATATCTCGATATATCTCGAAAACTACGCTTCTGATCAAAAAATATCATAGAACATGAATTGTAGGAAACATAATTCTCTACAAAAAACGTCTCTTAACATTTTGCCATAGCTCGCTTCGTTTCCGAGATATTTGCAGATTCAGCTCAAAGGAACTGGCCTGACGGACATATTTCGAGATATTTCTTCTTCTTGTTGTTCTTCTTCTGCACAGCTAAGCTGGAAGTGGCATTTGCGGCTCGCTCTAGTGCAGAGTTATCTCAAAGAAAGGGGCCACGGTGTTTCTGTATCTCTATTATGTTGGTGCGGCTTCGGAACTTTTAAATATCTCGATATATCTCGAAAACTACGCTTCTGATCAAAAAATATCATAGAACATAAATTGTAGGAAACATAATTCTCTACAAAAAACGTCTCTTAACATTTTGCCATAGCTCGCTTCGTTTCCGAGATATTTGCAGATTCAGCTCAAAGGAACTGGCCTGACGGACATATTTCGAGATATTTCTTCTTCTTGTTGTCCTTCTTCTGCACAGCTAAACTGGAAGTGGCATTTCCAGCTCGCAATAGTGCAGAGTTATCTCAAAGAGAGGGGCCACGGTGTTTCTGTATCACTATTATGTTGGTGCGGCTTCGGAACTTTTAAATATCTTGATATATCTCGAGAACTACGCATCTGATCAAAAAATATCATAGAAGCTAAAAAGTAGGAAACTTAATTCTCTACAAAAAAGGTCTCTTAACATTTTGCCATAGCTCGCTTCGTTTCCGAGATATTTGCAGATTTATCTCAAGGGAAGGGGCCTGACGGACATATTTCGAGATATTTCTTCTTCTTGTTGTTCTTCTTCTGCACAGCTAAGCTGGAAGTGGCATTTGCGGCTCGCACTAGTGCAGAGTTATCTCAAAGAAAGGGGCCACGGTGTTTCTGTATCCCTATTATGTTGGTGCGGCTTCGGAACTTTTAAATATCTCGATATATCTCGAAAACTACGCTTCTGATCAAAAAATATCATAGAACATGAATTGTAGGAAACATAATTCTCTACAAAAAACGTCTCTTAACATTTTGCCATAGCTCGCTTCGTTTCCGAGATATTTGCAGATTCAGCTCAAAGGAACTGGCCTGACGGACATATTTCGAGATATTTCTTCTTCTTGTTGTTCTTCTTCTGCACAGCTAAGCTGGAAGTGGCATTTGCGGCTCGCTCTAGTGCAGAGTTATCTCAAAGAAAGGGGCCACGGTGTTTCTGTATCTCTATTATGTTGGTGCGGCTTCGGAACTTTTAAATATCTTGATATATCTCGAGAACTACGCATCTGATCAAAAAATATCATAGAACATAGAAAGTAGGAAACTTAATTCTCTACAAAAAAGGTCTCTTAACATTTTGCCATAGCTCGCTTCGTTTCCGAGATATTTGCAGATTTATCTCAAGGGAAGGGGCCTGACGGACATATTTCGAGATATTTCTTCTTCTTGTTGTTCTTCTTCTGCACAGCTAAGCTGGAAGTGGCATTTGCGGCTCGCACTAGTGCAGAGTTATCTCAAAGAAAGGGGCCACGGTGTTTCTGTATCCCTATTATGTTGGTGCGGCTTCGGAACTTTTAAATATCTCGATATATCTCGAAAACTACGCTTCTGATCAAAAAATATCATAGAACATGAATTGTAGGAAACATAATTCTCTACAAAAAACGTCTCTTAACATTTTGCCATAGCTCGCTTCGTTTCCGAGATATTTGCAGATTCAGCTCAAAGGAACTGGCCTGACGGACATATTTCGAGATATTTCTTCTTCTTGTTGTTCTTCTTCTGCACAGCTAAGCTGGAAGTGGCATTTGCGGCTCGCTCTAGTGCAGAGTTATCTCAAAGAAAGGGGCCACGGTGTTTCTGTATCTCTATTATGTTGGTGCGGCTTCGGAACTTTTAAATATCTTGATATATCTCGAGAACTACGCATCTGATCCAAAAATATCATAGAACATAAATAGTAGGAAACTTAATTCTCTACAAAAAAGGTCTCTCAACATTTTGCCATAGCTCGCTTCGTTTCCGAGATATTTGCAGATTTATCTCAAGGGAAGGGGCCTGACGGACATATTTCCAGATATTTCTTCTTCTTGTTGTTCTTCTTCTGCACAGCTAAGCTGGAAGTGGCATTTGCAGCTCGCAATAGTGCAGAGTTATCTCAAAGAAAGGGGCCACGGTGTTTCTGTATCTCTATTATGTTGGTGCGGCTTCGGAACTTTTAAATATCTCGATATATCTCGAAAACTACGCTTCTGATCAAAAAATATCATAGAACATAAATTGTAGGAAACATAATTCTCTACAAAAAACGTCTCTTAACATTTAGCCATAGCTCGCTTCGTTTCCGAGATATTTGCAGATTCAGCTCAAAGGAACTGGCCTGACGGACATATTTCGAGATATTTCTTCTTCTTGTTGTTCTTCCTCTGCACAGCTAAGCTGGAAGTGGCATTTACAGCTCGCAATAGTGCAGAGTTATCTCAAAGAAAGGGGCCACGGTGTTTCTGTATCTCTATTATGTTGGTGCGGCTTCGGAACTTTTAAATATCTTGATATATCTCGAGAACTACGCATCTGATCAAAAAATATCATAGAACATAAAAAGTAGGAAACTTAATTCTCTACAAAAAAGGTCTCTTAACATTTTGCCATAGCTCGCTTCGTTTCCGAGATATTTGCAGATTTATCTCAAGGGAAGGGGCCTGACGGACATATTTCGAGATATTTCTTCTTCTTGTTGTTCTTCTTCTGCACAGCTAAGCTGGAAGTGGCATTTACAGCTCGCAATAGTGCAGAGTTATCTCAAAGAAAGGGGCCACGGTGTTTCTGTATCTCTATTATGTTGGTGCGGCTTCGGAACTTTTAAATATCTTGATATATCTCGAGAACTACGCATCTGATCAAAAAATATCATAGAACATAAAAAGTAGGAAACTTAATTCTCTACAAAAAAGGTCTCTTAACATTTTGCCATAGGTCGCTTCGTTTCCGAGATATTTGCAGATTTATCTCAAGGGAAGGGGCCTAACGGACATATTTCGAGATATTTCTTCTTCTTGTTGTCCTTCTTCTGCACAGCTAAACTGGAAGTGGCATTTCCAGCTCGCAATAGTGCAGAGTTATCTCAAAGAGAGGGGCCACGGTGTTTCTGTATCTCTATTATGTTGGTGCGGCTTCGGAACTTTTAAATATCTTGATATATCTCGAGAACTACGCATCTGATCAAAAAATATCATAGAAGATAAAAAGTAGGAAACTTAATTCTCTACAAAAAAGGTCTCTTAACATTTTGCCATAGCTCGCTTCGTTTCCGAGATATTTGCAGATTTATCTCAAGGGAAGGGGCCTAACGGACATATTTCGAGATATTTCTTCTTCTTGTTGTCCTTCTTCTGCACAGCTAAACTGGAAGTGGCATTTCCAGCTCGCAATAGTGCAGAGTTATCTCAAAGAGAGGGGCCACGGTGTTTCTGTATCTCTATTATGTTGGTGCGGCTTCGGAACTTTTAAATATCTTGATATATCTCGAGAACTACGCATCTGATCAAAAAATATCATACAAGATAAAAAGTAGGAAACTTAATTCTCTACAAAAAAGGTCTCTTAACATTTTGCCATAGCTCGCTTCGTTTCCGAGATATTTGCAGATATATCTCAAGGGATGGGGCCTGACGGACATATTTCGAGATATTTCTTCTTCTTGTTGTTCTTCTTCTGCACAGCTAAGCTGGAAGTGGCATTTACAGCTCGCAATAGTGCAGAGTTATCTCAAAGAAAGGGGCCACGGTGTTTCTGTATCTCTATTATGTTGGTGCGGCTTCGGAACTTTTAAATATCTTGATATATCTCGAGAACTACGCATCTGATCAAAAAATATCATAGAACATAGAAAGTAGGAAACTTAATTCTCTACAAAAAAGGTCTCTTAACATTTTGCCATAGCTCGCTTCGTTTCCGAGATATTTGCAGATTTATCTCAAGGGAAGGGGCCTGACGGACATATTTCGAGATATTTCTTCTTCTTGTTGTTCTTCTTCTGCACAGCTAAACTGGAAGTGGCATTTCCAGCTCGCAATAGTGCAGAGTTATCTCAAAGAGAGGGGCCACGGTGTTTCTGTATCTCTATTATGTTGGTGCGGCTTCGGAACTTTTAAATATCTTGATATATCTCGAGAACTACGCATCTGATCAAAAAATATCATACAAGATAAAAAGTAGGAAACTTAATTCTCTACAAAAAAGGTCTCTTAACATTTTGCCATAGCTCGCTTCGTTTCCGAGATATTTGCAGATATATCTCAAGGGATGGGGCCTGACGGACATATTTCGAGATATTTCTTCTTCTTGTTGTTCTTCTTCTGCACAGCTAAGCTGGAAGTGGCATTTACAGCTCGCAATAGTGCAGAGTTATCTCAAAGAAAGGGGCCACGGTGTTTCTGTATCTCTATTATGTTGGTGCGGCTTCGGAACTTTTAAATATCTTGATATATCTCGAGAACTACGCATCTGATCAAAAAATATCATAGAACATAGAAAGTAGGAAACTTAATTCTCTACAAAAAAGGTCTCTTAACATTTTGCCATAGCTCGCTTCGTTTCCGAGATATTTGCAGATTTATCTCAAGGGAAGGGGCCTGACGGACATATTTCGAGATATTTCTTCTTCTTGTTGTTCTTCTTCTGCACAGCTAAGCTGGAAGTGGCATTTGCGGCTCGCACTAGTGCAGAGTTATCTCAAAGAAAGGGGCCACGGTGTTTCTGTATCCCTATTATGTTGGTGCGGCTTCGGAACTTTTAAATATCTCGATATATCTCGAAAACTACGCTTCTGATCAAAAAATATCATAGAACATGAATTGTAGGAAACATAATTCTCTACAAAAAACGTCTCTTAACATTTTGCCATAGCTCGCTTCGTTTCCGAGATATTTGCAGATTCAGCTCAAAGGAACTGGCCTGACGGACATATTTCGAGATATTTCTTCTTCTTGTTGTTCTTCTTCTGCACAGCTAAGCTGGAAGTGGCATTTGCGGCTCGCTCTAGTGCAGAGTTATCTCAACGAAAGGGGCCACGGTGTTTCTGTATCTCTATTATGTTGGTGCGGCTTCGGAACTTTTAAATATCTTGATATATCTCGAGAACTACGCATCTGATCAAAAAATATCATAGAACATAAAAAGTAGGAAACTTAATTCTCTACAAAAAAGGTCTCTTAACATTTTGCCATAGCTCTCTTCGTTTCCGAGATATTTGCAGATTTATCTCAAGGGAAGGGGCCTGACGGACATATTTCGAGATATTGCTTCTTCTTGTTGTTCTTCTGCACAGCTAAGCTGGAAGTGGCATTTGCAGCTCGCAATAGTGCATAGTTATCTGAAAGAAAGGGGCCACGGTGTTTCTGTATCTCTATTATGTTGGTGCGGCTTCGGAACTTTTAAATCTCTTGATATATCTCGAGAACTACGCATCTAATCAAAAAATATCATAGAACATAAAAAGTAGGAAACTTAACTCTCTACAAAAAAGGTCTCTTAACATTTTGCCATAGCTCGCTTCGTTTCCGAGATATTTGCAGATTTATCTCAAGGGAAGGGGCCTGACGGACATATTTCGAGATATTTCTTCTTCTTGTTGTTCTTCTTCTGCACAGCTAAGCTGGAAGTGGCATTTGCGGCTCGCACTAGTGCAGAGTTATCTCAACGAAAGGGGCCACGGTGTTTCTGTATCTCTATTATGTTGGTGCGGCTTCGGAACTTTTAGATATCTTGATATATCTCGAAAACTACGCTTCTGATCAAAAAATATCATAGAACATAAATTGTAGGAAACATAATTCTCTACAAAAAAGGTCTCTTAACATTTTGCCATAGCTCGCTTGGTTTCCGAGATATTTGCAGATATATCTCAAGGGAAGGGGCCTGACGGACATATTTCGAGATATTTCTTCTTGTTGTTGTTCTTCTTCTGCACAGCTAAGCTGGAAGTGGCATTTACAGCTCGCAATAGTGCAGAGTTATCTCAAAGAAAGGGGCCACGGTGTTTCTGTATCTCTATTATGTTGGTGCGGCTTCGGAACTTTTAAATATCTTGATATATCTCGAGAACTACGCATCTGATCAAAAAATATCATAGAACATAAAAAGTAGGAAACTTAATTCTCTACAAAAAACGTCTCTTAACATTTTGCCATAGCTTGCTTCGTTTCCGAGATATTTGCAGGTTTATCTCAAGGGAAGGGGCCTAACGGACATATTTCGAGATATTTCTTCTTCTTGTTGTTCTTCTTCTGCACAGCTAAACTGGAAGTGGCATTTCCAGCTCGCAATAGTGCAGAGTTATCTCAAAGAAAGGAGCCACGGTGTTTCTGTATCTCTATTCTGTTGGTGCGGCTTCGGAACTTTTAAATATCTTGATATATCTCGAGAACTACGCGTCTGATCAAAAAATATCATAGAACATAAAAAGTAGGAAACATAATTCTCTACAAAAAAGGTCTCTTAACATTTTGCCATAGCTCGCTTCGTTTCCGAGATATTTGCAGATTCATCTCAAGGCAAGGGGCCTGACGGACATATTTCGAGATATTTCTTCTTCTTATTGTTCTTCTTCTGCACACCTAAGCTGGAAGTGGCATTTGCGGCTCGCACTAGTGCAGAGTTATCTCAAAGAAAGGGGCCACGGTGTTTCTGTATCTCTATTATGTTGGTGCGGCTTCGGAACTTTTAAATATCTTGATATATCTCGAGAACTACGCATCTGATCAAAAAATATCATAGAACATAAAAAGTATGAAACTTAATTCTCTACAAAAAAGGTCTCTTAACATTTTGCCATAGCTCGCTTCGTTTCCGAGATATTTGCAGATATATCTCAAGGGAAGGGGCCTGACGGACATATTTCGAGATATTTCTTCTTCTTGTTGTTCTTCTTCTGCACAGCTAAGCTGGAAGTGGCATTTGCGGCTCGCACTAGTGCACAGTTATCTCAAAGAAAGGGGCCACGGTGTTTCTGTATCTCTATTATGTTGGTGCGGCTTCGGAACTTTTAAATATCTCGATATATCTCGAAAACTACGCTTCTGATCAAAAAATATCATAGAACATAAATTGTAGGAAACACAATTCTCTACAAAAAAGGTCTCTTAACATTTTGTCATAGCTCGCTTCGTTTCCGAGATATTTGCAGATATATCTCAAGGGAAGGGGCCTGACGGACATATTTCGAGATATTTCTTCTTCTTGTCGTTCTTCTTCTGCACAGCTAAGCTGGAAGTGGCATTTACAGCGCGCAATAGTGCAGATTTATCTCAAAGAAAGGGGCCACGGTGTTTCTGTATCTCTATTATGTTGGTGCGGCTTCGGAACTTTTAAATATCTTGATATATCTCGAGAACTACGCATCTGATCAAAAAATATCATAGAACATAAAAAGTAGGAAGCTTAATTCTCTACAAAAGAGGTCTCTTAACATTTTGCCATAGCTCGCTTCGTTTCCGAGATATTTGCAGATTTATCTCAAGGGAAGGGGCCTAACGGACATATTTCGAGATATTTCTTCTTCTTGTTGTTCTTCTTCTGCACAGCTAAACTGGAAGTGGCATTTCCAGCTCGCAGTAGTGCAGAGTTATCTCAAAGAGAGGGGCCACGGTGTTTCTGTATCTCTATTATGTTGGTGCGGCTTCGGAACTTTTAAATATCTCGATATATCTCGAAAACTACGCTTCTGATCAAAAAATATCATAGAACATAAATTGTAGGAAACATAATTCTCTACAAAAAAGGTCTCTTAACATTTTGCCATAGCACGCTTGGTTTCCGAGATATTTGCAGATATATCTCAAGGGGAGGGGCCTGACGGACATATTTCGAGATATTTCTTCTTCTTGTTGTTCTTCTTCTGCACAGCTAAGCTGGAAGTGGCATTTACAGCTGGCAATAGTGCAGAGTTATCTCAAAGAAAGGGGCCACGGTGTTTCTGTATCTCTATTATGTTGGTGCGGCTTCGGAACTTTTAAATATCTTGATATATCTCGAGAACTACGCATCAGATCAAAAAATATCATAGAACATAAAAAGTAGGAAACTTAATTCTCTACACAAAAGGTCTCTTAACATTTTGCCATAGCTCTCTTCGTTTCCGAGATATTTGCAGATTTATCTCAAGGGAAGGGGCCTGACGGACATATTTCGAGATATTTCTTCTTCTTGTTGTTCTTCTTCTGCACAGCTAAGCTGGAAGTGGCATTTACAGCTCGCAATACTGCAGAGTTATCTCAAAGAAAGGGGCCACGCTGTTTCTGTATCCCTATTATGTTGGTGCGGCTTCGGAACTTTTAAATATCTCGATATATCTCGAAAACTACGCTTCTGATCAAAAAATATCATAGAACATAAATTGTAGGAAACATAATTCTCTACAAAAAACGTCTCTTAACATTTTGCCATAGCTCGCTTCGTTTCCGAGATATTTGCAGATTCAGCTCAAAGGAACTGGCCTGACGGACATATTTCGAGATATTTCTTCTTCTTGTTGTTCTTCCTCTGCACAGCTAAGCTGGAAGTGGCATTTACAGCGCGCAATAGTGCAGAGTTATCTCAAAGAAAGGGGCCACGGTGTTTCTGTATCTCTATTATGTTGGTGCGGCTTCGGAACTTTTAAGTATCTTGATATATCTCGAGAACTACGCATCTGATCAAAAAATGTCATAGAACATAAAAAGTAGGAAGCTTAATTCTCTACAAAAGAGGTCTCTTAACATTTTGCCATAGCTCGCTTCGTTTCCGAGATATTTGCAGATTTATCTCAAGGGAAGGGGCCTAACGGACATATTTCGAGATATTTCTTCTTCTTGTTGTTCTTCTTCTGCACAGCTAAACTGGAAGTGGCATTTCCAGCTCGCAGTAGTGCAGAGTTATCTCAAAGAGAGGGGCCACGGTGTTGCTGTATCTCTATTATGTTGGTGCGGCTTCGGAACTTTTAAATATCTCGATATATCTCGAAAACTACGCTTCTGATCAAAAAATATCATAGAACATAAATTGTAGGAAACATAATTCTCTACAAAAAAGGTCTCTTAACATTTTGCCATAGCTCGCTTGGTTTCCGAGATATTTGCAGATATATCTCAAGGGAAGGGGCCTGACGGACATATTTCGAGATATTTCTTCTTCTTGTTGTTCTTCTTCTGCACAGCTAAGCTGGAAGTGGCATTTACAGCTCGCAATAGTGCAGAGTTATCTCAAAGAAAGGGGCCACGGTGTTTCTGTATCTCTATTATGTTGGTGCGGCTTCGGAACTTTTAAATATCTTGATATATCTCGAGAACTACGCATCAGATCAAAAAATATCATAGAACATAAAAAGTAGCAAACTTAATTCTCTACAAAAAAGGTCTCTTAACATTTTGCCATAGCTCTCTTCGTTTCCGAGATATTTGCAGATTTATCTCAAGGGAAGGGGTCTGGCGGACATATTTCGAGATATTTCTTCTTCTTGATGTTCTTCTTCTGCACAGCTAAGCTGGAAGTGGCATTTGCAGCTCGCAATAGTGCAGAGTTATCTCAAAGAAAGGGGCCACGGTGTTTCTGTATCTCTATTATGTTGGTGCGGCTTCGGAACTTTTAAATATCTCGATATATCTCGAAAACTACGCTTCTGATCAAAAAATATCATAGAACATAAATTGTAGGAAACATAATTCTCTACAAAAAAGGTCTCTTAACATTTTGTCATAGCTCGCTTCGTTTCCGAGATATTTGCAGATATATCTCAAGGGAAGGGGCCTGACGGACATATTTCGAGATATTTCTTCTTCTTGTTGTTCTTCTTCTGCACAGCTAAGCTGGAAGTGGCATTTACAGCGCGCAATAGTGCAGAGTTATCTCAAAGAGAGGGGCCACGGTGTTTCTGTATCTCTATTATGTTGGTGCGGCTTCGGAACTTTTAAATATCTCGATATATCTCGAAAACTACGCTTCTGATCAAAAAATATCATAGAACATAAATTGTAGGAAACATAATTCTCTACAAAAAAGGTCTCTTAACATTTTGCCATAGCTCGCTTGGTTTCCGAGATATTTGCAGATATATCTCAAGGGAAGGGGCCTGACGGACATATTTCGAGATATTTCTTCTTCTTGTTGTTCTTCTTCTGCACAGCTAAGCTGGAAGTGGCATTTGCAGCTCGCAATAGTGCAGAGTTATCTCAAAGAAAGGGGCCACGGTGTTTCTGTATCTCTATTATGTTGGTGCGGCTTCGGAACTTTTAAATATCTTGATATATCTCGAGAACTACGCATCTGATCAAAAAATATCATACGACATAAAAAGTAGGAAACGTAATTCTCTACAAAAAAGGTCTCTTAACATTTTGCCATAGTTCGCTTCGTTTCCGAGATATTTGCAGATTTATCTCAAGGGAAGGGGCCTGACGGACATATTTCGAGATATTTCTTCTTCTTGTTGTTCTTCTTCTGCACCGCTAAACTGGAAGTGGCATTTCCAGCTCGCAGTAGTGCAGAGTTATCTCAAAGAGAGGGGCCACGGTGTTTCTGTATCTCTATTATGTTGGTGCGGCTTCGGAACTTTTAAATATCTCGATATATCTCGAAAACTACGCTTCTGATCAAAAAATATCATAGAACATAAAACGTAGGAAACTTAATTCTCTACAAAAAAGGTCTCTCAACATTTTGCCATAGCTCGCTTCGTTTCCGAGATATTTGCAGATTTATCTCAAGGGAAGGGGCCTGACGGACATATTTCGAGATATTTCTTCTTCTTGTTGTTCTTCTTCTGCACAGCTAAGCTGGAAGTGGCATTTGCGGCTCGCACTAGTGCAGAGTTATCTCAACGAAAGAGGCCACGGTGTTTCTGTATCTCTATTATGTTGGTGCGGCTTCGGAACTTTTACATATCTCGATATATCTCGAAAACTACGCTTCTGATCAAAGAATATCATAGAACATAAATTGTAGGAAACATAATTCTCTACAAAAAAGGTCTCTTAACATTTTGTCATAGCTCGCTTCGTTTCCGAGATATTTGCAGATATATCTCAAGGGAAGGGGCCTGACGGACATATTTCGAGATATTTCTTCTTCTTGTCGTCCTTCTTCTGCACAGCTAAGCTGGAAGTGGCATTTACAGCGCGCAATAGTGCAGAGTTATCTCAAAGAAAGGGGCCACGGTGTTTCTGTATCTCTATTATGTTGGTGCGGCTTCGGAACTTTTAAATATCTCGATATATCTCGAAAACTACGCTTCTGATCAAAAAATATCATAGAACATAAATTGTAGGAAACATAATTCTCTACAAAAAAGGTCTCTTAACATTTTGTCATAGCTCGCTTCGTTTCCGAGATATTTGCAGATATATCTCAAGGGAAGGGGCCTGACGGACATATTTCGAGATATTTCTTCTTCTTGTTGTTCTTCTTCTGCACAGCTAAGCTGGAAGTGGCATTTACAGCGCGCAATAGTGCAGAGTTATCTCAAAGAGAGGGGCCACGGTGTTTCTGTATCTCTATTATGTTGGTGCGGCTTCGGAACTTTTAAATATCTCGATATATCTCGAAAACTACGCTTCTGATCAAAAAATATCATAGAACATAAATTGTAGGAAACATAATTCTCTACAAAAAAGGTCTCTTAACATTTTGCCATAGCTCGCTTGGTTTCCGAGATATTTGCAGATATATCTCAAGGGAAGGGGCCTGACGGACATATTTCGAGATATTTCTTCTTCTTGTTGTTCTTCTTCTGCACAGCTAAGCTGGAAGTGGCATTTGCAGCTCGCAATAGTGCAGAGTTATCTCAAAGAAAGGGGCCACGGTGTTTCTGTATCTCTATTATGTTGGTGCGGCTTCGGAACTTTTAAATATCTTGATATATCTCGAGAACTACGCATCTGATCAAAAAATATCATACGACATAAAAAGTAGGAAACGTAATTCTCTACAAAAAAGGTCTCTTAACATTTTGCCATAGTTCGCTTCGTTTCCGAGATATTTGCAGATTTATCTCAAGGGAAGGGGCCTGACGGACATATTTCGAGATATTTCTTCTTCTTGTTGTTCTTCTTCTGCACAGCTAAGCTGGAAGTGGCATTTGCGGCTCGCACTAGTGCAGAGTTATCTCAAAGAAAGGGGCCACGGTGTTTCTGTATCTCTATTATGTTGGTGCGGCTTCGGAACTTTTAAATATCTCGATATATCTCGAAAACTACGCTTCTGATCAAAAAATATCATAGAACATAAATTGTAGGAAACATAATTCTCTACAAAAAAGGTCTCTTAACATTTTGCCATAGCTCGCTTGGTTTCCGAGATATTTGCAGATATATCTCAAGGGAAGGGGCCTGACGGACATATTTCGAGATATTTCTTCTTCTTGTTGTTCTTCTTCTGCACAGCTAAGCTGGAAGTGGCATTTGCAGCTCGCAATAGTGCAGAGTTATCTCAAAGAAAGGGGCCACGGTGTTTCTGTATCTCTATTATGTTGGTGCGGCTTCGGAACTTTTAAATATCTTGATATATCTCGAGAACTACGCATCTGATCAAAAAATATCATACGACATAAAAAGTAGGAAACGTAATTCTCTACAAAAAAGGTCTCTTAACATTTTGCCATAGTTCGCTTCGTTTCCGAGATATTTGCAGATTTATCTCAAGGGAAGGGGCCTGACGGACATATTTCGAGATATTTCTTCTTCTTGTTGTTCTTCTTCTGCACAGCTAAGCTGGAAGTGGCATTTGCGGCTCGCACTAGTGCAGAGTTATCTCAAAGAAAGGGGCCACGGTGTTTCTGTATCTCTATTATGTTGGTGCGGCTTCGGAACTTTTAAATATCTCGATATATCTCGAAAACTACGCTTCTGATCAAAAAATATCATAGAACATAAATTGTAGGAAATATAATTCTCTACAAAAAAGGTCTCTTAACATTTTGTCATAGCTCGCTTCGTTTCCGAGATATTTGCAGATATATCTCAAGGGAAGGGGCCTGACGGACATATTTCGAGATATTTCTTCTTCTTGTCGTCCTTCTTCTGCACAGCTAAGCTGGAAGTGGCATTTACAGCGCGCAATAGTGCAGAGTTATCTCAAAGAAAGGGGCCACGGTGTTTCTGTATCTCTATTATGTTGGTGCGGCTTCGGAACTTTTAAATATCTTGATATATCTCGAGAACTACGCATCTGATCAAAAAATATCATAGAACATAAAAAGTAGGAAGCTTAATTCTCTACAAAAGAGGTCTCTTAACATTTTGCCATAGCTCGCTTCGTTTCCGAGATATTTGCAGATTTATCTCAAGGGAAGGGGCCTAACGGACATATTTCGAGATATTTCTTCTTCTTGTTGTTCTTCTTCTGCACAGCTAAACTGGAAGTGGCATTTCCAGCTCGCAGTAGTGCAGAGTTATCTCAAAGAGAGGGGCCACGGTGTTTCTGTATCTCTATTATGTTGGTGCGGCTTCGGAACTTTTAAATATCTCGATATATCTCGAAAACTACGCTTCTGATCAAAAAATATCATAGAACATAAAACGTAGGAAACTTAATTCTCTACAAAAAAGGTCTCTCAACATTTTGCCATAGCTCGCTTCGTTTCCGAGATATTTGCAGATTTATCTCAAGGGAAGGGGCCTGACGGACATATTTCGAGATATTTCTTCTTCTTGTTGTTCTTCTTCTGCACAGCTAAGCTGGAAGTGGCATTTGCGGCTCGCACTAGTGCAGAGTTATCTCAACGAAAGAGGCCACGGTGTTTCTGTATCTCTATTATGTTGGTGCGGCTTCGGAACTTTTACATATCTCGATATATCTCGAAAACTACGCTTCTGATCAAAGAATATCATAGAACATAAATTGTAGGAAACATAATTCTCTACAAAAAAGGTCTCTTAACATTTTGTCATAGCTCGCTTCGTTTCCGAGATATTTGCAGATATATCTCAAGGGAAGGGGCCTGACGGACATATTTCGAGATATTTCTTCTTCTTGTCGTCCTTCTTCTGCACAGCTAAGCTGGAAGTGGCATTTACAGCGCGCAATAGTGCAGAGTTATCTCAAAGAAAGGGGCCACGGTGTTTCTGTATCTCTATTATGTTGGTGCGGCTTCGGAACTTTTAAATATCTCGATATATCTCGAAAACTACGCTTCTGATCAAAAAATATCATAGAACATAAATTGTAGGAAACATAATTCTCTACAAAAAAGGTCTCTTAACATTTTGTCATAGCTCGCTTCGTTTCCGAGATATTTGCAGATATATCTCAAGGGAAGGGGCCTGACGGACATATTTCGAGATATTTCTTCTTCTTGTTGTTCTTCTTCTGCACAGCTAAGCTGGAAGTGGCATTTACAGCGCGCAATAGTGCAGAGTTATCTCAAAGAGAGGGGCCACGGTGTTTCTGTATCTCTATTATGTTGGTGCGGCTTCGGAACTTTTAAATATCTCGATATATCTCGAAAACTACGCTTCTGATCAAAAAATATCATAGAACATAAATTGTAGGAAACATAATTCTCTACAAAAAAGGTCTCTTAACATTTTGCCATAGCTCGCTTGGTTTCCGAGATATTTGCAGATATATCTCAAGGGAAGGGGCCTGACGGACATATTTCGAGATATTTCTTCTTCTTGTTGTTCTTCTTCTGCACAGCTAAGCTGGAAGTGGCATTTGCAGCTCGCAATAGTGCAGAGTTATCTCAAAGAAAGGGGCCACGGTGTTTCTGTATCTCTATTATGTTGGTGCGGCTTCGGAACTTTTAAATATCTTGATATATCTCGAGAACTACGCATCTGATCAAAAAATATCATACGACATAAAAAGTAGGAAACGTAATTCTCTACAAAAAAGGTCTCTTAACATTTTGCCATAGTTCGCTTCGTTTCCGAGATATTTGCAGATTTATCTCAAGGGAAGGGGCCTGACGGACATATTTCGAGATATTTCTTCTTCTTGTTGTTCTTCTTCTGCACAGCTAAGCTGGAAGTGGCATTTGCGGCTCGCACTAGTGCAGAGTTATCTCAAAGAAAGGGGCCACGGTGTTTCTGTATCTCTATTATGTTGGTGCGGCTTCGGAACTTTTAAATATCTCGATATATCTCGAAAACTACGCTTCTGATCAAAAAATATCATAGAACATAAATTGTAGGAAACATAATTCTCTACAAAAAAGGTCTCTTAACATTTTGTCATAGCTCGCTTCGTTTCCGAGATATTTGCAGATATATCTCAAGGGAAGGGGCCTGACGGACATATTTCGAGATATTTCTTCTTCTTGTCGTCCTTCTTCTGCACAGCTAAGCTGGAAGTGGCATTTACAGCGCGCAATAGTGCAGAGTTATCTCAAAGAAAGGGGCCACGGTGTTTCTGTATCTCTATTATGTTGGTGCGGCTTCGGAACTTTTAAATATCTTGATATATCTCGAGAACTACGCTTCTGATCAAAAAATATCATAGAACATAAAACGTAGGAAACTTAATTCTCTACAAAAAAGGTCTCTCAACATTTTGCCATAGCTCGCTTCGTTTCCGAGATATTTGCAGATTTATCTCAAGGGAAGGGGCCTGACGGACATATTTCGAGATATTTCTTCTTCTTGTTGTTCTTCTTCTGCACAGCTAAGCTGGAAGTGGCATTTGCGGCTCGCACTAGTGCAGAGTTATCTCAACGAAAGAGGCCACGGTGTTTCTGTATCTCTATTATGTTGGTGCGGCTTCGGAACTTTTACATATCTCGATATATCTCGAAAACTACGCTTCTGATCAAAGAATATCATAGAACATAAATTGTAGGAAACATAATTCTCTACAAAAAAGGTCTCTTAACATTTTGCCATAGCTCGCTTCGTTTCCGAGATATTTGCAGATATATCTCAAGGGAAGGGGCCTGACGGACATATTTCGAGATATTTCTTCTTCTTGTTGTTCTTCTTCTGCACAGCTAAGCTGGAAGTGGCATTTACAGCTCGCAATAGTGCAGAGTTATCTCAAAGAAAGGGGCCACGGTGTTTCTGTATCTCTATTATGTTGGTGCGGCTTCGGAACTTTTAAATATCTTGATATATCTCGAGAACTACGCATCAGATCAAAAAATATCATAGAACATAAAAAGTAGGAAACTTAATTCTCTACACAAAAGGTCTCTTAGCATTTTGCCATAGCTCTCTTCGTTTCCGAGATATTTGCAGATTTATCTCAAGGGAAGGGGCCTGACGGACATATTTCGAGATATTTCTTCTTCTTGTTGTTCTTCTTCTGCACAGCTAAGCTGGAAGTGGCATTTACAGCTCGCAATACTGCAGAGTTATCTCAAAGAAAGGGGCCACGGTGTTTCTGTATCCCTATTATGTTGGTGCGGCTTCGGAACTTTTAAATATCTCGATATATCTCGAAAACTACGCTTCTGATCGAAAAATATCATAGAACATAAATTGTAGGAAACATAATTCTCTACAAAAAACGTCTCTTAACATTTTGCCATAGCTCGCTTCGTTTCCGAGATATTTGCAGATTCAGCTCAAAGGAACTGGCCTGACGGACATATTTCGAGATATTTCTCCTTCTTGATGTTCTTCTTCTGCACAGCTAAGCTGGAAGTGGCATTTGCAGCTCGCAATAGTGCAGAGTTATCTCAAAGAAAGGGGCCACGGTGTTTCTGTATCTCTATTATGTTGGTGCGGCTTCGGAACTTTTAAATATCTTGATATATCTCGAGAACTACGCATCTGATCAAAAAATATCATAGAACATAAAAAGTAGGAAGCTTAATTCTCTACAAAAGAGGTCTCTTAACATTTTGCCATAGCTCGCTTCGTTTCCGAGATATTTGCAGATTTATCTCAAGGGAAGGGGCCTAACGGACATATTTCGAGATATTTCTTCTTCTTGTTGTTCTTCTTCTGCACAGCTAAACTGGAAGTGGCATTTCCAGCTCGCAGTAGTGCAGAGTTATCTCAAAGAGAGGGGCCACGGTGTTTCTGTATCTCTATTATGTTGGTGCGGCTTCGGAACTTTTAAATATCTCGATATATCTCGAAAACTACGCTTCTGATCAAAAAATATCATAGAACATAAATTGTAGGAAACATAATTCTCTACAAAAAAGGTCTCGTAACATTTTGCCATAGCTCGCTTGGTTTCCGAGATATTTGCAGATATATCTCAAGGGAAGGGGCCTGACGGACATATTTCGAGATATTTCTTCTTCTTGTTGTTCTTCTTCTGCACAGCTAAGCTGGAAGTGGCATTTACAGCTCGCAATAGTGCAGAGTTATCTCAAAGAAAGGGGCCACGGTGTTTCTGTATCTCTATTATGTTGGTGCGGCTTCGGAACTTTTAAATATCTTGATATATCTCGAGAACTACGCATCAGATCAAAAAATATCATAGAACATAAAAAGTAGGAAACTTAATTCTCTACAAAAAAGGTCTCTTAACATTTTGCCATAGCTCTCTTTGTTTCCGAGATATTTGCAGATTTATCTCAAGGGAAGGGGCCTGACGGACATATTTCGAGATATTTCTTCTTCTTGTTGTTCTTCTTCTGCACAGCTAAGCTGGAAGTGGCATTTGCGGCTCGCACTAGTGCACAGTTATCTCAAAGAAAGGGGCCACGGTGTTTCTGTATCTCTATTATGTTGGTGCGTCTTCGGAACTTTTAAATATCTCGATATATCTCGAAAACTACGCTTCTGATCAAAAAATATCATAGAACATAAATTGTAGGAAACATAATTCTCTACAAAAAACGTCTCTTAACATTTTGCCATAGCTCGCTTCGTTTCCGAGATATTTGCAGATTCAGCTCAAAGGAACTGGCCTGACGGACATATTTCGAGATATTTCTTCTTCTTGTTGTTCTTCCTCTGCACAGCTAAGCTGGAAGTGGCATTTGCAGCTCGCAATAGTGCAGAGTTATCTCAAAGAAAGGGGCCACGGTGTTTCTGTATCTCTATTATGTTGGTGCGGTTTCGGAACTTTTAAATATCTTGATATATCTCGAGAACTACGCATCTGATCAAAAAATATCATAGAACATAAAAAGTAGGAAACTTAATTCTCTACAAAAAAGGTCTCTTAACATTTTGCCATAGCTCGCTTCGTTTCCGAGATATTTGCAGATTTATCTCAAGGGAAGGGGCCTGACGGACATATTTCGAGATATTTCTTCTTCTTGTTGTTCTTCTTCTGCACAGCTGAGCTGGAAGTGGCATTTGCAGGTCGCAATAGTGCAGAGTTATCTCAAAGAAAGGGGCCACGGTGTTTCTGCATCTCTATTATGTTGGTGCGGCTTCGGAACTTTTAAATATCTCGATATATCTCGAAAACTACGCTTCTGATCAAAAAATATCATAGAACATAAAACGTAGGAAACTTAATTCTCTACAAAAAAGGTCTCTCAACATTTTGCCATAGCTCGCTTCGTTTCCGAGATATTTGCAGATTTATCTCAAGGGAAGGGGCCTGACGGACATATTTCGAGATATTTCTTCTTCTTGTTGTTCTTCTTCTGCACAGCTAAGCTGGAAGTGGCATTTGCGGCTCGCACTAGTGCAGAGTTATCTCAACGAAAGAGGCCACGGTGTTTCTGTATCTCTATTATGTTGGTGCGGCTTCGGAACTTTTACATATCTCGATATATCTCGAAAACTACGCTTCTGATCAAAGAATATCATAGAACATAAATTGTAGAAAACATAATTCTCTACAAAAAAGGTCTCTTAACATTTTGCCATAGCTCGCTTCGTTTCCGAGATATTTGCAGATATATCTCAAGGGAAGGGGCCTGACGGACATATTTCGAGATATTTCTTCTTCTTGTTGTTCTTCTTCTGCACAGCTAAGCTGGAAGTGGCATTTACAGCTCGCAATAGTGCAGAGTTATCTCAAAGAAAGGGGCCACGGTGTTTCTGTATCTCTATTATGTTGGTGCGGCTTCGGAACTTTTAAATATCTTGATATATCTCGAGAACTACGCATCAGATCAAAAAATATCATAGAACATAAAAAGTAGGAAACTTAATTCTCTACACAAAAGGTCTCTTAACATTTTGCCATAGCTCTCTTCGTTTCCGAGATATTTGCAGATTTATCTCAAGGGAAGGGGCCTGACGGACATATTTCGAGATATTTCTTCTTCTTGTTGTTCTTCTTCTGCACAGCTAAGCTGGAAGTGGCATTTACAGCTCGCAATACTGCAGAGTTATCTCAAAGAAAGGGGCCACGGTGTTTCTGTATCCCTATTATGTTGGTGCGGCTTCGGAACTTTTAAATATCTCGATATATCTCGAAAACTACGCTTCTGATCGAAAAATATCATAGAACATAAATTGTAGGAAACATAATTCTCTACAAAAAACGTCTCTTAACATTTTGCCATAGCTCGCTTCGTTTCCGAGATATTTGCAGATTCAGCTCAAAGGAACTGGCCTGACGGACATATTTCGAGATATTTCTTCTTCTTGTTGTTCTTCCTCTGCACAGCTAAGCTGGAAGTGGCATTTACAGCGCGCAATAGTGCAGAGTTATCTCAAAGAAAGGGGCCACGGTGTTTCTGTATCTCTATTATGTTGGTGCGGCTTCGGAACTTTTAAATATCTTGATATATCTCGAGAACTACGCATCTGATCAAAAAATATCATAGAACATAAAAAGTAGGAAGCTTAATTCTCTACAAAAGAGGTCTCTTAACATTTTGCCATAGCTCGCTTCGTTTCCGAGATATTTGCAGATTTATCTCAAGGGAAGGGGCCTAACGGACATATTTCGAGATATTTCTTCTTCTTGTTGTTCTTCTTCTGCACAGCTAAACTGGAAGTGGCATTTCCAGCTCGCAGTAGTGCAGAGTTATCTCAAAGAGAGGGGCCACGGTGTTTCTGTATCTCTATTATGTTGGTGCGGCTTCGGAACTTTTAAATATCTCGATATATCTCGAAAACTACGCTTCTGATCAAAAAATATCATAGAACATAAATTGTAGGAAACATAATTCTCTACAAAAAAGGTCTCTTAACATTTTGCCATAGCTCGCTTGGTTTCCGAGATATTTGCAGATATATCTCAAGGGAAGGGGCCTGACGGACATATTTCGAGATATTTCTTCTTCTTGTTGTTCTTCTTCTGCACAGCTAAGCTGGAAGTGGCATTTACAGCTCGCAATAGTGCAGAGTTATCTCAAAGAAAGGGGCCACGGTGTTTCTGTATCTCTATTATGTTGGTGCGGCTTCGGAACTTTTAAATATCTTGATATATCTCGAGAACTACGCATCAGATCAAAAAATATCATAGAACATAAAAAGTAGGAAACTTAATTCTCTACAAAAAAGGTCTCTTAACATTTTGCCATAGCTCTCTTCGTTTCCGAGATATTTGCAGATTTATCTCAAGGGAAGGGGCCTGACGGACATATTTCGAGATATTTCTTCTTCTTGTTGTTCTTCTTCTGCACAGCTAAGCTGGAAGTGGCATTTGCGGCTCGCACTAGTGCACAGTTATCTCAAAGAAAGGGGCCACGGTGTTTCTGTATCTCTATTATGTTGGTGCGGCTTCGGAACTTTTAAATATCTCGATATATCTCGAAAACTACGCTTCTGATCAAAAAATATCATAGAACATAAATTGTAGGAAACATAAATCTCTACAAATAAGGTCTCTTAACATTTTGCCATAGCTCGCTTCGTTTCCGAGATATTTGCAGATTTATCTCAAGGGAAGGGGCCTGACGGACATATTTCGAGATATTTCTTCTTCTTGTTGTTCTTCTTCTGCACAGCTAAGCTGGAAGCGGCATGTGCAGATCGCAATACTGCAGAGATATCTCAAAGAAAGGGGCCACGGTGTTTCTGTATCTCTATTATGTTGGTGCGGCTTCGGAACTTTTAAATATCTTGATATATCTCGAGAACTACGCATCTGATCAAAAAATATCATAGAACATAAAAAGTAGGAAACTTAATTCTCTACAAAAAAGGTCTCTTAACATTTTGCCATAGCTCGCTTCGTTTCCGAGATATTTGCAGGTTTATCTCAAGGGAAGGGGCCTAACGGACATATTTCGAGATATTTCTTCTTCTTGTTGTTCTTCTTCTGCACAGCTAAACTGGAAGTGGCATTTCCAGCTCGCAATAGTGCAGAGTTATCTCAAAGAAAGGAGCCACGGTGTTTCTGTATCTCTATTCTGTTGGTGCGGCTTCGGAACTTTTGAATATCTTGATATATCTCGAGAACTACGCATCTGATCAAAAAATATCATAGAACATAAAAAGTAGGAAACATAATTCTCTACAAAAAAGGTCTCTTAACATTTTGCCATAGCTCGCTTCGTTTCCGAGATATTTGCAGATATATCTCAAGGGAAGGGGCCTGACGGACATATTTCGAGATATTTCTTCTTCTTGTTGTTCTTCTTCTGCACAGCTAAGCTGAAAGTGGCATTTACAGCACGCAATAGTGCAAAGTTATCTCAAAGAAAGGGGCCACGGTGTTTCTGTATCTCTATTATGTTGGTGCGGCTTCGGAACTTTTAAATATCTCGATATATCTCGAAAACTACGCTTCTGATCAAAAAATATCATAGAACATAAATTGTATGAAACTTAATTCTCTACAAAAAAGGTCTCTTATCATTTTGCCATAGCTCTCTTCGTTTCCGAGATATTTGCAGATTTATCTCAAGGGAAGGCGCCTGACGGACATATTTCGAGATATTTCTTCTTCTTGTTGTTCTTCTTCTGCACAGCTAAGCTGGAAGTGGCATTTGCAGCTCGCAATAGTGCAGAGTTATCTCAAAGAAAGGGGCCACGGTGTTTCTGTATCTCTATTATGTTGGTGCGGCTTCGGAACTTTTAAATATCTTGATATATCTCGAGAACTACGCATCTGATCAAAAAATATCATAGAACATAGAAAGTAGGAAACTTAATTCTCTACAAAAAAGGTCTCTTAACATTTTGCCATAGCTCGCTTCGTTTCCGAGATATTTGCAGGTTTATCTCAAGGGAAGGGGCCTAACGGACATATTTCGAGATATTTCTTCTTCTTGTTGTTCTTCTTCTGCACAGCTAAGCTGGAAGTGGCATTTGCGGCTCGCACTAGTGCAGAGTTATCTCGAAGAGAGGGGCCACGGTGTTTCTGTATCTCTATTATGTTGGTGCGGCTTCGGAACTTTTAAATATCTTGATATATCTCGAGAACTACGCGTCTGATCAAAAAATATCATAGAACATAAATTGTAGGAAACATAATTGTCTACAAAAAAGGTCTCTTAACATTTTGCCATAGCTCGCTTCGTTTCCGAGATATTTGCAGATTTATCTCATGGTAAGGGGCCTGACGGACATATTTCGAGATATTTCTTCTTCTTGTTGTTCTTCTTCTGCACAGCTAAGCTGGAAGTGGCATTTGCAGCTCGCAATAGTGCATAGTTATCTGAAAGAAAGGGGCCACGGTGTTTCTGTATCTCTATTATGTTGGTGCGGCTTCGGAACTTTTAAATATCTCGATATATCTCGAAAACTACGCTTCTGACCAGAAAATATCATAGAACATAAATTGTAGGAAACATAATTCTCTACAAAAAAGGTCTCTTAACATTTTGCCATAGCTCGCTTCGTTTCCGAGATATTTGCAGATATATCTCAAGGGAAGGGGCCTGACGGACATATTTCGAGATATTTCTTCTTCTTGTTGTTCTTCTTCTGCACAGCTAAGCTGGAAGTGGCATTTACAGCTCGCAATAGTGCAAAGTTATCTCAAAGAAAGGGGCCACGGTGTTTCTGTATCTCTATTATGTTGGTGCGGCTTCGGAACTTTTAAATATCTTGATATATCTCGAGAACTACGCGTCTGATCAAAAAATATCATAGAACATAAAAAGTAGGAAACATAATTCTCTACAAAACAGGTCTCTTAACATTTTGCCATAGCTCTCTTCGTTTCCGAGATATTTGCAGATTTATCTCAAGGGAAGGGGCCTGACGGACATATTTCGAGATATTTCTTCTTCTTGTTGTTCTTCTTCTGCACAGCTAAGCTGAAAGTGGCATTTGCAGCTCGCAATAGTGCAGAGTTATCTCAAAGAAAGGGGCCACGGTGTTTCTGTATCTATTATGTTGGTGCGGCTTCGGAACTTTTAAATATCGTGATATATCTCGAGAACTACGCATCTGATCAGAAAATATCATAGAAGATAAAAAGTAGGAAACTTAATTCTCTACAAAAAAGGTCTCTTAACATTTTGCCATAGCTCGCTTCGTTTCCGAGATATTTGCAGATTTATCTCAAGGTAAGGGGCCTGACGGACATATTTCGAGATATTTCTTCTTCTTGTTGTTCTTCTTCTGCACAGCTAAGCTGGAAGTGGCATTTGCAGCTCGCAATAGTGCAGAGTTATCTCAAAGAGAGGGGCACGATGTTTCTGTATCCCTATTATGTTGGTGCGGCTTCGGAACTTTTAAATATCTTGATATATCTCGAGAACTACGCATCTCATCAAAAAATATCATAGAGCATAAAACGTAGGAAACTTAATTCTCTACAAAAAAGGTCTCTTAACATTTTGCCATAGCTCGCTTCGTTTCCGAGATATTTGCAGATTTATCTCAAGGGAAGGGGCCTAACGGACATATTTCGAGATATTTCTTCTTCTTGTTGTTCTTCTTCTGCACAGCTAAACTGGAAGTGGCATTTCCAGGTCGCAATAGTGCAGAGTTATCTCAAAGAAAGGAGCCACGGTGTTTCTGTATCTCTATTATGTTGGTGCGGCTTCGGAACTTTTAAATATCTTGATATATCTCGAGAACTACGCGTCTGATCAAAAAATATCATAGCACATAAAAAGTAGGAAACATAATTCTCTACAAAAAAGGTCTCTTAACATTTTGCCATAGCTCGCTTCGTTTCCGAGATATTTGCAGATTTATCTCAAGGGAAGGGGCCTGACGGACATATTTCGAGATATTTCTTCTTCTTGTTGTTCTTCTTCTGCACAGCTAAGCTGGAAGTGGCATTTGCAGCTCGCAATAGTGCATAGTTATCTGAAAGAAAGGGGCCACGGTGTTTCTGTATCTCTATTATGTTGGTGCGGCTTCGGAACTTTTAAATATCTCGATATATCTCGAAAACTACGCTTCTGACCAAAAAATATCATAGAACATAAAAAGTAGGAAACTTAATTCTCTACAAAAAAGTCTGTTAACATTTTGCCATAGCTCGCTTCGTTTCCGAGATATTTGCAGATTTATCTCAAGGGAAGGGGCCTAACGGACATATTTCCAGATATTTCTTCTTCTTGTTGTTCTTCTTCTGCACAGCTAAACTGGAAGTGGCATTTCCAGCTCGCAATAGTGCAGAGTTATCTCAAAGAGAGGGGCACGGTGTTTCTGTATCTCTATTATGTTGGTGCGGCTTCGGAACTTTTAAATATCTTGATATATCTCGAGAACTACGCGTCTGATCAAAAAATATCATAGAACATAAAAAGTAGGAAACATAATTCTCTACAAAAAAGGTCTCTTAACATTTTGCCATAGCTCGCTTCGTTTCCGCGATATTTGCAGATTTATCTCAAGGGAAGGGGCCTGACGGACATATTTCGAGATATTTCTTCTTCTTGTTGTTCTTCTTCTGCACAGCTAAACTGGACGTGGCAATTCCAGCTCGCAATAGTGCAGAGTTATCTCAAAGAGAGGGGCCACGGTGTTTCTGTATCTCTATTATGTTGGTGCGGCTTCGGAACTTTTAAATATCTTGATATATCTCGAGAACTACGCATCTGATCAAAAAATATCATAGAACATAAAAAGTAGGAAACTTAATTCTCTACAAAAAAGGTCTGTTAACATTTTGCCATAGCTCGCTTCGTTTCCGAGATATTTGCAGATTTATCTCAAGGGAAGGGGCCTGACGGACATATTTCGAGATATTTCTTCTTCTTGTTGTTCTTGTTCTGCACAGCTAAGCTGGAAGTGGCATTTGCGGCTCGCACTAGTGCAGAGTTATCTCAAAGAAAGGGGCCACGGTGTTTCTGTATCTCTATTATGTTGGTGCGGCTTCGGAACTTTTAAATATCGTGATATATCTCGAGAACTACGCATCTGATCAGAAAATATCATAGAAGATAAAAAGTAGGAAACCTAATTCTCTACAAAAAAGGTCTCTTAACATTTTGCCATAGCTCGCTTCGTTTCCGAGATATTTGCAGATTTATCTCAAGGTAAGGGGCCTGACGGACATATTTTGAGATATTTCTTCTTCTTGTTGTTCTTCTTCTGCACAGCTAAGCTGGAAGTGGCATTTGCAGCTCGCAATAGTGCATAGTTATCTGAAAGAAAGGGGCCACGGTGTTTCTGTATCTCTATTATGTTGGTGCGGCTTCGGAACTTTTAAATATCTCGATATATCTCGAAAACTACGCTTCTGACCAGAAAATATCATAGAACATAAATTGTAGGAAACATAATTCTCTACAAAAAAGGTCTCTTAACATTTTGCCATAGCTCGCTTCGTTTCCGAGATATTTGCAGATATATCTCAAGGGAAGGGGCCTGACGGACATATTTCGAGATATTTCTTCTTCTTGTTGTTCTTCTTCTGCACAGCTAAGCTGGAAGTGGCATTTACAGCTCGCAATAGTGCAAAGTTATCTCAAAGAAAGGGGCCACGGTGTTTCTGTATCTCTATTATGTTGGTGCGGCTTCGGAACTTTTAAATATCTTGATATATCTCGAGAACTACGCGTCTGATCAAAAAATATCATAGAACATAAAAAGTAGGAAACATAATTCTCTACAAAACAGGTCTCTTAACATTTTGCCATAGCTCTCTTCGTTTCCGAGATATTTGCAGATTTATCTCAAGGGAAGGGGCCTGACGGACATATTTCGAGATATTTCTTCTTCTTGTTGTTCTTCTTCTGCACAGCTAAGCTGAAAGTGGCATTTGCAGCTCGCAATAGTGCAGAGTTATCTCAAAGAAAGGGGCCACGGTGTTTCTGTATCTATTATGTTGGTGCGGCTTCGGAACTTTTAAATATCGTGATATATCTCGAGAACTACGCATCTGATCAGAAAATATCATAGAAGATAAAAAGTAGGAAACTTAATTCTCTACAAAAAAGGTCTCTTAACATTTTGCCATAGCTCGCTTCGTTTCCGAGATATTTGCAGATTTATCTCAAGGTAAGGGGCCTGACGGACATATTTCGAGATATTTCTTCTTCTTGTTGTTCTTCTTCTGCACAGCTAAGCTGGAAGTGGCATTTGCAGCTCGCAATAGTGCAGAGTTATCTCAAAGAGAGGGGCACGATGTTTCTGTATCCCTATTATGTTGGTGCGGCTTCGGAACTTTTAAATATCTTGATATATCTCGAGAACTACGCATCTGATCAAAAAATATCATAGAGCATAAAACGTAGGAAACTTAATTCTCTACAAAAAAGGTCTCTTAACATTTTGCCATAGCTCGCTTCGTTTCCGAGATATTTGCAGATTTATCTCAAGGGAAGGGGCCTAACGGACATATTTCGAGATATTTCTTCTTCTTGTTGTTCTTCTTCTGCACAGCTAAACTGGAAGTGGCATTTCCAGGTCGCAATAGTGCAGAGTTATCTCAAAGAAAGGAGCCACGGTGTTTCTGTATCTCTATTATGTTGGTGCGGCTTCGGAACTTTTAAATATCTTGATATATCTCGAGAACTACGCGTCTGATCAAAAAATATCATAGAACATAAAAAGTAGGAAACATAATTCTCTACAAAAAAGGTCTCTTAACATTTTGCCATAGCTCGCTTCGTTTCCGAGATATTTGCAGATTTATCTCAAGGGAAGGGGCCTGACGGACATATTTCGAGATATTTCTTCTTCTTGTTGTTCTTCTTCTGCACAGCTAAGCTGGAAGTGGCATTTGCAGCTCGCAATAGTGCATAGTTATCTGAAAGAAAGGGGCCACGGTGTTTCTGTATCTCTATTATGTTGGTGCGGCTTCGGAACTTTTAAATATCTCGATATATCTCGAAAACTACGCTTCTGACCAAAAAATATCATAGAACATAAAAAGTAGGAAACTTAATTCTCTACAAAAAAGTCTGTTAACATTTTGCCATAGCTCGCTTCGTTTCCGAGATATTTGCAGATTTATCTCAAGGGAAGGGGCCTAACGGACATATTTCCAGATATTTCTTCTTCTTGTTGTTCTTCTTCTGCACAGCTAAACTGGAAGTGGCATTTCCAGCTCGCAATAGTGCAGAGTTATCTCAAAGAGAGGGGCACGGTGTTTCTGTATCTCTATTATGTTGGTGCGGCTTCGGAACTTTTAAATATCTTGATATATCTCGAGAACTACGCGTCTGATCAAAAAATATCATAGAACATAAAAAGTAGGAAACATAATTCTCTACAAAAAAGGTCTCTTAACATTTTGCCATAGCTCGCTTCGTTTCCGCGATATTTGCAGATTTATCTCAAGGGAAGGGGCCTGACGGACATATTTCGAGATATTTCTTCTTCTTGTTGTTCTTCTTCTGCACAGCTAAACTGGACGTGGCAATTCCAGCTCGCAATAGTGCAGAGTTATCTCAAAGAGAGGGGCCACGGTGTTTCTGTATCTCTATTATGTTGGTGCGGCTTCGGAACTTTTAAATATCTTGATATATCTCGAGAACTACGCATCTGATCAAAAAATATCATAGAACATAAAAAGTAGGAAACCTAATTCTCTACAAAAAAGGTCTCTTAACATTTTGCCATAGCTCTCTTCGTTTCCGAGATATTTGCAGATTTATCTCAAGGGAAGGGGCCTGACGGACATATTTCGAGATATTTCTTCTTCTTGTTGTTCTTCTTCTGCACAGCTAAGCTGAAAGTGGCATTTGCAGCTCGCAATAGTGCAGAGTTATCTCAAAGAAAGGGGCCACGGTGTTTCTGTATCTCTATTATGTTGGTGCGGCTTCGGAACTTTTAAATATCGTGATATATCTCGAGAACTACGCATCTGATCAGAAAATATCATAGAAGATAAAAAGTAGGAAACCTAATTCTCTACAAAAAAGGTCTCTTAACATTTTGCCATAGCTCGCTTCGTTTCCGAGATATTTGCAGATTTATCTCAAGGTAAGGGGCCTGACGGACATATTTTGAGATATTTCTTCTTCTTGTTGTTCTTCTTCTGCACAGCTAAGCTGGAAGTGGCATTTGCAGCTCGCAATAGTGCAGAGTTATCTCAAAGAGAGGGGCACGGTGTTTCTGTATCCCTATTATGTTGGTGCGGCTTCGGAACTTTTAAATATCTTGATATATCTCGAGAACTACGCATCTGATCAAAAAATATCATAGAACATAAAACGTAGGAAACTTAATTCTCTACAAAAAAGGTCTCTTAACATTTTGCCATAGCTCGCTTCGTTTCCGAGATATTTGCAGATTTATCTCAAGGGAAGGGGCCTAACGGACATATTTCGAGATATTTCTTCTTCTTGTTGTTCTTCTTCTGCACAGCTAAACTGGAAGTGGCATTTCCAGGTCGCAATAGTGCAGAGTTATCTCAAAGAAAGGAGCCACGGTGTTTCTGTATCTCTATTATGTTGGTGCGGCTTCGGAACTTTTAAATATCTTGATATATCTCGAGAACTACGCGTCTGATCAAAAAATATCATAGAACATAAAAAGTAGGAAACATAATTCTCTACAAAAAAGGTCTCTTAACATTTTGCCATAGCTCGCTTCGTTTCCGAGATATTTGCAGATTTATCTCAAGGGAAGGGGCCTGACGGACATATTTCGAGATATTTCTTCTTCTTGTTGTTCTTCTTCTGCACAGCTAAGCTGGAAGTGGCATTTGCAGCTCGCAATAGTGCATAGTTATCTGAAAGAAAGGGGCCACGGTGTTTCTGTATCTCTATTATGTTGGTGCGGCTTCGGAACTTTTAAATATCTCGATATATCTCGAAAACTACGCTTCTGACCAAAAAATATCATAGAACATAAAAAGTAGGAAACTTAATTCTCTACAAAAAAGTCTCTTAACATTTTGCCATAGCTCGCTTCGTTTCCGAGATATTTGCAGATTTATCTCAAGGGAAGGGGCCTAACGGACATATTTCCAGATATTTCTTCTTCTTGTTGTTCTTCTTCTGCACAGCTAAACTGGACGTGGCAATTCCAGCTCGCAATAGTGCAGAGTTATCTCAAAGAGAGGGGCCACGGTGTTTCTGTATCTCTATTATGTTGGTGCGGCTTCGGAACTTTTAAATATCTTGATATATCTCGAGAACTACGCATCTGATCAAAAAATATCATAGAACATAAAAAGTAGGAAACCTAATTCTCTACAAAAAAGGTCTCTTAACATTTTGCCATAGCTCTCTTCGTTTCCGAGATATTTGCAGATTTATCTCAAGGGAAGGGGCCTGACGGACATATTTCGAGATATTTCTTCTTCTTGTTGTTCTTCTTCTGCACAGCTAAGCTGAAAGTGGCATTTGCAGCTCGCAATAGTGCAGAGTTATCTCAAAGAAAGGGGCCACGGTGTTTCTGTATCTCTATTATGTTGGTGCGGCTTCGGAACTTTTAAATATCGTGATATATCTCGAGAACTACGCATCTGATCAGAAAATATCATAGAAGATAAAAAGTAGGAAACTTAATTCTCTACAAAAAAGGTCTCTTAACATTTTGCCATAGCTCGCTTCGTTTCCGAGATATTTGCAGATTTATCTCAAGGGAAGGGGCCTAACGGACATATTTCGAGATATTTCTTCTTCTTGTTGTTCTTCTTCTGCACAGCTAAACTGGAAGTGGCATTTCCAGGTCGCAATAGTGCAGAGTTATCTCAAAGAAAGGAGCCACGGTGTTTCTGTATCTCTATTATGTTGGTGCGGCTTCGGAACTTTTAAATATCTCGATATATCTCGAAAACTACGCTTCTGACCAGAAAATATCATAGAACATAAATTGTAGGAAACATAATTCTCTACAAAAAAGGTCTCTTAACATTTTGCCATAGCTCGCTTCGTTTCCGAGATATTTGCAGATATATCTCAAGGGAAGGGGCCTGACGGACATATTTCGAGATATTTCTTCTTCTTGTTGTTCTTCTTCTGCACAGCTAAGCTGGAAGTGGCATTTGCAGCTCGCAATAGTGCAGAGTTATCTCAAAGAGAGGGGCACGGTGTTTCTGTATCCCTATTATGTTGGTGCGGCTTCGGAACTTTTAAATATCTTGATATATCTCGAGAACTACGCATCTGATCAAAAAATATCATAGAACATAAAACGTAGGAAACTTAATTCTCTACAAAAAAGGTCTCTTAACATTTTGCCATAGCTCGCTTCGTTTCCGAGATATTTGCAGATTTATCTCAAGGGAAGGGGCCTAACGGACATATTTCGAGATATTTCTTCTTCTTGTTGTTCTTCTTCTGCACAGCTAAACTGGAAGTGGCATTTCCAGGTCGCAATAGTGCAGAGTTATCTCAAAGAAAGGAGCCAGGGTGTTTCTGTATCTCTATTATGTTGGTGCGGCTTCGGAACTTTTAAATATCTCGATATATCTCGAAAACTACGCTTCTGACCAGAAAATATCATAGAACATAAATTGTAGGAAACATAATTCTCTACAAAAAAGGTCTGTTAACATTTTGCCATAGCTCGCTTCGTTTCCGAGATATTTGCAGATTTATCTCAAGGGAAGGGGCCTAACGGACATATTTCGAGATATTTCTTCTTCTTGTTGTTCTTCTTCTGCACAGCTAAACTGGAAGTGGCATTTCCAGGTCGCAATAGTGCAGAGTTATCTCAAAGAAAGGAGCCACGGTGTTTCTGTATCTCTATTATGTTGGTGCGGCTTCGGAACTTTTAAATATCTCGATATATCTCGAAAACTACGCTTCTGACCAAAAAATATCATAGAACATAAAAAGTAGGAAACTTAATTCTCTACAAAAAAGTCTGTTAACATTTTGCCATAGCTCGCTTCGTTTCCGAGATATTTGCAGATTTATCTCAAGGGAAGGGGCCTAACGGACATATTTCCAGATATTTCTTCTTCTTGTTGTTCTTCTTCTGCACAGCTAAACTGGAAGTGGCATTTCCAGCTCGCAATAGTGCAGAGTTATCTCAAAGAGAGGGGCACGGTGTTTCTGTATCTCTATTATGTTGGTGCGGCTTCGGAACTTTTAAATATCTTGATATATCTCGAGAACTACGCGTCTGATCAAAAAATATCATAGAACATAAAAAGTAGGAAACATAATTCTCTACAAAAAAGGTCTCTTAACATTTTGCCATAGCTCGCTTCGTTTCCGCGATATTTGCAGATTTATCTCAAGGGAAGGGGCCTGACGGACATATTTCGAGATATTTCTTCTTCTTGTTGTTCTTCTTCTGCACAGCAAAACTGGACGTGGCAATTCCAGCTCGCAATAGTGCAGAGTTATCTCAAAGAGAGGGGCCACGGTGTTTCTGTATCTCTATTATGTTGGTGCGGCTTCGGAACTTTTAAATATCTTGATATATCTCGAGAACTACGCATCTGATCAAAAAATATCATAGAACATAAAAAGTAGGAAACCTAATTCTCTACAAAAAAGGTCTCTTAACATTTTGCCATAGCTCTCTTCGTTTCCGAGATATTTGCAGATTTATCTCAAGGGAAGGGGCCTGACGGACATATTTCGAGATATTTCTTCTTCTTGTTGTTCTTCTTCTGCACAGCTAAGCTGAAAGTGGCATTTGCAGCTCGCAATAGTGCAGAGTTATCTCAAAGAAAGGGGCCACGGTGTTTCTGTATCTCTATTATGTTGGTGCGGCTTCGGAACATTTAAATATCGTGATATATCTCGAGAACTACGCATCTGATCAGAAAATATCATAGAAGATAAAAAGTAGGAAACTTAATTCTCTACAAAAAAGGTCTCTTAACATTTTGCCATAGCTCGCTTCGTTTCCGAGATATTTGCAGATTTATCTCAAGGGAAGGGGCCTAACGGACATATTTCGAGATATTTCTTCTTCTTGTTGTTCTTCTTCTGCACAGCTAAACTGGAAGTGGCATTTCCAGGTCGCAATAGTGCAGAGTTATCTCAAAGAAAGGAGCCACGGTGTTTCTGTATCTCTATTATGTTGGTGCGGCTTCGGAACTTTTAAATATCTCGATATATCTCGAAAACTACGCTTCTGACCAGAAAATATCATAGAACATAAATTGTAGGAAACATAATTCTCTACAAAAAAGGTCTCTTAACATTTTGCCATAGCTCGCTTCGTTTCCGAGATATTTGCAGATATATCTCAAGGGAAGGGGCCTGACGGACATATTTCGAGATATTTCTTCTTCTTGTTGTTCTTCTTCTGCACAGCTAAGCTGGAAGTGGCATTTGCAGCTCGCAATAGTGCAGAGTTATCTCAAAGAGAGGGGCACGGTGTTTCTGTATCCCTATTATGTTGGTGCGGCTTCGGAACTTTTAAATATCTTGATATATCTCGAGAACTACGCATCTGATCAAAAAATATCATAGAACATAAAACGTAGGAAACTTAATTCTCTACAAAAAAGGTCTCTTAACATTTTGCCATAGCTCGCTTCGTTTCCGAGATATTTGCAGATTTATCTCAAGGGAAGGGGCCTAACGGACATATTTCGAGATATTTCTTCTTCTTGTTGTTCTTCTTCTGCACAGCTAAACTGGAAGTGGCATTTCCAGGTCGCAATAGTGCAGAGTTATCTCAAAGAAAGGAGCCACGGTGTTTCTGTATCTCTATTATGTTGGTGCGGCTTCGGAACTTTTAAATATCTCGATATATCTCGAAAACTACGCTTCTGACCAGAAAATATCATAGAACATAAATTGTAGGAAACGTAATTCTCTACAAAAAAGGTCTCTTAACATTTTGCCATAGCTCGCTTCGTTTCCGAGATATTTGCAGATATATCTCAAGGGAAGGGGCCTGACGGACATATTTCGAGATATTTCTTCTTCTTGTTGTTCTTCTTCTGCACAGCTAAACTGGAAGTGGCATTTCCAGGTCGCAATAGTGCAGAGTTATCTCAAAGAAAGGAGCCACGGTGTTTCTGCATCTCTATTATGTTGGTGCGGCTTCGGAACTTTTAAATATCTTGATATATCTCGAGAACTACGCGTCTGATCAAAAAATATCATAGAACATAAAAAGTAGGAAACATAATTCTCTACAAAAAAGGTCTCTTAACATTTTGCCATAGCTCGCTTCGTTTCCGCGATATTTGCAGATTTATCTCAAGGGAAGGGGCCTGACGGACATATTTCGAGATATTTCTTCTTCTTGTTGTTCTTCTTCTGCACAGCTAAACTGGACGTGGCAATTCCAGCTCGCAATAGTGCAGAGCTATCTCAAAGAGAGGGGCCACGGTGTTTCTGTATCTCTATTATGTTGGTGCGGCTTCGGAACTTTTAAATATCTTGATATATCTCGAGAACTACGCATCTGATCAAAAAATAGCATAGAAGATAAAAAGTAGGAAACTTAATTCTCTACAAAAAAGGTCTCTTAACATTTTCCCATAGCTGGCATCGTTTCCGAGATATTTGCAGATATATCTCAAGGGAAGGGGCCTGACGGACATATTCCGAGATATTTCTTCTTCTTGTTGTTCCTCTTCTGCACAGCTAAGCTGGAAGTGGCATTTGCAGCTCGCAATAGTGCAGAGTTATCTCAAAGAAAGAGGCCACGGTGTTTCTGTATCTCTATTATGTTGGTGCGGCTTCGGAACTTTTAAATATCTCGATATATCTCGAAAACTACGCTTCTGACCAAAAAATATCATAGAACATAAAAAGTAGGAAACTTAATTCTCTACAAAAAAGTCTCTTAACATTTTGCCATAGCTCGCTTCGTTTCCGAGATATTTGCAGATTTATCTCAAGGGAAGGGGCCTAACGGACATATTTCCAGATATTTCTTCTTCTTGTTGTTCTTCTTCTGCACAGCTAAACTGGAAGTGGCATTTCCAGCTCGCAATAGTGCAGAGTTATCTCAAAGAGAGGGACACGGTGTTTCTGTATCTCTATTATGTTGGTGCGGCTTCGGAACTTTTAAATATCTTGATATATCTCGAGAACTACGCGTCTGATCAAAAAATATCATACAACATAAAAAGTAGGAAACCTAATTCTCTACAAAAAAGGTCTCTTAACATTTTGCCATAGCTCTCTTCGTTTCCGAGATATTTGCAGATTTATCTCAAGGGAAGGGGCCTGACGGACATATTTCGACATATTTCTTCTTCTTGTTGTTCTTCTTCTGCACAGCTAAGCTGAAAGTGGCATTTGCAGCTCACAATAGTGCAGAGTTATCTCAAAGAGAGGGGCACGGTGATTCTGTATCCCTATTATGTTGGTGCGGCTTCGGAACTTTTAAATATCTTGATATATCTCGAGAACTACGCATCTGATCAAAAAATATCATAGAACATAAAACGTAGGAAACTTAATTCTCTACAAAAAAGGTCTCTTAACATTTTGCCATAGCTCGCTTCGTTTCCGAGATATTTGCAGATTTATCTCAAGGGAAGGGGCCTAACGGACATATTTCGAGATATTTCTTCTTCTTGTTGTTCTTCTTCTGCACAGCTAAACTGGAAGTGGCATTTCCAGGTCGCAATAGTGCAGAGTTATCTCAAAGAAAGGAGCCACGGTGTTTCTGTATCTCTATTATGTTGGTGCGGCTTCGGAACTTTTAAATATCTCGATATATCTCGAAAACTACGCTTCTGACCAGAAAATATCATACAACATAAATTGTAGGAAACATAATTCTCTACAAAAAAGGTCTCTTAACATTTTGCCATAGCTCGCTTCGTTTCCGAGATATTTGCAGATATATCTCAAGGGAAGGGGCCTGACGGACATATTTCGAGATATTTCTTCTTCTTGTTGTTCTTCTTCTGCACAGCTAAACTGGAAGTGGCATTTCCAGGTCGCAATAGTGCAGAGTTATCTCAAAGAAAGGAGCCACGGTGTTTCTGCATCTCTATTATGTTGGTGCGGCTTCGGAACTTTTAAATATCTTGATATATCTCGAGAACTACGCGTCTGATCAAAAAATATCATAGAACATAAAAAGTAGGAAACATAATTCTCTACAAAAAAGGTCTCTTAACATTTTGCCATAGCTCGCTTCCTTTCCGCGATATTTGCAGATTTATCTCAAGGGAAGGGGCCTGACGGACATATTTCGAGATATTTCTTCTTCTTGTTGTTCTTCTTCTGCACAGCTAAACTGGACGTGGCAATTCCAGCTCGCAATAGTGCAGAGCTATCTCAAAGAGAGGGGCCACGGTGTTTCTGTATCTCTATTATGTTGGTGCGGCTTCGGAACTTTTAAATATCTTGATATATCTCGAGAACTACGCATCTGATCAAAAAATAGCATAGAAGATAAAAAGTAGGAAACTTAATTCTCTACAAAAAAGGTCTCTTAACATTTTCCCATAGCTGGCATCGTTTCCGAGATATTTGCAGATATATCTCAAGGGAAGGGGCCTGACGGACATATTCCGAGATATTTCTTCTTCTTGTTGTTCCTCTTCTGCACAGCTAAGCTGGAAGTGGCATTTGCAGCTCGCAATAGTGCAGAGTTATCTCAAAGAAAGAGGCCACGGTGTTTCTGCACCTCTATTATGTTGGTGCAGCTTCGGAACTTTTAAATATCTTGATATATCTCGAGAACTACGCTTCTGATCAAAAAATATCATAGAACATAAATTGTAGGAAACATAATTCTCTACAAAAAACGTCTCTTAACATTTTGCCATAGCTCGCTTCGTTTCCGAGATATTTGCAGATTCAGCTCAAAGGAACTGGCCTGACGGACATATTTCGAGATATTTCTTCTTCTTGTTGTTCTTCTTCTGCACAGCTAAGCTGGAAGTGGCATTTGCAGCTCGCAATAGTGCACAGTTATCTGAAAGAAAGGGGCCACGGTGTTTCTGTATCTCTATTATGTTGGTGCGGCTTCGGAACTTTTAAATATCTCGATATATCTCGAAAACTACGCTTCTGACCAAAAAATATCATAGAACATAAAAAGTAGGAAACTTAATTCTCTACAAAAAAGTCTCTTAACATTTTGCCATAGCTCGCTTCGTTTCCGAGATATTTGCAGATTTATCTCAAGGGAAGGGGACTAACGGACATATTTCCAGATATTTCTTCTTCTTGTTGTTCTTCTTCTGCACAGCTAAACTGGAAGTGGCATTTCCAGCTCGCAATAGTGCAGAGTTATCTCAAAGAGAGGGGCACGGTGTTTCTGTATCTCTATTATGTTGGTGCGGCTTCGGAACTTTTAAATATCTTGATATATCTCGAGAACTACGCGTCTGATCAAAAAATATCATAGAACATAAAAAGTAGGAAACATAATTCTCTACAAAAAAGGTCTCTTAACATTTTGCCATAGCTCGCTTCGTTTCCGCGATATTTGCAGATTTATCTCAAGGGAAGGGGCCTGACGGACATATTTCGAGATATTTCTTCTTCTTGTTGTTCTTCTTCTGCACAGCTAAACTGGACGTGGCATTTCCAGCTCGCAATAGTGCAGAGTTATCTCAAAGAAAGAGGCCACGGTGTTTCTGTATCTCTATTATGTTGGTGCGGCTTCGGAACTTTTAAATATCTCGATATATCTCGAAAACTACGCTTCTGACCAAAAAATATCATAGAACATAAAAAGTAGGAAACTTAATTCTCTACAAAAAAGTCTCTTAACATTTTGCCATAGCTCGCTTCGTTTCCGAGATATTTGCAGATTTATCTCAAGGGAAGGGGCCTAACGGACATATTTCCAGATATTTCTTCTTCTTGTTGTTCTTCTTCTGCACAGCTAAACTGGAAGTGGCATTTCCAGCTCGCAATAGTGCAGAGTTATCTCAAAGAGAGGGACACGGTGTTTCTGTATCTCTATTATGTTGGTGCGGCTTCGGAACTTTTAAATATCTTGATATATCTCGAGAACTACGCGTCTGATCAAAAAATATCATACAACATAAAAAGTAGGAAACCTAATTCTCTACAAAAAAGGTCTCTTAACATTTTGCCATAGCTCTCTTCGTTTCCGAGATATTTGCAGATTTATCTCAAGGGAAGGGGCCTGACGGACATATTTCGACATATTTCTTCTTCTTGTTGTTCTTCTTCTGCACAGCTAAGCTGAAAGTGGCATTTGCAGCTCACAATAGTGCAGAGTTATCTCAAAGAGAGGGGCACGGTGATTCTGTATCCCTATTATGTTGGTGCGGCTTCGGAACTTTTAAATATCTTGATATATCTCGAGAACTACGCATCTGATCAAAAAATATCATAGAACATAAAACGTAGGAAACTTAATTCTCTACAAAAAAGGTCTCTTAACATTTTGCCATAGCTCGCTTCGTTTCCGAGATATTTGCAGATTTATCTCAAGGGAAGGGGCCTAACGGACATATTTCGAGATATTTCTTCTTCTTGTTGTTCTTCTTCTGCACAGCTAAACTGGAAGTGGCATTTCCAGGTCGCAATAGTGCAGAGTTATCTCAAAGAAAGGAGCCACGGTGTTTCTGTATCTCTATTATGTTGGTGCGGCTTCGGAACTTTTAAATATCTCGATATATCTCGAAAACTACGCTTCTGACCAGAAAATATCATAGAACATAAATTGTAGGAAACATAATTCTCTACAAAAAAGGTCTCTTAACATTTTGCCATAGCTCGCTTCGTTTCCGAGATATTTGCAGATATATCTCAAGGGAAGGGGCCTGACGGACATATTTCGAGATATTTCTTCTTCTTGTTGTTCTTCTTCTGCACAGCTAAACTGGAAGTGGCATTTCCAGGTCGCAATAGTGCAGAGTTATCTCAAAGAAAGGAGCCACGGTGTTTCTGCATCTCTATTATGTTGGTGCGGCTTCGGAACTTTTAAATATCTTGATATATCTCGAGAACTACGCGTCTGATCAAAAAATATCATAGAACATAAAAAGTAGGAAACATAATTCTCTACAAAAAAGGTCTCTTAACATTTTGCCATAGCTCGCTTCGTTTCCGCGATATTTGCAGATTTATCTCAAGGGAAGGGGCCTGACGGACATATTTCGAGATATTTCTTCTTCTTGTTGTTCTTCTTCTGCACAGCTAAGCTGAAAGTGGCATTTGCAGCTCGCAATAGTGCAGAGTTATCTCAAAGAAAGGGGCCACGGTGTTTCTGTATCTCTATTATGTTGGTGCGGCTTCGGAACATTTAAATATCGTGATATATCTCGAGAACTACGCATCTGATCAGAAAATATCATACAAGATAAAAAGTAGGAAACTTAATTCTCTACAAAAAAGGTCTCTTAACATTTTGCCATAGCTCGCTTCGTTTCCGAGATATTTGCAGATTTATCTCAAGGGAAGGGGCCTAACGGACATATTTCGAGATATTTCTTCTTCTTGTTGTTCTTCTTCTGCACAGCTAAACTGGAAGTGGCATTTCCAGGTCGCAATAGTGCAGAGTTATCTCAAAGAAAGGAGCCACGGTGTTTCTGTATCTCTATTATGTTGGTGCGGCTTCGGAACTTTTAAATATCTCGATATATCTCGAAAACTACGCTTCTGACCAGAAAATATCATAGAACATAAATTGTAGGAAACATAATTCTCTACAAAAAAGGTCTCTTAACATTTTGCCATAGCTCGCTTCGTTTCCGAGATATTTGCAGATATATCTCAAGGGAAGGGGCCTGACGGACATATTTCGAGATATTTCTTCTTCTTGTTGTTCTTCTTCTGCACAGCTAAGCTGGAAGTGGCATTTGCAGCTCGCAATAGTGCAGAGTTATCTCAAAGAGAGGGGCACGGTGTTTCTGTATCCCTATTATGTTGGTGCGGCTTCGGAACTTTTAAATATCTTGATATATCTCGAGAACTACGCATCTGATCAAAAAATATCATAGAACATAAAACGTAGGAAACTTAATTCTCTACAAAAAAGGTCTCTTAACATTTTGCCATAGCTCGCTTCGTTTCCGAGATATTTGCAGATTTATCTCAAGGGAAGGGGCCTAACGGACATATTTCGAGATATTTCTTCTTCTTGTTGTTCTTCTTCTGCACAGCTAAACTGGAAGTGGCATTTCCAGGTCGCAATAGTGCAGAGTTATCTCAATGAAAGGAGCCACGGTGTTTCTGTATCTCTATTATGTTGGTGCGGCTTCGGAACTTTTAAATATCTCGATATATCTCGAAAACTACGCTTCTGACCAGAAAATATCATAGAACATAAATTGTAGGAAACATAATTCTCTACAAAAAAGGTCTCTTAACATTTTGCCATAGCTCGCTTCGTTTCCGAGATATTTGCAGATATATCTCAAGGGAAGGGGCCTGACGGACATATTTCGAGATATTTCTTCTTCTTGTTGTTCTTCTTCTGCACAGCTAAACTGGAAGTGGCATTTCCAGGTCGCAATAGTGCAGAGTTATCTCAAAGAAAGGAGCCACGGTGTTTCTGCATCTCTATTATGTTGGTGCGGCTTCGGAACTTTTAAATATCTTGATATATCTCGAGAACTACGCGTCTGATCAAAAAATATCATAGAACATAAAAAGTAGGAAACATAATTCTCTACAAAAAAGGTCTCTTAACATTTTGCCATAGCTCGCTTCGTTTCCGCGATATTTGCAGATTTATCTCAAGGGAAGGGGCCTGACGGACATATTTCGAGATATTTCTTCTTCTTGTTGTTCTTCTTCTGCACAGCTAAACTGGACGTGGCAATTCCAGCTCGCAATAGTGCAGAGCTATCTCAAAGAGAGGGGCCACGGTGTTTCTGTATCTCTATTATGTTGGTGCGGCTTCGGAACTTTTAAATATCTTGATATATCTCGAGAACTACGCATCTGATCAAAAAATAGCATAGAAGATAAAAAGTAGGAAACTTAATTCTCTACAAAAAAGGTCTCTTAACATTTTCCCATAGCTGGCATCGTTTCCGAGATATTTGCAGATATATCTCAAGGGAAGGGGCCTGACGGACATATTCCGAGATATTTCTTCTTCTTGTTGTTCCTCTTCTGCACAGCTAAGCTGGAAGTGGCATTTGCAGCTCGCAATAGTGCAGAGTTATCTCAAAGAAAGAGGCCACGGTGTTTCTGTATCTCTATTATGTTGGTGCGGCTTCGGAACTTTTAAATATCTCGATATATCTCGAAAACTACGCTTCTGACCAAAAAATATCATAGAACATAAAAAGTAGGAAACTTAATTCTCTACAAAAAAGTCTCTTAACATTTTGCCATAGCTCGCTTCGTTTCCGAGATATTTGCAGATTTATCTCAAGGGAAGGGGCCTAACGGACATATTTCCAGATATTTCTTCTTCTTGTTGTTCTTCTTCTGCACAGCTAAACTGGAAGTGGCATTTCCAGCTCGCAATAGTGCAGAGTTATCTCAAAGAGAGGGACACGGTGTTTCTGTATCTCTATTATGTTGGTGCGGCTTCGGAACTTTTAAATATCTTGATATATCTCGAGAACTACGCGTCTGATCAAAAAATATCATACAACATAAAAAGTAGGAAACCTAATTCTCTACAAAAAAGGTCTCTTAACATTTTGCCATAGCTCTCTTCGTTTCCGAGATATTTGCAGATTTATCTCAAGGGAAGGGGCCTGACGGACATATTTCGAGATATTTCTTCTTCTTGTTGTTCTTCTTCTGCACAGCTAAGCTGAAAGTGGCATTTGCAGCTCACAATAGTGCAGAGTTATCTCAAAGAAAGGGGCCACGGTGTTTCTGTATCTCTATTATGTTGGTGCGGCTTCGGAACTTTTAAATATCGTGATATATCTCGAGAACTACGCATCTGATCAGAAAATATCATAGAAGATAAAAAGTAGGAAACTTAATTCTCTACAAAAAAGGTCTCTTAACATTTTGCCATAGCTCGCTTCGTTTCCGAGATATTTGCAGATTTATCTCAAGGGAAGGGGCCTGACGGACATATTTCCAGATATTTCTTCTTCTTGTTGTTCTTCTTCTGCACAGCTAAGCTGGAAGTGGCATTTGCAGCTCGCAATAGTGCAGAGTTATCTCAAAGAAAGGGGCCACGGTGTTTCTGTATCTCTATTATGTTGGTGCGGCTTCGGAACTTTTAAATATCTCGATATATCTCGAAAACTACGCTTCTGATCAAAAAATATCAGAGAACGTAAATTGTAGGAAACCTAATTCTCTACAAAAAAGGTCTCTTAACGTTTTGCAATAGCTCGCTTCGTTTCCGAGATATTTGCAGATTTATCTCAAGGGAAGGGGCCTGACGGACATATTTCGAGATATTTCTTCTTCTTGTTGTTCTTCTTCTGCACAGCTAAGCTGGAAGTGGCATTTGCAGCTCGCAGTAGTGCAGAGTTATCTCAAAGAAAGGGGCCACGGTGTTTCTGTATCTCTATTATGTTGGTGCGGCTTCGGAACTTTTAAATAGCTTGATATATCTCGAGAACTACGCATCTGATCAAAAGATATCATAGAACATAAAAAGTAGGAAACTTAATTCTCTACAAAAAAGGTCTCTTAACATTTTGCCATAGCTCGCTTCGTTTCCGAGATATTTGCAGATTTATCTCAAGGGAAGGGGCCTGACGGACATATTTCGAGATATCTCTTCTTCTTGTTGTTCTTCTTCTGCACAGCTAAGCTGGAAGTGGCATTTGCAGCGCGCAATAGTGCAGAGTTATCTCAAAGAAAGGGGCCACGGTGTTTCTGTATCTCTATTATGTTAGTGCGGCTTCGGAACTTTTAAATATCTTGATATATCTCGAGAACTACGCATCTGGTCAAAAAATATCATAGAACATAAAAAGTAGGAATCCTAATTTTCTACAAAAAAGGTCTCTTAACATTTTGCCGTAGCTCGCTTCGTTTCCGAGATATTTGCAGATTTATCTCAAGGGAAGGGGCCTGACGGACATATTTCCAGATATTTCTTCTTCTTGTTGTTCTTCTTCTGCACAGCTAAGCTGGAAGTGGCATTTGCAGCTCGCAATAGTGCAGAGTTATCTTAAAGAAAGGGGCCACGGTGTTTCTGTATCTCTATTATGTTGGTGCGGCTTCGGAACTTTTAAATATCTCGATATATCTCGAAAACTACGCTTCTGATCAAAAAATATCAGAGAACGTAAATTGTAGGAAACATAATTCTCTACAAAAAAGGTCTCTTAAGATTTTGCCATAGCTCCCTTCGTTTCCGAGATATTTGCAGATTTATCTCAAGGGAAGGGGCCTGACGGACATATTTCGAGATATTTCTTCTTCTTGTTGTTCTTCTTCTGCACAGCTAAGCTGGAAGTGGCATTTGCAGCTCGCAATAGTGCAGAGTTATCTCAAAGAAAGGGGCCACGGTGTTTCTGTATCTCTATTATGTTGGTGCGGCTTCGGAACTTTTAAATATCTGGATATATCTCGAGAACTACGCATCTGATCAAAAAATATCATAGAACATAAAAAGTAGGAAACTTAATTCTCTACAAAAAAGGTCTCTTAACATTTTGCCATAGCTCGCTTCGTTTCCGAGATATTTGCAGATTTATCTCAAGGGAAGGGGCCTAACGGACATATTTCCAGATATTTCTTCTTCTTGTTGTTCTTCTTCTGCACAGCTAAGCTGGAAGTGGCATTTGCAGCTCGCAATAGTGCAGAGTTATCTTAAGGAAAGGGGCCACGGTGTTTCTGTATCTCTATTATGTTGGTGCGGCTTCGGAACTTTTAAATATCTCGATATATCTCGAAAACTACGCTTCTGATCAGAAAATATCAGAGAACGTAAATTGTAGGAAACATAATTCTCTACAAAAAAGGTCTCTTAAGATTTTGCCATAGCTCGCTTCGTTTCCGAGATATTTGCAGATTTATCTCAAGGGAAGGGGCCTGACGGACATATTTCGAGATATTTCTTCTTCTTGTTGTTCTTCTTCTGCACAGCTAAGCTGGAAGTGGCATTTGCAGCTCGCAATAGTGCAGAGTTATCTCAAAGAAAGGGGCCACGGTGTTTCTGTATCTCTATTATGTTGGTGCGGCTTCGGAACTTTTAAATATCTTGATATATCTCGAGAACTGCGCATCTGATCAAAAAATAGCATAGAAGATAAAAAGTAGGAAACTTAATTCTCTACAAAAAAGGTCTCTTAACATTTTCCCATAGCTGGCATCGTTTCCGAGATATTTGCAGATATATCTCAAGGGAAGGGGCCTGACGGACATATTCCGAGATATTTCTTCTTCTTGTTGTTCCTCTTCTGCACAGCTAAGCTGGAAGTGGCATTTGCAGCTCGCAATAGTGCAGAGTTATCTCAAAGAAAGAGGCCACGGTGTTTCTGCACCTCTATTATGTTGGTGCAGCTTCGGAACTTTTAAATATCTTGATATATCTCGAGAACTACGCTTCTGATCAAAAAATATCATAGAACATAAATTGTAGGAAACATAATTCTCTACAAAAAACGTCTCTTAACATTTTGCCATAGCTCGCTTCGTTTCCGAGATATTTGCAGATTCAGCTCAAAGGAACTGGCCTGACGGACATATTTCGAGATATTTCTTCTTCTTGTTGTTCTTCTTCTGCACAGCTAAACTGGACGTGGCATTTCCAGCTCGCAATAGTGCAGAGTTATCTCAAAGAGAGGGGCCACGGTGTTTCTGTATCTCTATTATGTTGGTGCGGCTTCGGAACTTTTAAATATCTTGATATATCTCGAGAACTACGCATCTGATCAAAAAATAGCATAGAAGATAAAAAGTAGGAAACTTAATTCTCTACAAAAAAGGTCTCTTAACATTTTCCCATAGCTGGCATCGTTTCCGAGATATTTGCAGATATATCTCAAGGGAAGGGGCCTGACGGACATATTCCGAGATATTTCTTCTTCTTGTTGTTCCTCTTCTGCACAGCTAAGCTGGAAGTGGCATTTGCAGCTCGCAATAGTGCAGAGTTATCTCAAAGAAAGAGGCCACGGTGTTTCTTCACCTCTATTATGTTGGTGCAGCTTCGGAACTTTTAAATATCTTGATATATCTCGAGAACTACGCTTCTGATCAAAAAATATCATAGAACATAAATTGTAGGAAACATAATTCTCTACAAAAAACGTCTCTTAACATTTTGCCATAGCTCGCTTCGTTTCCGAGATATTTGCAGATTCAGCTCAAAGGAACTGGCCTGACGGACATATTTCGAGATATTTCTTCTTCTTGTTGTTCTTCCTCTGCACAGCTAAGCTGGAAGTGGCATTTGCAGCTCGCAATAGTGCAGAGTTATCTCAAAGAAAGAGGCCACGGTGTTTCTTCACCTCTATTATGTTGGTGCGGCTTCGGAACTTTTAAATATCTTGATATATCTCGAGAACTACGTGTCTGATCAAAAAATATCATAGAACATAAAAAGTAGGAAACTTATTTCTCTACAAAAAAGGTCTCTTAACATTTTGCCATAGCTCGCTTCGTTTCCGAGATATTTGCAGATTTATCTCAAGGGAAGGGGCCTAACGGACATATTTCGAGATATTTCTTCTTCTTGTTGTTCTTCTTCTGCACAGCTAAACTGGAAGTGGCATTTCCAGCTCGCAATAGTGCAGAGTTATCTCAAAGAGAGGGGCCACGGTGTTTCTGTATCTCTATTATGTTGGTGCGGCTTCGGAACTTTTAAATATCTTGATATATCTCGAGAACTACGCGTCTGATCAAAAAATATCATAGAACATAAAAAGTAGGAAACATAATTCTCTACAAAAAAGGTCTCTTAACATTTTGCCATAGCTCGCTTCGTTTCCGAGATATTTGCAGATTTATCTCAAGGGAAGGGGCCTGACGGACATATTTCGAGATATTTCTTCTTCTTGTTGTTCTTCTTCTGCACAGCTAAACTGGACGTGGCATTTCCAGCTCGCAATAGTGCAGAGTTATCTCAAAGAGAGGGGCCACGGTGTTTCTGTATCTCTATTATGTTGGTGCGGCTTCGGAACTTTTAAATATCTTGATATATCTCGAGAACTACGCATCTGATCAAAAAATATCATAGAACATAAATTGTAGGAAACATAATTGTCTACAAAAAAGGTCTCTTAACATTTTGCCATAGCTCGCTTCGTTTCCGAGATACTTGCCGATTTATCTCAAGGGAAGGGGCCTGACGGACATATTTCGAGATATTTCTTCTTCTTGTTGTTCTTCTTCTGCACAGCTAAGCTGGAAGTGGCATTTACAGCTCGCAATAGTGCAGAGTTATCTCAAAGAAAGGGGCCACGGTGTTTCTGTATCTCTATTATGTTGGTGCGGCTTCGGAACTTTTAAATATCTTGATATATCTCGAGAACTACGCATCTGATCAAAAAATAGCATAGAAGATAAAAAGTAGGAAACTTAATTCTCTACAAAAAAGGTCTCTTAACATTTTCCCATAGCTGGCATCGTTTCCGAGATATTTGCAGATATATCTCAAGGGAAGGGGCCCGACGGACATATTCCGAGATATTTCTTCTTCTTGTTGTTCCTCTTCTGCACAGCTAAGCTGGAAGTGGCATTTGCAGCTCGCAATAGTGCAGAGTTATCTCAAAGAAAGAGGCCACGGTGTTTCTGCACCTCTATTATGTTGGTGCAGCTTCGGAACTTTTAAATATCTTGATATATCTCGAGAACTACGCATCTGATCAAAAAATATCATAGAACATAAAAAGTAGGAAACTTAATTCTCTACAAAAAAGGTCTCTTAACGTTTTGCAATAGCTTGCTTTGTTTCCGAGATATTTGCAGATTTATCTCAAGGGAAGGGTCCTGACAGACATATTTCGAGATATTTCTTCTTCTTGTTGTTCTTCTTCTGCACAGCTAAACTGGAAGTGGCATTTCCAGCTCGCAATAGTGCAGAGTTATCCCAAAGAAAGGGGCCACGGTGTTTCTGTATCTCTATTATGTTGGTGCGGCCTCGGAACTTTTAAATATCTCGATATATCTCGAAAACTACGCTTCTGATCAAAAAATATCATAGAACATAAATTGTAGGAAACATAATTCTCTACAAAAAAGGTCTCTTAACAGTTTGCCATAGCTCGCTTCGTTTCCGAGATATTTGCAGATATATCTCAAGGGAAGGGGCCTGACGGACATATTTCGAGATATTTCTTCTTCTTGTTGTTCTTCTTCTGCACAGCTAAGCTGGAAGTGGCATTTACAGCTCGCAATAGTGCATAGTTATCTGAAAGAAAGGGGCCACGGTGTTTCTGTATCTCTATTATGTTGATGCGGCTTCGGAACTTTTAAATATCTTGATATATCTCGAGAACTACGCATCTGATCAAAAAATATCATAGAACATAAAAAGTAGGAATCCTAATTTTCTACAAATAAGGTCTCTTAACATTTTGGCATAGCTCGCTTCTTTCCGAGATACTTGCCGATTTATCTCAAGGGAAGGGGCCTGACGGACATATTTCGAGATATTTCTTCTTCTTGTTGTTCTTCTTCTGCACAGCTAAGCTGGAAGTGGCATTTGCAGCTCGCAATAGTGCATAATTATCTCAACGAGAGGGGCCACGGTGTTTCTGTATCTCTATTATGTTGGTGCGGCTTCGGAACTTTTAAATATCTTGATATATCTCGAGAACTACGAATCTGGTCAGAAAATATCATAGAAGATAAAAAGTAGGAAACTTAATTCTCTACAAAAAAGGTCTCTTAACATTTTGCCATAGCTCGCTTCGTTTCCGAGATATTTGCAGATTTATCTCAAGGTAAGGGGCCTGACGGACATATTTCGAGATATTTCTTCTTCTTGTTGTTCTTCTTCTGCACAGCTAAGCTGGAAGTGGCATTTGCAGCTCGCAATAGTGCATAGTTATCTGAAAGAAAGGGGCCACGGTGTTTCTGTATCTCTATTATATTGGTGCGGCTTCGGAACTTTTAAATATCTCGATATATCTCGAAAACTACGCTTCTGATCAAAAAATATCATAGAACATAAATTGTAGGAAACATAATTCTCTACAAAAAAGGTCTCTTAACATTTTGCCATAGCTCGCTTTGGTTCCGAGATATTTGCAGATATATCTCAAGGGAAGGGGCCCGACGGACATATTTCGAGATATTTCTTCTTCTTGTTGTTCTTCTTCTGCACAGCTAAGCTGGAAGTGGCATTTCCAGCTCGCAATAGTGCAGAGTTATCTCAAAGAGAGGGGCCACGGTGTTTCTGTATCTCTATTATGTTGGTGCGGCTTCGGAACTTTTAAATATCTTGATATATCTCGAGAACTACGCGTCTGATCAAAAAATATCATAGAACATAAAAAGTAGGAAACATAATTCTCTACAAAAAAGGTCTCTTAACATTTTGCCATAGCTCGCTTCGTTTCCGAGATATTTGCAGATTTATCTCAAGGGAAGGGGCCTGACGGACATATTTCGAGATATTTCGTCTTCTTGTTGTTCTTCTTCTGCACAGCTAAACTGGACGTGGCATTTCCAGCTCGCAATAGTGCAGAGTTATCTCAAAGAGAGGGGCCACGGTGTTTCTGTATCTCTATTATGTTGGTGCGGCTTCGGAACTTTTAAATATCTTGATATATCTCGAGAACTACGCATCTGATCAAAAAATATCATAGAACATAAATTGTAGGAAACATAATTGTCTACAAAAAAGGTCTCTTAACATTTTGCCATAGCTCGCTTCGTTTCCGAGATACTTGCCGATTTATCTCAAGGGAAGGGGCCTGACGGACATATTTCGAGATATTTCTTCTTCTTGTTGTTCTTCTTCTGCACAGCTAAGCTGGAAGTGGCATTTACAGCTCGCAATAGTGCAGAGTTATCTCAAAGAAAGGGGCCACGGTGTTTCTGTATCTCTATTATGTTGGTGCGGCTCCGGAACTTTTAAATATCTTGATATATCTCGAGAACTACGCATCTGATCAAAAAATAGCATAGAAGATAAAAAGTAGGAAACTTAATTCTCTACAAAAAAGGTCTCTTAACATTTTCCCATAGCTGGCATCGTTTCCGAGATATTTGCAGATATATCTCAAGGGAAGGGGCCTGACGGACATATTCCGAGATATTTCTTCTTCTTGTTGTTCCTCTTCTGCACAGCTAAGCTGGAAGTGGCATTTGCAGCTCGCAATAGTGCAGAGTTATCTCAAAGAAAGAGGCCACGGTGTTTCTGCACCTCTATTATGTTGGTGCAGCTTCGGAACTTTTAAATATCTTGATATATCTCGAGAACTACGCATCTGATCAAAAAATATCATAGAACATAAAAAGTAGGAAACTTAATTCTCTACAAAAAAGGTCTCTTAACGTTTTGCAATAGCTCGCTTTGTTTCCGAGATATTTGCAGATTTATCTCAAGGGAAGGGTCCTGACGGACATATTTCGAGATATTTCTTCTTCTTGTTGTTCTTCTTCTGCACAGCTAAACTGGAAGTGGCATTTCCAGCTCGCAATAGTGCAGAGTTATCCCAAAGAAAGGGGCCACGGTGTTTCTGTATCTCGATTATGTTGGTGCGGCCTCGGAACTTTTAAATATCTCGATATATCTCGAAAACTACGCTTCTGATCAAAAAATATCATAGAACATAAATTGTAGGAAACATAATTCTCTACAAAAAAGGTCTCTTAAGAGTTTGCCATAGCTCGCTTCGTTTCCGAGATATTTGCAGATATATCTCAAGGGAAGGGGCCTGACGGACATATTTCGAGATATTTCTTCTTCTTGTTGTTCTTCTTCTGCACAGCTAAGCTGGAAGTGGCATTTACAGCTCGCAATAGTGCATAGTTATCTGAAAGAAAGGGGCCACGGTGTTTCTGTATCTCTATTATGTTGATGCGGCTTCGGAACTTTTAAATATCTTGATATATCTCGAGAACTACGCATCTGATCAAAAAATATCATACAAGATAAAAAGTAGGAAACTTAATTCTCTACAAAAAAGGTTTCTTAACATTTTCCCATAGCTGGCATCGTTTCCGAGATATTTGCAGATTTATCTCAAGGGAAGGGGCCTGACGGACATATTCCGAGATATTTCTTCTTCTTGTTGTTCCTCTTCTGCACAGCTAAGCTGGAAGTGGCATTTGCAGCTCGCAATAGTGCAGAGTTATCTCAAAGAAAGAGGCCACGGTGTTTCTGCACCTCTATTATGTTGGTGCAGCTTCGGAACTTTTAAATATCTTGATATATCTCGAGAACTACGCATCTGATCAAAAAATATCATAGAACATAAAAAGTAGGAATCCTAATTTTCTACAAATAAGGTCTCTTAACATTTTGGCATAGCTCGCTTCTTTCCGAGATACTTGCCGATTTATCTCAAGGGAAGGGGCCTGACGGACATATTTCGAGATATTTCTTCATCTTGTTGTTCTTCTTCTGCACAGCTAAGCTGGAAGTGGCATTTGCAGCTCGCAATAGTGCAGAGTTATCTCAACGAGAGGGGCCACGGTGTTTCTGTATCTCTATTATGTTGGTGCGGCTTCGGAACTTTTAAATATCTTGATATATCTCGAGAACTACGAATCTGGTCAGAAAATATCATAGAAGATAAAAAGTAGGAAACTTAATTCTCTACAAAAAAGGTCTCTTAACATTTTGCCATAGCTCGCTTCGTTTCCGAGATATTTGCAGATTTATCTCAAGGTAAGGGGCCTGACGGACATATTTCGAGATATTTCTTCTTCTTGTTGTTCTTCTTCTGCACAGCTAAGCTGGAAGTGGCATTTGCAGCTCGCAATAGTGCAGAGTTATCGCAAAGAAAGCGGCCACGGTGTTTCTGTATCTCTATTATGTTGGTGCGGCTTCGGAAATTTTAAATATCTTGATATATCTCGAGAACTACGCATCTGATCAAAAAATATCATAGAACATAAAAAGTAGGAAACTTAATTCTCTACAAAAAAGCTCTCTTAACATTTTGCCATAGCTCGCTTCGTTTCCGAGATATTTGCAGATTTATCTCAAGGGAAGGGGCCTGACGGACATATTTCGAGATATTTCTTCTTCTTGTTGTTCTTCTTCTGCACAGCTAAGCTGGAAGTGGCATTTGCAGCTCGCAATAGTGCAGAGTTATCTCAAAGAAAGGGGCCACGGTGTTTCTGTACCTCTATTATGTTGGTGCAGCTTCGGAGCTTTTAAATATCTTGATATATCTCGAGAACTACGCATCTGATCAAAAAATATCATACAACATAAAAAGTAGGAAACTTAATTCTCTACAAAAAAGGTCTCTTAACGTTTTGCAATAGCTCGCTTCGTTTCCGAGATATTTGCAGATTTATCTCAAGGGAAGGGTCCTGACGGACATATTTCGAGATATTTCTTCTTCTTGTTGTTCTTCTTCTGCACAGCTAAACTGGAAGTGGCATTTCCAGCTCGCAATAGTGCAGAGTTATCCCAAAGAAAGGGGCCACGGTGTTTCTGTATCTCTATTATGTTGGTGCGGCTTCGGCACTTTTAAATATCTCGATATATCTCGAAAACTACGCTTCTGATCAAAAAATATCATAGAACATAAATTGTAGGAAACATAATTCTCTACGAAAAAGGTCTCTTAACATTTTGCCATAGCTCGCTTCGTTTCCGAGATATTTGCAGATTTATCTCAAGGGAAGGGTCCTGATGGACATATTTCGAGATATTTCTTCTTCTTGTTGTTCTTCTTCTGCACAGCTAAACTGGAAGTGGCATTTCCAGCTCGCAGTAGTGCAGAGTAATCTCAAAGAAAGGGGCCACGGTGTTTCTGTATCTCTATTATGTTGGTGCGGCTTCGGAACTTTTAAATATCTTGATATATCTCGAGAACTACGCATCTGATCAAAAAATATCATAGAACATAAAAAGTAGGAAACTTAATTCTCTACGAAAAAGGTCTCTTAACATTTTGCCATAGCTCGCTTCGTTTCCGAGATATTTGCAGATTTATCTCAAGGGAAGGGTCCTGATGGACATATTTCGAGATATTTCTTCTTCTTGTTGTTCCTCTTCTGCACAGCTAACCTGGAAGTGGCATTTCCAGCTCGCAATCGTGCAGAGTAATCTCAAAGAAAGGGGCCACGGTGTTTCTGTATCTCTATTATGTTGGTGCGGCTTCGGAACTTTTAAATATCTTGATATATCTCGAGAACTACGCATCTGTTCAAAAAATATCATAGAACATAAAAAGTAGGAATCCTAATTTTCTACAAAAAAGGTCTCTTAACATTTTGCCGTAGCTCGCTTCGTTTCCGAGATATTTGCAGATTTATCTCAAGGGAAGGGGCCTGACGGACATATTTCCAGATATTTCTTCTTCTTCTTGTTCTTCTTCTGCACAGCTAAGCTGGAAGTGGCATTTGCAGCTCGCAATAGTGCAGAGTTATCTCAAAGAAAGGGGCCACGGTGTTTCTGTATCTCTATTATGTTGGTGCGGCTTCGGAACTTTTAAATATCTCGATATATCTCGAAAACTACGCTTCTGATCAAAAAATATCAGAGAACGTAAATTGTAGGAAACCTAATTCTCTACAAAAAAGGTCTCTTAACGTTTTGCAATAGCTCGCTTCGTTTCCGAGATATTTGCAGATTTATCTCAAGGGAAGGGGCCTGACGGACATATTTCGAGATATTTCTTCTTCTTGTTGTTCTTCTTCTGCACAGCTAAGCTGGAAGTGGCATTTGCAGCTCGCAGTAGTGCAGAGTTATCTCAAAGAAAGGGGCCACGGTGTTTCTGTATCTCTATTATGTTGGTGCGGCTTCGGAACTTTTAAATCGCTTGATATATCTCGAGAACTACGCATCTGATCAAAAGATATCATAGAACATAAAAAGTAGGAAACTTAATTCTCTACAAAAAAGGTCTCTTAACATTTTGCCATAGCTCGCTTCGTTTCCGAGATATTTGCAGATTTATCTCAAGGGAAGGGGCCTGACGGACATATTTCGAGATATTTCTTCTTCTTGTTGTTCTTCTTCTGCACAGCTAAGCTGGAAGTGGCATTTGCAGCGCGCAATAGTGCAGAGTTATCTCAAAGAAAGGGGCCACGGTGTTTCTGTATCTCTATTATGTTAGTGCGGCTTCGGAACTTTTAAATATCTTGATATATCTCGAGAACTACGCATCTGGTCAAAAAATATCATAGAACATAAAAAGTAGGAATCCTAATTTTCTACAAAAAAGGTCTCTTAACATTTTGCCGTAGCTCGCTTCGTTTCCGAGATATTTGCAGATTTATCTCAAGGGAAGGGGCCTGACGGACATATTTCCAGATATTTCTTCTTCTTGTTGTTCTTCTTCTGCACAGCTAAGCTGGAAGTGGCATTTGCAGCTCGCAATAGTGCAGAGTTATCTTAAAGAAAGGGGCCACGGTGTTTCTGTATCTCTATTATGTTGGTGCGGCTTCGGAACTTTTAAATATCTCGATATATCTCGAAAACTACGCTTCTGATCAAAAAATATCAGAGAACGTAAATTGTAGGAAACATAATTCTCTACAAAAAAGGTCTCTTAAGATTTTGCCATAGCTCCCTTCGTTTCCGAGATATTTGCAGATTTATCTCAAGGGAAGGGGCCTAACGGACATATTTCCAGATATTTCTTCTTCTTGTTGTTCTTCTTCTGCACAGCTAAGCTGGAAGTGGCATTTGCAGCTCGCAATAGTGCAGAGTTATCTTAAGGAAAGGGGCCACGGTGTTTCTGTATCTCTATTATGTTGGTGCGGCTTCGGAACTTTTAAATATCTCGATATATCTCGAAAACTACGCTTCTCTTCAAAAAATATCAGAGAACGTAAATTGTAGGAAACATAATTCTCTACAAAAAAGGTCTCTTAAGATTTTGCCATAGCTCGCTTCGTTTCCGAGATATTTGCAGATTTATCTCAAGGGAAGGGGCCTGACGGACATATTTCGAGATATTTCTTCTTCTTGTTGTTCTTCTTCTGCACAGCTAAGCTGGAAGTGGCAATTGCAGCTCGCAATAGTGCAGAGTTATCTCAAAGAAAGGGGCCACGGTGTTTCTGTATCTCTATTATGTTGGTGCGGCTTCGGAACTTTTAAATATCTTGATATATCTCGAGAACTACGCATCTGATCAGAAAATATCGTAGAACATAAAAAGTAGGAAACTTAATTCTCTACAAATAAGGTCTCTTAACATTTTGCCATAGCTCGCTTGGTTTCCGAGATATTTGCAGATTTATCTCAAGGGAAGGGGCCTGAGGGACATATTTCGAGATATTTCTTCTTCTTGTTGTTCTTCTTCTGCACAGCTAAGCTGGAAGTGGCATTTGCAGCTCGCAATAGTGCAGAGTTACCTCAAAGAAAGGGGCCACGGTGTTTCTGTATCTCTATTATGTTGGTGCCGCTTCGGAACTTTTAAATATCTGGATATATCTCGAGAACTACGCATCTGATCAAAAAATATCATAGAACATAAAAAGTAGGAAACTTAATTCTCTACAAAAAAGGTCTCTTAACATTTTGCCATAGCTCGCTTCGTTTCCGAGATATTTGCAGATTTATCTCAAGGGAAGGGGCCTGACGGACATATTTCGAGATATTTCTTCTTCTTGTTGTTCTTCTTCTGCACAGCTAAGCTGGAAGTGGCATTTGCAGCTCGCAGTAGTGCAGAGTTATCTCAAAGAAAGGGGCCACGGTGTTTCTGTATCTCTATTATGTTGGTGCGGCTTCGGAACTTTTAAATATCTTGCTATATCTCGAGAACTACGCATCTGATCAAAAAATATCATAGAACATAAAAAGTAGGAAACTTAATTCTCTACAAAAAAGGTCTGTTAACATTTTGCCATAGCTCGCTTCGTTTCCGAGATATTTGCAGATTTATCTCAAGGGAAGGGGCCTGACGGACATATTTCGAGATATTTCTTCTTCTTGTTGTTCTTCTTCTGCACAGCTAAGCTGGAAGTGGCATTTGCAGCGCGCAATAGTGCAGAGTTATCTCAAAGAAAGGGGCCACGGTGTTTCTGTATCTCTATTATGTTGGTGCGGCTTCGGAACTTTTAAATATCTTGATATATCTCGAGAACCACGCATCTGATCAAAAAATATCGTAGAACATAAAAAGTAGGAAACTTAATTCTCTACAAATAAGGTCTCTTAACATTTTGCCATAGCTCGCTTGGTTTCCGAGATATTTGCAGATTTATCTCAAGGGAAGGGGCCTGACGGACATATTTCCAGATATTTCTTCTTCTTGTTGTTCTTCTTCTGCACAGCTAAGCTGGAAGTGGCATTTGCAGCTCGCAATAGTGCAGAGTTATCTCAAAGAAAGGGGCCACGGTGTTTCTGTATCTCTATTATGTTGGTGCGGCTTCGGAACTTTTAAATATCTTGATATATCTCGAGAACTACGCATCTGATCAAAAAATATCATAGAACATAAAAAGTAGGAAACCTAATTTTCTACAAAAAAGGTCGCTTAACATTTTGCCGTAGCTCGCTTCGTTTCCGAGATATTTGCAGATTTATCTCAAGGGAAGGGGCCTGACGGACATATTTCGAAATATTTCTTATTCTTGTTGTTCTTCTTCTGCACAGCTAAGCTGGAAGTGGCATTTGCAGCTCGCAATAGTGCAGAGTTATCTCAAAGAAAGGGGCCACGGTGTTTCTGTACCTCTATTATGTTGGTGCAGCTTCGGAGCTTTTAAATATCTTGATATATCTCGAGAACTACGCATCTGATCAAAAAATATCATAGAACATAAAAAGTAGGAAACTTAATTCTCTACAAAAAAGGTCTCTTAACATTTTGCCATAGCTCGCTTCGTTTCCGAGATATTTGCAGATTTATCTCAAGGGAAGGGGCCTGACGGACATATTTCGAGATATTTCTTCTTCTTGTTGTTCTTCCTCTGCACAGCTAAGCTGGAAGTGGCATTTGCAGCGCGCAATAGTGCAGAGTTATCTCAAAGAAAGGGGCCACGGTGTTTCTGTATCTCTATTATGTTGGTGCGGCTTCGGAACTTTTAAATATCTTAATATATCTCGAGAACTACGCATCTGATCAAAAAATATCATAGAACATAAAAAGTAGCAAACTTAATTCTCTACAAAAAAGGTCTCTTAACATTTTGCCATAGCTCGCTTCGTTTCCGAGATATTTGCAGATTTATCTCAAGGGAAGGGGCCTAACGGACATATTTCGAGATATTTCTTCTTCTTGTTGTTCTTCTTCTGCACAGCTAAGCTGGAAGTGGCATTTGCGGCTCGCACTAGTGCAGAGTTATCTCAAAGAAAGGGGCCACGGTGTTTCTGTATCTCTATTATGTTGGTGCGGTTTCGGAACTTTTAAATATCTTGATATATCTCGAGAACTACGCATCTGATCAAAAAATATCATAGAACATAAAAAGTAGGAAACCTAATTCTCTACAAATAAGGTCTCTTAACATTTTGCCATAGCTCGCTTCGTTTCCGAGATATTTGCAGATTTATCTCTAGGGAAGGGGCCTCACGGACATATTTCGAGATATTTCTTCTTCTTGTTGTTCTTCTTCTGCACAGCTAAGCTGGAAGTGGCATTTGCAGCTCGCAATAGTGCAGAGATATCTCAAAGAAAGGGGCCACGGTGTTTCTGTATCTCTATTATGTTGGTGCGGCTTCGGAACTTTTAAATATCTTGATATATCTCGAGAACTACGCGCCTGATCAAAAAATATCATACAACATAAAAAGTAGGAAACATAATTCTGTACAAAAAAGGTCTCTTAACATTTTGCCATAGCTCGCTTCGTTTCCGAGATATTTGCAGATTTATCTCAAGGGAACGGGCCTGACGGACATATTTCGAGATATTTCTTCTTCTTGTTGTTCTTCTTCTGCACAGCTAAGCTGGAAGTGGCATTTACAGCTCGCAATAGTGCAGAGTTATCTCAAAGAAAGGGGCCACGGTGTTTCTGTATCTCTATTATGTTGGTGCGGCTTCGGAACCTTTAAATATCTTGATATATCTCGAGAACTACGCATCTGATCAAAAAATATCATAGAACATAAAAAGTAGGAAACTTAATTCTCTACAAAAAAGGTCTCTTAACATTTTGCCATAGCTCTCTTCGTTTCCGAGATATTTGCAGATTTATCTCAAGGGAAGGGGCCTGACGGACATATTTCGAGATACTTCTTCTTCTTGTTGTTCTTCTTCTGCACAGCTAAGCTGGAAGTGGCATTTGCAGCTCGCAATAGTGCAGAGTTATCTCAAAGAAAGGGGCCACGGTGTTTCTGTATCTCTATTATGTTGGTGCGGCTTCGGAACTTTTAAATATCTTAATATATCTCGAGAACTACGCATCTGATCAAAAAATATCATAGAACATAAAAAGTAGGAAACTTAATTCTCTACAAAAAAGGTCTCTTAACATTTTGCCATAGCTCGCTTCGTTTCCGAGATATTTGCAGATTTATCTCAAGGGAAGGGGCCTAACGGACATATTTCGAGATATTTCTTCTTCTTGTTGTTCTTCTTCTGCACAGCTAAGCTGGAAGTGGCATTTGCGGCTCGCAATAGTGCAGAGTTATCTCAAAGAAAGGGGCCACGGTGTTTCTGTATCTCTATTATGTTGGTGCGGCTTCGGAACTTTTAAATATCTTGATATATCTCGAGAACTACGCATCTGATCAAAAAATATCATAGAACATAAAAAGTAGGAAACCTAATTCTCTACAAACAAGGTCTCTTAACATTTTGCCATAGCTCGCTTGGTTTCCGAGATATTTGCAGATGTTTCTCAAGGGAAGGGGCCTAACGGGCATATTTCGAGATATTTCTTCTTGTTGTTCTTCTTCTGCACAGCTAAACTGGAAGTGGCATTTCCAGCTCGCAATAGTGCAGAGTTATCTCAAAGAAAGGGGCCACGGTGTTTCTGTATCTCTATTATGTTGGTGCGGTTTCGGAACTTTTAAATATCTTGATATATCTCGAGAACTACGCATCTGATCAAAAAATATCATAGAACATAAAAAGTAGGAAACTTAATTCTCTACAAATAAGGTCTCTTAACATTTTGCCATAGCTCGCTTGGTTTCCGAGATATTTGCAGATTTATCTCAAGGGAAGGGGCCTCACGGACATATTTCGAGATATTTCTTCTTCTTGTTGTTCTTCTTCTGCACAGCTAAGCTGGAAGTGGCATTTGCAGCTCGCAATAGTGCAGAGATATCTCAAAGAAAGGGGCCACGGTGTTTCTGTATCTCTATTATGTTGGTGCGGCTTCGGAACTTTTAAATATCTTGATATATCTCGAGAACTACGCGTCTGATCAAAAAATATCATAGAACATAAAAAGTAGGAAACATAATTCTGTACAAAAAAGGTCTCTTAACATTTTGCCATAGCTCGCTTCGTTTCCGAGATATTTGCAGATTTATCTCGAGGGAAGGGGCCTGACGGACATATTTCGAGATATTTCTTCTTCTCGTTGTTCTTCTTCTGCACAGCTAAGCTGTAAGTGGCATTTGCGGCTCGCGCTAGTGCAGAGTTATCTCAAAGAAAGGGGCCACTGTGTTTCTGTATCTCTATTATGTTGGTGCGGCTTCGGAACTTTTAAATATCTTGATATATCTCGAGAACTACGCATCTGATCAAAAAATACCATAGAACATAAAAAGTAGGAAACTTAATTCTCTACAAAAAAGGTCGCTTAACATTTTGCCATAGCTCGCTTCGTTTCCGAGATATTTGCATATTTATCTCAAGGGAAGGGGCCTGACGGACATATTTCGAGATATTTCTTCTTCTTGTTGTTCTTCTTCTGCACAGCTAAACTGGAAGTGGCATTTCCAGCTCGCAATAGTGCAGAGTGATCTCAAAGAAAGGAGCCACGGTGTTTCTGTATCTCTATTATGTTGGTGCGGCTTCGGAACTTTTAAATATCTTGATATATCTCGAGAACTACGCATCTGATCAAAAAATATCATAGAACATAAAAAGTAGGAAACATAATTCTGTACAAAAAAGGTCTCTTAACATTTTGCCATAGCTCGCTTCGTTTCCGAGATATTTGCAGATTTATCTCAAGGGAAGGGGCCTGACGGACATATTTCGAGATATTTCTTCTTCTTGTTGTTCTTCTTCTGCACAGCTAAGCTGGAAGTGGCATTTGCGGCTCGCACTAGTGCACAGTTATCTCAAAGAAAGGGGCCACGGTGTTTCTGTATCTCTATTATGTTGGTGCGGCTTCGGAACTTTTAAGTATCTCGATATATCTCGAGAACTACGCATCTGATCAAAAAATATCATAGAACATAAAAAGTAGGAAACTTAATTCTCTACAAAAAAGGTCTCTTAACATTTTGCCATAGCTCTCTTCGTTTCCGAGATATTTGCAGATTTATCTCAAGCGAAGGGGCCTGACGGACATATTTCGAGATACTTCTTCTTCTTGTTGTTCTTCTTCTGCACAGCTAAGCTGGAAGTGGCATTTGCAGCTCGCAATAGTGCAGAGTTATCTCAAAGAAAGGGGCCACGGTGTTTCTGTATCTCTATTATGTTGGTGCGGCTTCGGAACTTTTAAATATCTTAATATATCTCGAGAACTACGCATCTGGTCAAAAAATATCATAGAACATAAAAAGTAGGAAACTTAATTCTCTACAAAAAAGGTCGCTTAACATTTTGCCATAGCTCGCTTCGTTTCCGAGATATTTGCATATTTATCTCAAGGGAAGGGGCCTGACGGACATATTTCGAGATATTTCTTCTTCTTGTTGTTCTTCTTCTGCACAGCTAAGCTGGAAGTGGCATTTGCAGCTCGCAATAGTGCAGAGATATCTCAAAGAAAGGGGCCACGGTGTTTCTGTATCTCTATTATGTTGGTGCGGCTTCGGAACTTTTAAATATCTTGATATATCTCGAGAACTACGCGTCTGATCAAAAAATATCATAGAACATAAAAAGTAGGAAACATAATTCTGTACAAAAAAGGTCTCTTAACATTTTGCCATAGCTCGCTTCGTTTCCGAGATATTTGCAGATTTATCTCAAGGGAAGGGGCCTGACGGACATATTTCGAGATATTTCTTCTTCTTGTTGTTCTTCTTCTGCACAGCTAAGCTGGAAGTGGCATTTGCGGCTCGCACTAGTGCACAGTTATCTCAAAGAAAGGGGCCACGGTGTTTCTGTATCTCTATTATGTTGGTGCGGCTTCGGAACTTTTAAGTATCTCGATATATCTCGAGAACTACGCATCTGATCAAAAAATATCATAGAACATAAAAAGTAGGAAACTTAATTCTCTACAAAAAAGGTCTCTTAACATTTTGCCATAGCTCTCTTCGTTTCCGAGATATTTGCAGATTTATCTCAAGCGAAGGGGCCTGACGGACATATTTCGAGATACTTCTTCTTCTTGTTGTTCTTCTTCTGCACAGCTAAGCTGGAAGTGGCATTTCCAGCTCGCAATAGTGCAGAGTTATCTCAAAGAAAGGGGCCACGGTGTTTCTGTATCTCTATTATGTTGGTGCGGCTTCGGAACTTTTAAATATCTTAATATATCTCGAGAACTACGCATCTGGTCAAAAAATATCATAGAACATAAAAAGTAGCAAACTTAATTCTCTACAAAAAAGGTCTCTTAACATTTTGCCATAGCTCGCTTCGTTTCCGAGATATTTGCAGATTTATCTCAAGGGAAGGGGCCTAACGGACATATTTCGAGATATTTCTTCTTCTTGTTGTTCTTCTTCTGCACAGCTAAGCTGGAAGTGGCATTTGCGGCTCGCACTAGTGCAGAGTTATCTCAAAGAAAGGGGCCACGGTGTTTCTGTATCTCTATTATGTTGGTGCGGTTTCGGAACTTTTAAATATCTTGATATATCTCGAGAACTACGCGCCTGATCAAAAAATATCATAGAACATAAAAAGTAGGAAACATAATTCTGTACAAAAAAGGTCTCTTAACATTTTGCCATAGCTCGCTTCGTTTCCGAGATATTTGCAGATTTATCTCAAGGGAAGGGGCCTAACGGACATATTTCGAGATATTTCTTCTTCTTGTTGTTCTTCTTCTGCACAGCTAAGCTGGAAGTGGCATTTGCGGCTCGCACTAGTGCAGAGTTATCTCAAAGAAAGGGGCCACGGTGTTTCTGTATCTCTATTATGTTGGTGCGGTTTCGGAACTTTTAAATATCTTGATATATCTCGAGAACTACGCGCCTGATCAAAAAATATCATAGAACATAAAAAGTAGGAAACATAATTCTGTACAAAAAAGGTCTCTTAACATTTTGCCATAGCTCGCTTCGTTTCCGAGATATTTGCAGATTTATCTCAAGGGAAGGGGCCTAACGGACATATTTCGAGATATTTCTTCTTCTTGTTGTTCTTCTTCTGCACAGCTAAGCTGGAAGTGGCATTTGCGGCTCGCACTAGTGCAGAGTTATCTCAAAGAAAGGGGCCACGGTGTTTCTGTATCTCTATTATGTTGGTGCGGTTTCGGAACTTTTAAATATCTTGATATATCTCGAGAACTACGCATCTGATCAAAAAATATCATAGAACATAAAATATAGGAAACTTAATTCTCTACAAATAAGGTCTCTTAACATTTTGCCATAGCTCGCTTCGTTTCCGAGATATTTGCAGATTTATCTGAAGGGAAGGGGCCTCACGGACATATTTCGAGATATTTCTTCTTCTTGTTGTTCTTCTTCTGCACAGCTAAGCTGGAAGTGGCATTTGCAGCTCGCAATAGTGCAGAGATATCTCAAAGAAAGGGGCCACGGTGTTTCTGTATCTCTATTATGTTGGTGCGGCTTCGGAACTTTTAAATATCTTGATATATCTCGAGAACTACGCGTCTGATCAAAAAATATCATAGAACATAAAAAGTAGGAAACATAATTCTGTACAAAAAAGGTCTCTTAACATTTTGCCATAGCTCGCTTCGTTTCCGAGATATTTGCAGATTTATCTCAAGGGAAGGGGCCTGACGGACATATTTCGAGATATTTCTTCTTCTTGTTGTTCTTCTTCTGCACAGCTAAGCTGGAAGTGGCATTTGCGGCTCGCACTAGTGCACAGTTATCTCAAAGAAAGGGGCCACGGTGTTTCTGTATCTCTATTATGTTGGTGCGGCTTCGGAACTTTTAAGTATCTCGATATATCTCGAAAACTACGCTTCTGATCAAAAAATATCATAGAACATAAATTGTAGGAAACATAATTCTCTACAAAAAACGTCTCTTAACATTTTGCCATAGCTCGCTTCGTTTCCGAGATATTTGCAGATTCAACTCAAAGGAACTGGCCTGACGGACATATTTCGAGATATTTCTTCTTCTTGTTGTTCTTCCTCTGCACAGCTAAGCTGGAAGTGGCATTTGCAGCTCGCAATAGTGCAGAGTTATCTCAAAGAAAGGGGCCACGGTGTTTCTGTATCTCTATTATGTTGGTGCGGCTTCGGAACTTTTAAATATCTTAATATATCTCGAGAACTACGCGTCTGATCAAAAAATATCATAGAACATAAAAAGTAGGAAACTTAATTCTCTACAAAAAAGGTCTCTTAACATTTTGCCATAGCTCGCTTCGTTTCCGAGATATTTGCAGATTTATCTGAAGGGAAGGGGCCTGACGGACATATTTCGAGATATTTCTTCTTCTTGTTGTTCTTCTTCTGCACAGCTAAGCTGGAAGTGGCATTTGCGGCTCGCACTAGTGCACAGTTATCTCAAAGAAAGGGGCCACGGTGTTTCTGTATCTCTATTATGTTGGTGCGGCTTCGGAACTTTTAAGTATCTCGATATATCTCGAAAACTACGCTTCTGATCAAAAAATATCATAGAACATAAATTGTAGGAAACATAATTCTCTACAAAAAACGTCTCTTAACATTTTGCCATAGCTCGCTTCGTTTCCGAGATATTTGCAGATTCAGCTCAAAGGAACTGGCCTGACGGACATATTTCGAGATATTTCTTCTTCTTGTTGTTCTTCCTCTGCACAGCTAAGCTGGAAGTGGCATTTGCAGCTCGCAATAGTGCAGAGTTATCTCAAAGAAAGGGGCCACGGTGTTTCTGTATCTCTATTATGTTGGTGGGGCTTCGGAACTTTTAAATATCTTGATATATCTCGAGAACTACGCATCTGATCAAAAAATACCGTAGAACATAAAAAGTAGGAAACTTAATTCTCTACAAAAAAGGTCGCTTAACATTTTGCCATAGCTCGCTTCGTTTCCGAGATATTTGCATATTTATCTCAAGGGAAGGGGCCTGACGGACATATTTCGAGATATTTCTTCTTCTTGTTGTTCTTCTTCTGCACAGCTAAGCTGGAAGTGGCATTTGCAGCTCGCAATAGTGCAGAGATATCTCAAAGAAAGGGGCCACGGTGTTTCTGTATCTCTATTATGTTGGTGCGGCTTCGGAACTTTTAAATATCTTGATATATCTCGAGAACTACGCGTCTGATCAAAAAATATCATAGAACATAAAAAGTAGGAAACATAATTCTGTACAAAAAAGGTCTCTTAACATTTTGCCATAGCTCGCTTCGTGTCCGAGATATTTGCAGATTTATCTGAAGGGAAGGGGCCTGACGGACATATTTCGAGATATTTCTTCTTCTTGTTGTTCTTCTTCTGCACAGCTAAGCTGGAAGTGGCATTTGCGGCTCGCACTAGTGCACGGTTATCTCAAAGAAAGGGGCCACGGTGTTTCTGTATCTCTATTATGTTGGTGCGGCTTCGGAACTTTTAAGTATCTTGATATATCTCGAGAACTACGCATCTGATCAAAAAATACCATAGAACATAAAAAGTAGGAAACTTAATTCTCTACAAAAAAGGTCGCTTAACATTTTGCCATAGCTCGCTTCGTTTCCGAGATATTTGCATATTTATCTCAAGGGAAGGGGCCTGACGGACATATTTCGAGATATTTCTTCTTCTTGTTGTTCTTCTTCTGCACAGCTAAACTGGAAGTGGCATTTCCAGCTCGCAATAGTGCAGAGTGATCTCAAAGAAAGGAGCCACGGTGTTTCTGTATCTCTATTATGTTGGTGCGGCTTCGGAACTTTTAAATATCTTGATATATCTCGAGAACTACGCATCTGATCAAAAAATATCATAGAACATAAAATGTAGGAAACTTAATTCTCTACAAAAAAGGTCTCTTAACATTTTGCCATAGCTCGCTTCGTTTCCGAGATATTTGCAGATTTATCTCAAGGGAAGGGGCCTGACGGACATATTTCGAGATATTTCTTCTTCTCGTTGTTCTTCTTCTGCACAGCTAAGCTGTAAGTGGCATTTGCGGCTGGCGCTAGTGCAGAGTTATCTCAAAGAAAGGGGCCACGGTGTTTCTGTATCTCTATTATGTTGGTGCGGCTTCGGAACTTTTAAATATCTTGATATATCTCGAGAACTACGCGTCTGATCAAAAAATATCATAGAACATAAAAAGTAGGAAACATAATTCTGTACAAAAAAGGTCTCTTGACATTTTGCCATAGCTCGCTTCGTTTCCGAGATATTTGCAGATTTATCTCAAGGGAAGGGGCCTGACGGACATATTTCGAGATATTTCTTCTTCTTGTTGTTCTTCTTCTGCACAGCTAAGCTGGAAGTGGCATTTGCGGCTCGCACTAGTGCACAGTTATCTCAAAGAAAGGGGCCACGGTGTTTCTGTATCTCTATTATGTTGGTGCGGCTTCGGAACTTTTAAGTATCTCGATATATCTCGAGAACTACGCATCTGATCAAAAAATATCATAGAACATAAAAAGTAGGAAACTTAATTCTCTACAAAAAAGGTCTCTTAACATTTTGCCATAGCTCTCTTCGTTTCCGAGATATTTGCAGATTTATCTCAAGCGAAGGGGCCTGACGGACATATTTCGAGATACTTCTTCTTCTTGTTGTTCTTCTTCTGCACAGCTAAGCTGGAAGTGGCATTTGCAGCTCGCAATAGTGCAGAGTTATCTCAAAGAAAGGGGCCACGGTGTTTCTGTATCTCTATTATGTTGGTGCGGCTTCGGAACTTTTAAATATCTTAATATATCTCGAGAACTACGCATCTGATCAAAAAATATCATAGAACATAAAAAGTAGCAAACTTAATTCTCTACAAAAAAGGTCTCTTAACATTTTGCCATACCTCGCTTCGTTTCCGAGATATTTGCAGATTTATCTCAAGGGAAGGGGCCTAACGGACATATTTCGAGATACTTCTTCTTCTTGTTGTTCTTCTTCTGCACAGCTAAGCTGGAAGTGGCATTTGCGGCTCGCACTAGTGCAGAGTTATCTCAAAGAAAGGGGCCACGGTGTTTCTGTATCTCTATTATGTTGGTGCGGTTTCGGAACTTTTAAATATCTTGATATATCTCGAGAACTACGCGCCTGATCAAAAAATATCATAGAACATAAAAAGTAGGAAACATAATTCTGTACAAAAAAGGTCTCTTAACATTTTGCCATAGCTCGCTTCGTTTCCGAGATATTTGCAGATTTATCTCAAGGGAAGGGGCCTAACGGACATATTTCGAGATATTTCTTCTTCTTGTTGTTCTTCTTCTGCACAGCTAAGCTGGAAGTGGCATTTGCGGCTCGCACTAGTGCAGAGTTATCTCAAAGAAAGGGGCCACGGTGTTTCTGTATCTCTATTATGTTGGTGCGGTTTCGGAACTTTTAAATATCTTGATATATCTCGAGAACTACGCGCCTGATCAAAAAATATCATAGAACATAAAAAGTAGGAAACATAATTCTGTACAAAAAAGGTCTCTTAACATTTTGCCATAGCTCGCTTCGTTTCCGAGATATTTGCAGACTTATCTCAAGGGAAGGGGCCTGACGGACATATTTCGAGATATTTCTTCTTCTTGTTGTTCTTCTTCTGCACAGCTAAGCTGGAAGTGGCATTTGCGGCTCGCACTAGTGCACAGTTATCTCAAAGAAAGGGGCCACGGTGTTTCTGTATCTCTATTATGTTGGTGCGGCTTCGGAACTTTTAAGTATCTCGATATATCTCGAAAACTACGCTTCTGATCAAAAAATATCATAGAACATAAATTGTAGGAAACATAATTCTCTACAAAAAACGTCTCTTAACATTTTGCCATAGCTCGCTTCGTTTCCGAGATATTTGCAGATTCAGCTCAAAGGAACTGGCCTGACGGACATATTTCGAGATATTTCTTCTTCTTGTTGTTCTTCCTCTGCACAGCTAAGCTGGAAGTGGCATTTGCAGCTCGCAATAGTGCAGAGTTATCTCAAAGAAAGGGGCCACGGTGTTTCTGTATCTCTATTATGTTGGTGCGGCTTCGGAACTTTTAAATATCTTAATATATCTCGAGAACTACGCGTCTGATCAAAAAATATCATAGAACATAAAAAGTAGGAAACTTAATTCTCTACAAAAAAGGTCTCTTAACATTTTGCCATAGCTCGCTTCGTTTCCGAGATATTTGCAGATTTATCTGAAGGGAAGGGGCCTGACGGACATATTTCGAGATATTTCTTCTTCTTGTTGTTCTTCTTCTGCACAGCTAAGCTGGAAGTGGCATTTGCGGCTCGCACTAGTGCACAGTTATCTCAAAGAAAGGGGCTACGGTGTTTCTGTATCTCTATTATGTTGGTGCGGCTTCGGAACTTTTAAGTATCTCGATATATCTCGAAAACTACGCTTCTGATCAAAAAATATCATAGAACATAAATTGTAGGAAACATAATTCTCTACAAAAAACGTCTCTTAACATTTTGCCATAGCTCGCTTCGTTTCCGAGATATTTGCAGATTCAGCTCAAAGGAACTGGCCTGACGGACATATTTCGAGATATTTCTTCTTCTTGTTGTTCTTCCTCTGCACAGCTAAGCTGGAAGTGGCATTTGCAGCTCGCAATAGTGCAGAGTTATCTCAAAGAAAGGGGCCACGGTGTTTCTGTATCTCTATTATGTTGGTGGGGCTTCGGAACTTTTAAATATCTTGATATATCTCGAGAACTACGCATCTGATCAAAAAATACCATAGAACATAAAAAGTAGGAAACTTAATTCTCTACAAAAAAGGTCGCTTAACATTTTGCCATAGCTCGCTTCGTTTCCGAGATATTTGCATATTTATCTCAAGGGAAGGGGCCTGACGGACATATTTCGAGATATTTCTTCTTCTTGTTGTTCTTCTTCTGCACAGCTAAGCTGGAAGTGGCATTTGCCGCTCGCAATAGTGCACGGTTATCTCAAAGAAAGGGGCCACGGTGTTTCTGTATCTCTATTATGTTGGTGCGGCTTCGGAACTTTTAAGTATTTTGATATATCTCGAGAACTACGCATCTGATCAAAAAATACCATAGAACATAAAAAGTAGGATACTTAATTCTCTACAAAAAAGGTCGCTTAACATTTTGCCATAGCTCGCTTCGTTTCCGAGATATTTGCATATTTATCTCAAGGGAAGGGGCCTGACGGACATATTTCGAGATATTTCTTCTTCTTGTTGTTCTTCTTCTGCACAGCTAAACTGGAAGTGGCATTTCCAGCTCGCAATAGTGCAGAGTGATCTCAAAGAAAGGAGCCACGGTGTTTCTGTATCTCTATTATGTTGGTGCGGCTTCGGAACTTTTAAATATCTTGATATATCTCGAGAACTACGCATCTGATCAAAAAATATCATAGAACATAAAATGTAGGAAACTTAATTCTCTACAAAAAAGGTCTCTTAACATTTTGCCATAGCTCGCTTCGTTTCCGAGATATTTGCAGATTTATCTCAAGGGAAGGGGCCTGACGGACATATTTCGAGATATTTCTTCTTCTCGTTGTTCTTCTTCTGCACAGCTAAGCTGTAAGTGGCATTTGCGGCTCGCGCTAGTGCAGAGTTATCTCAAAGAAAGGGGCCACGGTGTTTCTGTATCTCTATTATGTTGGTGCGGCTTCGGTACTTTTAAATATCTTGATATATCTCGAGAACTACGCGTCTGATCAAAAAATATCATAGAACATAAAAAGTAGGAAACATAATTCTGTACAAAAAAGGTCTCTTAACATTTTGCCATACCTCGCTTCGTTTCCGAGATATTTGCAGATTTATCTCAAGGGAAGGGGTCTGACGGACATATTTCGAGATATTTCTTCTTCTTGTTGTTCTTCTTCTGCACAGCTAAGCTGGAAGTGGCATTTGCGGCTCGCACTAGTGCACAGTTATCTCAAAGAAAGGGGCCACGGTGTTTCTGTATCTCTATTATGTTGGTGCGGCTTCGGAACTTTTAATTATCTCGATATATCTCGAAAACTACGCTTCTGATCAAAAAATATCATAGAACATAAATTGTAGGAAACATAATTCTCTACAAAAAACGTCTCTTAACATTTTGCCATAGCTCGCTTCGTTTCCGAGATATTTGTAGATTCAGCTCAAAGGAACTGGCCTGACGGACATATTTCGAGATATTTCTTCTTCTTGTTGTTCTTCCTCTGCACAGCTAAGCTGGAAGTGGCATTTCCAGCTCGCAATAGTGCAGAGTTATCTCAAAGAAAGGAGCCACGGTGTTTCTGTATCTCTATTATGTTGGTGCGGCTTCGGAACTTTTAAATATCTTGATATATCTCGAGAACTACGCATCTGATCAAAAAATATCATAGAACATAAAATGTAGGAAACTTAATTCTCTACAAAAAAGGTCTCTTAACATTTTGCCATAGCTCGCTTCGTTTCCGAGATATTTGCAGATTTATCTCAAGGGAAGGGGCCTGACGGACATATTTCGAGATATTTCTTCTTCTCGTTGTTCTTCTTCTGCACAGCTAAGCTGTAAGTGGCATTTGCGGCTCGCGCTAGTGCAGAGTTATCTCAAAAAAAGGGGCCACGGTGTTTCTGTATCTCTATTATGTTGGTGCGGCTTCGGAACTTTTAAATATCTTGATATATCTCGAGAACTACGCGTCTGATCAAAAAATATCATAGAACATAAAAAGTAGGAAACATAATTCTGTACAAAATAGGTCTCTTAACATTTTGCCATAGCTCGCTTCGTTTCCGAGATATTTGCAGATTTATCTCAAGGGAAGGGGCCTGACGGACATATTTCGAGATATTTCTTCTTCTCGTTGTTCTTCTTCTGCACAGCTAAGCTGTAAGTGGCATTTGCGGCTCGCGCTAGTGCAGAGTTATCTCAAAGAAAGGGGCCACGGTGTTTCTGTATCTCTATTATGTTGGTGCGGCTTCGGAACTTTTAAATATCTTGATATATCTCGAGAACTACGCATCTGATCAAAAAATATCATAGAACATAAAAAGTAGGAAACTTAATTCTCTACAAAAAAGATCTCTTAACATTTTGCCATAGCTCGCTTCGTTTCCGAGATATTTGCAGATTTATCTCAAGGGAAGGGGCCTGACGGACATATTTCGAGATACTTCTTCTTCTTGTTGTTCTTCTTCTGCACAGCTAAGCTGGAAGTGGCATTTGCAGCTCGCAATAGTGCAGAGATATCTCAAAGAAAGGGGCCACGGTGTTTCTGTATCTCTATTATGTTGGTGCGGCTTCGGAACTTTTAAATATCTTGATATATCTCGAGAACTACGCGTCTGATCAAAAAATATCATAGAACATAAAAAGTAGGAAACATAATTCTGTACAAAAAAGGTCTCTTAACATTTTGCCATAGCTCGCTTCGTTTCCGAGATATTTGCAGATTTATCTCAAGGGAAGGGGCCTGACGGACATATTTCGAGATATTTCTTCTTCTTGTTGTTCTTCTTCTGCACAGCTAAGCTGGAAGTGGCATTTGCGGCTCGCACTAGTGCACAGTTATCTCAAAGAAAGGGGCCACGGTGTTTCTGTATCTCTATTATGTTGGTGCGGCTTCGGAACTTTTAAGTATCTCGATATATCTCGAAAACTACGCTTCTGATCAAAAAATATCATAGAACATAAATTGTAGGAAACATAATTCTCTACAAAAAACGTCTCTTAACATTTTGCCATAGCTCGCTTCGTTTCCGAGATATTTGCAGATGCAGCTCAAAGAAACTGGCCTGACGGACATATTTCGAGATATTTCTTCTTCTTGTTGTTCTTCCTCTGCACAGCTAAGCTGGAAGTGGCATTTGCAGCTCGCAATAGTGCAGAGTTATCTCAAAGAAAGGGGCCACGGTGTTTCTGTATGTCTATTATGTTGGTGGGGCTTCGGAACTTTTAAATATCTTGATATATCTCGAGAACTACGCATCTGATCAAAAAATATCATAGAACATAAAACGTAGGAAACATAATTCTCTACAAAAAAGGTCGCTTAACATTTTGCCATAGCTCGCTTCGTTTCCGAGATATTTGCATATTTATCTCAAGGGAACGGGCCTGACGGACATATTTCGAGATATTTCTTCTTCTTGTTGTTCTTCTTCTGCACAGCTAAACTGGAAGTGGCATTTCCAGCTCGCAATAGTGCAGAGTTATCTCAAAGAAAGGGGCCACGGTGTTTCTGTATCTCTATTATGTTGGTGCGGCTTCGGAACTTTTAAATATCTTGATATATCTCGAGAACTACGCATCTGATCAAAAAATATCATAGAAGATAAAAAGTAGGAAACTTAATTCTCTACAAAAAAGGTCTCTTAACATTTCGCCATAGCTCGCTTCGTTTCCGAGATATTTGCAGATTTATCTCAAGGGAAAGGGCCTGTCGGACATATTTCGAGATATTTCTTCTTCTTGTTGTTCTTCTTCTGCACAGCTAAGCTGGAAGTGGCATTTGCGGCTCGCACTAGTGCAGAGTTATCTCAAAGAAAGGGGCCACGGTGTTTCTGTATCTCTATTATGTTGGTGCGGCTTCGGAACTTTTAAATATCTCGATATATCTCGAAAACTACGCTTCTGAACAAAAAATATCATACAACATAAATTGTAGGAAACATAATTCTCTACAAAAAACGTCTCTTAACATTTTGCCATAGCTCGCTTCGTTTCCGAGATATTTGCAGATTCAGCTCAAAGGAACGGGCCTGACGGACATATTTCGAGATACTTCTTCTTCTTGTTGTTCTTCCTCTGCACAGCTAAGCTGGAAGTGGCATTTGCAGCTCGCAATAGTGCAGAGTTATCTCAAAGAAAGGGGCCACGGTGTTTCTGTATCTCTATTATGTTGGTGCGGCTTCGGAACTTTTAAATATCTTGATATATCTCGAGAACTACGCATCTGATCAAAAAATATCATAGAACATAAAAAGTAGGAAACTTAATTCTCTACAAAAAAGGTCTCTTAACATTTTGCCATAGCTCGCTTCGTTTCCGAGATATTTGCATATTTATCTCAAGGGAAGGGGCCTGACGGACATATTTCGAGATATTTCTTCTTCTTGTTGTTCTTCTTCTGCACAGCTAAGCTGGAAGTGGCATTTGCCGCTCGCAATAGTGCAGAGATATCTCAAAGAAAGGGGCCACGGTGTTTCTGTATCTCTATTATGTTGGTGCGGCTTCGGAACTTTTAAATATCTTGATATATCTCGAGAACTACGCGTCTGATCAAAAAATATCATAGAACATAAAAAGTAGGAAACATAATTCTGTACAAAAAAGGTCTCTTAACATTTTGCCATAGCTCGCTTCGTTTCCGAGATATTTGCAGATTTATCTGAAGGGAAGGGGCCTGACGGACATATTTCGAGATATTTCTTCTTCTTGTTGTTCTTCCTCTGCACAGCTAAGCTGGAAGTGGCATTTGCAGCTCGCAATAGTGCAGAGTTATCTCAAAGAAAGGAGCCACGGTGTTTCTGTATCTCTATTATGTTGGTGGGGCTTCGGAACTTTTAAATATCTAGATATATCTCGAGAACTACGCATCTGATCAAAAAATACCATAGAACATAAAAAGTAGGAAACTTAATTCTCTACAAAAAAGGTCGCTTAACATTTTGCCATAGCTCGCTTCGTTTCCGAGATATTTGCATATTTATCTCAAGGGAAGGGGCCTGACGGACATATTTCGAGATATTTCTTCTTCTTGTTGTTCTTCTTCTGCACAGCTAAACTGGAAGTGGCATTTCCAGCTCGCAATAGTGCAGAGTTATCTGAAAGAAAGGAGCCACGGTGTTTCTGTATCTCTATTATGTTGGTGCGGCTTCGGAACTTTTAAATATCTTGATATATCTCGAGAACTACGCATCTGATCAAAAAATATCATAGAACATAAAATGTAGGAAACTTAATTCTCTACAAAAAAGGTCTCTTAACATTTTGCCATAGCTCGCTTCGTTTCCGAGATATTTGCAGATTTATCTCAAGGGAAGGGGCCTGACGGACATATTTCGAGATATTTCTTCTTCTCGTTGTTCTTCTTCTGCACAGCTAAGCTGGAAGTGGCATTTGCAGCTCGCAATAGTGCAGAGTTATCTCAAAGAAAGGGGCCACGGTGTTTCTGTATCTCTATTATGTTGGTGGGGCTTCGGAACTTTTAAATATCTTGATATATCTCGAGAACTACGCATCTGATCAAAAAATATCATAGAACATAAAAAGTAGGAAACTTAATTCTCTACAAAAAAGGTCGCTTAACATTTTGCCATAGCTCGCTTCGTTTCCGAGATATTTGCATATTTATCTCAAGGGAACGGGCCTGACGGACATATTTCGAGATATTTCTTCTTCTTGTTGTTCTTCTTCTGCACAGCTAAACTGGAAGTGGCATTTCCAGCTCGCAATAGTGCAGAGTTATCTCAAAGAAAGGGGCCACGGTGTTTCTGTATCTCTATTATGTTGGTGCGGCTTCGGAACTTTTAAATATCTTGATATATCTCGAGAACTACGCATCTGATCAAAAAATATCATAGAAGATAAAAAGTAGGAAACTTAATTCTCTACAAAAAAGGTCTCTTAACATTTCGCCATAGCTCGCTTCGTGTCCGAGATATTTGCAGATTCAGCTCAAAGGAACGGGCCTGACGGACATATTTCGAGATACTTCTTCTTCTTGTTGTTCTTCCTCTGCACAGCTAAGCTGGAAGTGGCATTTGCAGCTCGCAATAGTGCAGAGTTATCTCAAAGAAAGGGGCCACGGTGTTTCTGTATCTCTATTATGTTGGTGCGGCTTCGGAACTTTTAAATATCTTGATATATCTCGAGAACTACGCATCTGATCAAAAAATATCATAGAACATAAAAAGTAGGAAACTTAATTCTCTACAAAAAAGGTCTCTTAACATTTTGCCATAGCTCGCTTCGTTTCCGAGATATTTGCAGATTTATCTCAAGGGAAGGGTCCTGATGGACATATTTCGAGATATTTCTTCTTCTTGTTGTTCTTCTTCTGCACAGCTAAGCTGGAAGTGGCATTTGCGGCTCGCACTAGTGCACAGTTATCTCAAAGAAAGGGGCCACGGTGTTTCTGTATCTCTATTATGTTGGTGCGGCTTCGGAACTTTTAAGTATCTCGATATATCTCGAAAACTACGCTTCTGATCAAAAAATATCATAGAACATAAATTGTAGGAAACATAATTCTCTACAAAAAACGTCTCTTAACATTTTGCCATAGCTCGCTTCGTTTCCGAGATATTTGCAGATGCAGCTCAAAGAAACTGGCCTGACGGACATATTTCGAGATATTTCTTCTTCTTGTTGTTCTTCCTCTGCACAGCTAAGCTGGAAGTGGCATTTGCAGCTCGCAATAGTGCAGAGTTATCTCAAAGAAAGGGGCCACGGTGTTTCTGTATCTCTATTATGTTGGTGGGGCTTCGGAACTTTTAAATATCTTGATATATCTCGAGAACTACGCATCTGATCAAAAAATATCATAGAACATAAAAAGTAGGAAACTTAATTCTCTACAGAAAGGTCGCTTAACATTTTGCCATAGCTCGCTTCGTTTCCGAGATATTTGCATATTTATCTCAAGGGAACGGGCCTGACGGACATATTTCGAGATATTTCTTCTTCTTGTTGTTCTTCTTCTGCACAGCTAAACTGGAAGTGGCATTTCCAGCTCGCAATAGTGCAGAGTTATCTCAAAGAAAGGGGCCACGGTGTTTCTGTATCTCTATTATGTTGGTGCGGCTTCGGAACTTTTAAATATCTTGATATATCTCGAGAACTACGCATCTGATCAAAAAATGTCATAGAAGATAAAAAGTAGGAAACTTAATTCTCTACAAAAAAGGTCTCTTAACATTTCGCCATAGCTCGCTTCGTTTCCGAGATATTTGCAGATTTATCTCAAGGGAAAGGGCCTGTCGGACATATTTCGAGATATTTCTTCTTCTTGTTGTTCTTCTTCTGCACAGCTAAGCTGGAAGTGGCATTTGCGGCTCGCACTAGTGCAGAGTTATCTCAAAGAAAGGGGCCACGGTGTTTCTGTATCTCTATTATGTTGGTGCGGCTTCGGAACTTTTAAATATCTCGATATATCTCGAAAACTACGCTTCTGAACAAAAAATATCATACAACATAAATTGTAGGAAACATAATTCTCTACAAAAAACGTCTCTTAACATTTTGCCATAGCTCGCTTCGTTTCCGAGATATTTGCAGATTCAGCTCAAAGGAACGGGCCTGACGGACATATTTCGAGATACTTCTTCTTCTTGTTGTTCTTCCTCTGCACAGCTAAGCTGGAAGTGGCATTTGCAGCTCGCAATAGTGCAGAGTTATCTCAAAGAAAGGAGCCACGGTGTTTCTGTATCTCTATTATGTTGGTGGGGCTTCGGAACTTTTAAACATCTAGATATATCTCGAGAACTACGCATCTGATCAAAAAATACCATAGAACATAAAAAGTAGGAAACTTTATTCTCTACAAAAAAGGTCGCTTAACATTTTGCCATAGCTCGCTTCGTTTCCGAGATATTTGCATATTTATCTCAAGGGAAGGGGCCTGACGGACATATTTCGAGATATTTCTTCTTCTTGTTGTTCTTCTTCTGCACAGCTAAACTGGAAGTGGCATTTCCAGCTCGCAATAGTGCAGAGTTATCTGAAAGAAAGGAGCCACGGTGTTTCTGTATCTCTATTATGTTGGTGCGGCTTCGGAACTTTTAAATATCTTGATATATCTCGAGAACTACGCATCTCATCAAAAAATATCATAGAACATAAAATGTAGGAAACTTAATTCTCTACAAAAAAGGTCTCTTAACATTTTGCCATAGCTCGCTTCGTTTCCGAGATATTTGCAGATATATCTCAAGGGAAGGGGCCTGACGGACATATTTCGAGATATTTCTTCTTCTCGTTGTTCTTCTTCTGCACAGCTAAGCTGGAAGTGGCATTTGCAGCTCGCAATAGTGCAGAGTTATCTCAAAGGAAGGGGCCACGGTGTTTCTGTATCTCTATTATGTTGGTGGGGCTTCGGAACTTTTAAATATCTTGATATATCTCGAGAACTACGCATCTGATCAAAAAATATCATAGAACATAAAAAGTAGGAAACTTAATTCTCTACAAAAAAGGTCGCTTAACATTTTGCCATAGCTCGCTTCGTTTCCGAGATATTTGCATATTTATCTCAAGGGAACGGGCCTGACGGACATATTTCGAGATATTTCTTCTTCTTGTTGTTCTTCTTCTGCACAGCTAAACTGGAAGTGGCATTTCCAGCTCGCAATAGTGCAGAGTTATCTCAAAGAAAGGGGCCACGGTGTTTCTGTATCTCTATTATGTTGGTGCGGCTTCGGAACTTTTAAATATCTTGATATATCTCGAGAACTACGCACCTGATCAAAAAATATCATAGAACATAAAATGTAGGAAACTTAATTCTCTACAAAAAAGGTCTCTTAACATTTTGCCATAGCTCGCTTCGTTTCCGAGATATTTGCAGATTTATCTCAAGGGAAGGGGCCTGACGGACATATTTCGAGATATTTCTTCTTCTCGTTGTTCTTCTTCTGCACAGCTAAGCTGGAAGTGGCATTTGCAGCTCGCAATAGTGCAGAGTTATCTCAAAGAAAGGGGCCACGGTGTTTCTGTATCTCTATTATGTTGGTGGGGCTTCGGAACTTTTAAATATCTTGATATATCTCGAGAACTACGCATCTGATCAAAAAATATCATAGAACATAAAAAGTAGGAAACTTAATTCTCTACAAAAAAGGTCGCTTAACATTTTGCCATAGCTCGCTTCGTTTCCGAGATATTTGCATATTTATCTCAAGGGAACGGGCCTGACGGACATATTTCGAGATATTTCTTCTTCTTGTTGTTCTTCTTCTGCACAGCTAAACTGGAAGTGGCATTTCCAGCTCGCAATAGTGCAGAGTTATCTCAAAGAAAGGGGCCACGGTGTTTCTGTATCTCTATTATGTTGGTGCGGCTTCGGAACTTTTAAATATCTAGATATATCTCGAGAACTACGCATCTGATCAAAAAATATCATAGAAGATAAAAAGTAGGAAACTTAATTCTCTACAAAAAAGGTCTCTTAACATTTCGCCATAGCTCGCTTGGTTTCCGAGATATTTGCAGATGTTTCTCAAGGGAAGGGGCCTAACGGGCATATTTCGAGATATTTCTTCTTGTTGTTCTTCTTCTGCACAGCTAAACTGGAAGTGGCATTTCCAGCTCGCAATAGTGCAGAGTTATCTCAAAGAAAGGGGCCACGGTGTTTCTGTATCTCTATTATGTTGGTGCGGTTTCGGAACTTTTAAATATCTTGATATATCTCGAGAACTACGCATCTGATCAAAAAATATCATAGAACATAAAAAGTAGGAAACCTAATTCTCTACAAATAAGGTCTCTTAACATTTTGCCATAGCTCGCTTCGTTTCCGAGATATTTGCAGATTTATCTCTAGGGAAGGGGCCTCACGGACATATTTCGAGATATTTCTTCTTCTTGTTGTTCTTCTTCTGCACAGCTAAGCTGGAAGTGGCATTTGCAGCTCGCAATAGTGCAGAGATATCTCAAAGAAAGGGGCCACGGTGTTTCTGTATCTCTATTATGTTGGTGCGGCTTCGGAACTTTTAAATATCTTGATATATCTCGAGAACTACGCGCCTGATCAAAAAATATCATACAACATAAAAAGTAGGAAACATAATTCTGTACAAAAAAGGTCTCTTAACATTTTGCCATAGCTCGCTTCGTTTCCGAGATATTTGCAGATTTATCTCAAGGGAACGGGCCTGACGGACATATTTCGAGATATTTCTTCTTCTTGTTGTTCTTCTTCTGCACAGCTAAGCTGGAAGTGGCATTTACAGCTCGCAATAGTGCAGAGTTATCTCAAAGAAAGGGGCCACGGTGTTTCTGTATCTCTATTATGTTGGTGCGGCTTCGGAACCTTTAAATATCTTGATATATCTCGAGAACTACGCATCTGATCAAAAAATATCATAGAACATAAAAAGTAGGAAACTTAATTCTCTACAAAAAAGGTCTCTTAACATTTTGCCATAGCTCTCTTCGTTTCCGAGATATTTGCAGATTTATCTCAAGGGAAGGGGCCTGACGGACATATTTCGAGATACTTCTTCTTCTTGTTGTTCTTCTTCTGCACAGCTAAGCTGGAAGTGGCATTTGCAGCTCGCAATAGTGCAGAGTTATCTCAAAGAAAGGGGCCACGGTGTTTCTGTATCTCTATTATGTTGGTGCGGCTTCGGAACTTTTAAATATCTTAATATATCTCGAGAACTACGCATCTGATCAAAAAATATCATAGAACATAAAAAGTAGGAAACTTAATTCTCTACAAAAAAGGTCTCTTAACATTTTGCCATAGCTCGCTTCGTTTCCGAGATATTTGCAGATTTATCTCAAGGGAAGGGGCCTAACGGACATATTTCGAGATATTTCTTCTTCTTGTTGTTCTTCTTCTGCACAGCTAAGCTGGAAGTGGCATTTGCGGCTCGCAATAGTGCAGAGTTATCTCAAAGAAAGGGGCCACGGTGTTTCTGTATCTCTATTATGTTGGTGCGGCTTCGGAACTTTTAAATATCTTGATATATCTCGAGAACTACGCATCTGATCAAAAAATATCATAGAACATAAAAAGTAGGAAACCTAATTCTCTACAAACAAGGTCTCTTAACATTTTGCCATAGCTCGCTTGGTTTCCGAGATATTTGCAGATGTTTCTCAAGGGAAGGGGCCTAACGGGCATATTTCGAGATATTTCTTCTTGTTGTTCTTCTTCTGCACAGCTAAACTGGAAGTGGCATTTCCAGCTCGCAATAGTGCAGAGTTATCTCAAAGAAAGGGGCCACGGTGTTTCTGTATCTCTATTATGTTGGTGCGGTTTCGGAACTTTTAAATATCTTGATATATCTCGAGAACTACGCATCTGATCAAAAAATATCATAGAACATAAAAAGTAGGAAACTTAATTCTCTACAAATAAGGTCTCTTAACATTTTGCCATAGCTCGCTTGGTTTCCGAGATATTTGCAGATTTATCTCAAGGGAAGGGGCCTCACGGACATATTTCGAGATATTTCTTCTTCTTGTTGTTCTTCTTCTGCACAGCTAAGCTGGAAGTGGCATTTGCAGCTCGCAATAGTGCAGAGATATCTCAAAGAAAGGGGCCACGGTGTTTCTGTATCTCTATTATGTTGGTGCGGCTTCGGAACTTTTAAATATCTTGATATATCTCGAGAACTACGCGTCTGATCAAAAAATATCATAGAACATAAAAAGTAGGAAACATAATTCTGTACAAAAAAGGTCTCTTAACATTTTGCCATAGCTCGCTTCGTTTCCGAGATATTTGCAGATTTATCTCGAGGGAAGGGGCCTGACGGACATATTTCGAGATATTTCTTCTTCTCGTTGTTCTTCTTCTGCACAGCTAAGCTGTAAGTGGCATTTGCGGCTCGCGCTAGTGCAGAGTTATCTCAAAGAAAGGGGCCACTGTGTTTCTGTATCTCTATTATGTTGGTGCGGCTTCGGAACTTTTAAATATCTTGATATATCTCGAGAACTACGCATCTGATCAAAAAATACCATAGAACATAAAAAGTAGGAAACTTAATTCTCTACAAAAAAGGTCGCTTAACATTTTGCCATAGCTCGCTTCGTTTCCGAGATATTTGCATATTTATCTCAAGGGAAGGGGCCTGACGGACATATTTCGAGATATTTCTTCTTCTTGTTGTTCTTCTTCTGCACAGCTAAACTGGAAGTGGCATTTCCAGCTCGCAATAGTGCAGAGTGATCTCAAAGAAAGGAGCCACGGTGTTTCTGTATCTCTATTATGTTGGTGCGGCTTCGGAACTTTTAAATATCTTGATATATCTCGAGAACTACGCATCTGATCAAAAAATATCATAGAACATAAAAAGTAGGAAACATAATTCTGTACAAAAAAGGTCTCTTAACATTTTGCCATAGCTCGCTTCGTTTCCGAGATATTTGCAGATTTATCTCAAGGGAAGGGGCCTGACGGACATATTTCGAGATATTTCTTCTTCTTGTTGTTCTTCTTCTGCACAGCTAAGCTGGAAGTGGCATTTGCGGCTCGCACTAGTGCACAGTTATCTCAAAGAAAGGGGCCACGGTGTTTCTGTATCTCTATTATGTTGGTGCGGCTTCGGAACTTTTAAGTATCTCGATATATCTCGAGAACTACGCATCTGATCAAAAAATATCATAGAACATAAAAAGTAGGAAACTTAATTCTCTACAAAAAAGGTCTCTTAACATTTTGCCATAGCTCTCTTCGTTTCCGAGATATTTGCAGATTTATCTCAAGCGAAGGGGCCTGACGGACATATTTCGAGATACTTCTTCTTCTTGTTGTTCTTCTTCTGCACAGCTAAGCTGGAAGTGGCATTTGCAGCTCGCAATAGTGCAGAGTTATCTCAAAGAAAGGGGCCACGGTGTTTCTGTATCTCTATTATGTTGGTGCGGCTTCGGAACTTTTAAATATCTTAATATATCTCGAGAACTACGCATCTGGTCAAAAAATATCATAGAACATAAAAAGTAGGAAACTTAATTCTCTACAAAAAAGGTCGCTTAACATTTTGCCATAGCTCGCTTCGTTTCCGAGATATTTGCATATTTATCTCAAGGGAAGGGGCCTGACGGACATATTTCGAGATATTTCTTCTTCTTGTTGTTCTTCTTCTGCACAGCTAAGCTGGAAGTGGCATTTGCAGCTCGCAATAGTGCAGAGATATCTCAAAGAAAGGGGCCACGGTGTTTCTGTATCTCTATTATGTTGGTGCGGCTTCGGAACTTTTAAATATCTTGATATATCTCGAGAACTACGCGTCTGATCAAAAAATATCATAGAACATAAAAAGTAGGAAACATAATTCTGTACAAAAAAGGTCTCTTAACATTTTGCCATAGCTCGCTTCGTTTCCGAGATATTTGCAGATTTATCTCAAGGGAAGGGGCCTGACGGACATATTTCGAGATATTTCTTCTTCTTGTTGTTCTTCTTCTGCACAGCTAAGCTGGAAGTGGCATTTGCGGCTCGCACTAGTGCACAGTTATCTCAAAGAAAGGGGCCACGGTGTTTCTGTATCTCTATTATGTTGGTGCGGCTTCGGAACTTTTAAGTATCTCGATATATCTCGAGAACTACGCATCTGATCAAAAAATATCATAGAACATAAAAAGTAGGAAACTTAATTCTCTACAAAAAAGGTCTCTTAACATTTTGCCATAGCTCTCTTCGTTTCCGAGATATTTGCAGATTTATCTCAAGCGAAGGGGCCTGACGGACATATTTCGAGATACTTCTTCTTCTTGTTGTTCTTCTTCTGCACAGCTAAGCTGGAAGTGGCATTTGCAGCTCGCAATAGTGCAGAGTTATCTCAAAGAAAGGGGCCACGGTGTTTCTGTATCTCTATTATGTTGGTGCGGCTTCGGAACTTTTAAATATCTTAATATATCTCGAGAACTACGCATCTGGTCAAAAAATATCATAGAACATAAAAAGTAGCAAACTTAATTCTCTACAAAAAAGGTCTCTTAACATTTTGCCATAGCTCGCTTCGTTTCCGAGATATTTGCAGATTTATCTCAAGGGAAGGGGCCTAACGGACATATTTCGAGATATTTCTTCTTCTTGTTGTTCTTCTTCTGCACAGCTAAGCTGGAAGTGGCATTTGCGGCTCGCACTAGTGCAGAGTTATCTCAAAGAAAGGGGCCACGGTGTTTCTGTATCTCTATTATGTTGGTGCGGTTTCGGAACTTTTAAATATCTTGATATATCTCGAGAACTACGCGCCTGATCAAAAAATATCATAGAACATAAAAAGTAGGAAACATAATTCTGTACAAAAAAGGTCTCTTAACATTTTGCCATAGCTCGCTTCGTTTCCGAGATATTTGCAGATTTATCTCAAGGGAAGGGGCCTAACGGACATATTTCGAGATATTTCTTCTTCTTGTTGTTCTTCTTCTGCACAGCTAAGCTGGAAGTGGCATTTGCGGCTCGCACTAGTGCAGAGTTATCTCAAAGAAAGGGGCCACGGTGTTTCTGTATCTCTATTATGTTGGTGCGGTTTCGGAACTTTTAAATATCTTGATATATCTCGAGAACTACGCGCCTGATCAAAAAATATCATAGAACATAAAAAGTAGGAAACATAATTCTGTACAAAAAAGGTCTCTTAACATTTTGCCATAGCTCGCTTCGTTTCCGAGATATTTGCAGATTTATCTCAAGGGAAGGGGCCTAACGGACATATTTCGAGATATTTCTTCTTCTTGTTGTTCTTCTTCTGCACAGCTAAGCTGGAAGTGGCATTTGCGGCTCGCACTAGTGCAGAGTTATCTCAAAGAAAGGGGCCACGGTGTTTCTGTATCTCTATTATGTTGGTGCGGTTTCGGAACTTTTAAATATCTTGATATATCTCGAGAACTACGCATCTGATCAAAAAATATCATAGAACATAAAATATAGGAAACTTAATTCTCTACAAATAAGGTCTCTTAACATTTTGCCATAGCTCGCTTCGTTTCCGAGATATTTGCAGATTTATCTGAAGGGAAGGGGCCTCACGGACATATTTCGAGATATTTCTTCTTCTTGTTGTTCTTCTTCTGCACAGCTAAGCTGGAAGTGGCATTTGCAGCTCGCAATAGTGCAGAGATATCTCAAAGAAAGGGGCCACGGTGTTTCTGTATCTCTATTATGTTGGTGCGGCTTCGGAACTTTTAAATATCTTGATATATCTCGAGAACTACGCGTCTGATCAAAAAATATCATAGAACATAAAAAGTAGGAAACATAATTCTGTACAAAAAAGGTCTCTTAACATTTTGCCATAGCTCGCTTCGTTTCCGAGATATTTGCAGATTTATCTCAAGGGAAGGGGCCTGACGGACATATTTCGAGATATTTCTTCTTCTTGTTGTTCTTCTTCTGCACAGCTAAGCTGGAAGTGGCATTTGCGGCTCGCACTAGTGCACAGTTATCTCAAAGAAAGGGGCCACGGTGTTTCTGTATCTCTATTATGTTGGTGCGGCTTCGGAACTTTTAAGTATCTCGATATATCTCGAAAACTACGCTTCTGATCAAAAAATATCATAGAACATAAATTGTAGGAAACATAATTCTCTACAAAAAACGTCTCTTAACATTTTGCCATAGCTCGCTTCGTTTCCGAGATATTTGCAGATTCAACTCAAAGGAACTGGCCTGACGGACATATTTCGAGATATTTCTTCTTCTTGTTGTTCTTCCTCTGCACAGCTAAGCTGGAAGTGGCATTTGCAGCTCGCAATAGTGCAGAGTTATCTCAAAGAAAGGGGCCACGGTGTTTCTGTATCTCTATTATGTTGGTGCGGCTTCGGAACTTTTAAATATCTTAATATATCTCGAGAACTACGCGTCTGATCAAAAAATATCATAGAACATAAAAAGTAGGAAACTTAATTCTCTACAAAAAAGGTCTCTTAACATTTTGCCATAGCTCGCTTCGTTTCCGAGATATTTGCAGATTTATCTGAAGGGAAGGGGCCTGACGGACATATTTCGAGATATTTCTTCTTCTTGTTGTTCTTCTTCTGCACAGCTAAGCTGGAAGTGGCATTTGCGGCTCGCACTAGTGCACAGTTATCTCAAAGAAAGGGGCCACGGTGTTTCTGTATCTCTATTATGTTGGTGCGGCTTCGGAACTTTTAAGTATCTCGATATATCTCGAAAACTACGCTTCTGATCAAAAAATATCATAGAACATAAATTGTAGGAAACATAATTCTCTACAAAAAACGTCTCTTAACATTTTGCCATAGCTCGCTTCGTTTCCGAGATATTTGCAGATTCAGCTCAAAGGAACTGGCCTGACGGACATATTTCGAGATATTTCTTCTTCTTGTTGTTCTTCCTCTGCACAGCTAAGCTGGAAGTGGCATTTGCAGCTCGCAATAGTGCAGAGTTATCTCAAAGAAAGGGGCCACGGTGTTTCTGTATCTCTATTATGTTGGTGGGGCTTCGGAACTTTTAAATATCTTGATATATCTCGAGAACTACGCATCTGATCAAAAAATACCGTAGAACATAAAAAGTAGGAAACTTAATTCTCTACAAAAAAGGTCGCTTAACATTTTGCCATAGCTCGCTTCGTTTCCGAGATATTTGCATATTTATCTCAAGGGAAGGGGCCTGACGGACATATTTCGAGATATTTCTTCTTCTTGTTGTTCTTCTTCTGCACAGCTAAGCTGGAAGTGGCATTTGCAGCTCGCAATAGTGCAGAGATATCTCAAAGAAAGGGGCCACGGTGTTTCTGTATCTCTATTATGTTGGTGCGGCTTCGGAACTTTTAAATATCTTGATATATCTCGAGAACTACGCGTCTGATCAAAAAATATCATAGAACATAAAAAGTAGGAAACATAATTCTGTACAAAAAAGGTCTCTTAACATTTTGCCATAGCTCGCTTCGTGTCCGAGATATTTGCAGATTTATCTGAAGGGAAGGGGCCTGACGGACATATTTCGAGATATTTCTTCTTCTTGTTGTTCTTCTTCTGCACAGCTAAGCTGGAAGTGGCATTTGCGGCTCGCACTAGTGCACGGTTATCTCAAAGAAAGGGGCCACGGTGTTTCTGTATCTCTATTATGTTGGTGCGGCTTCGGAACTTTTAAGTATCTTGATATATCTCGAGAACTACGCATCTGATCAAAAAATACCATAGAACATAAAAAGTAGGAAACTTAATTCTCTACAAAAAAGGTCGCTTAACATTTTGCCATAGCTCGCTTCGTTTCCGAGATATTTGCATATTTATCTCAAGGGAAGGGGCCTGACGGACATATTTCGAGATATTTCTTCTTCTTGTTGTTCTTCTTCTGCACAGCTAAACTGGAAGTGGCATTTCCAGCTCGCAATAGTGCAGAGTGATCTCAAAGAAAGGAGCCACGGTGTTTCTGTATCTCTATTATGTTGGTGCGGCTTCGGAACTTTTAAATATCTTGATATATCTCGAGAACTACGCATCTGATCAAAAAATATCATAGAACATAAAATGTAGGAAACTTAATTCTCTACAAAAAAGGTCTCTTAACATTTTGCCATAGCTCGCTTCGTTTCCGAGATATTTGCAGATTTATCTCAAGGGAAGGGGCCTGACGGACATATTTCGAGATATTTCTTCTTCTCGTTGTTCTTCTTCTGCACAGCTAAGCTGTAAGTGGCATTTGCGGCTGGCGCTAGTGCAGAGTTATCTCAAAGAAAGGGGCCACGGTGTTTCTGTATCTCTATTATGTTGGTGCGGCTTCGGAACTTTTAAATATCTTGATATATCTCGAGAACTACGCGTCTGATCAAAAAATATCATAGAACATAAAAAGTAGGAAACATAATTCTGTACAAAAAAGGTCTCTTGACATTTTGCCATAGCTCGCTTCGTTTCCGAGATATTTGCAGATTTATCTCAAGGGAAGGGGCCTGACGGACATATTTCGAGATATTTCTTCTTCTTGTTGTTCTTCTTCTGCACAGCTAAGCTGGAAGTGGCATTTGCGGCTCGCACTAGTGCACAGTTATCTCAAAGAAAGGGGCCACGGTGTTTCTGTATCTCTATTATGTTGGTGCGGCTTCGGAACTTTTAAGTATCTCGATATATCTCGAGAACTACGCATCTGATCAAAAAATATCATAGAACATAAAAAGTAGGAAACTTAATTCTCTACAAAAAAGGTCTCTTAACATTTTGCCATAGCTCTCTTCGTTTCCGAGATATTTGCAGATTTATCTCAAGCGAAGGGGCCTGACGGACATATTTCGAGATACTTCTTCTTCTTGTTGTTCTTCTTCTGCACAGCTAAGCTGGAAGTGGCATTTGCAGCTCGCAATAGTGCAGAGTTATCTCAAAGAAAGGGGCCACGGTGTTTCTGTATCTCTATTATGTTGGTGCGGCTTCGGAACTTTTAAATATCTTAATATATCTCGAGAACTACGCATCTGATCAAAAAATATCATAGAACATAAAAAGTAGCAAACTTAATTCTCTACAAAAAAGGTCTCTTAACATTTTGCCATACCTCGCTTCGTTTCCGAGATATTTGCAGATTTATCTCAAGGGAAGGGGCCTAACGGACATATTTCGAGATACTTCTTCTTCTTGTTGTTCTTCTTCTGCACAGCTAAGCTGGAAGTGGCATTTGCGGCTCGCACTAGTGCAGAGTTATCTCAAAGAAAGGGGCCACGGTGTTTCTGTATCTCTATTATGTTGGTGCGGTTTCGGAACTTTTAAATATCTTGATATATCTCGAGAACTACGCGCCTGATCAAAAAATATCATAGAACATAAAAAGTAGGAAACATAATTCTGTACAAAAAAGGTCTCTTAACATTTTGCCATAGCTCGCTTCGTTTCCGAGATATTTGCAGATTTATCTCAAGGGAAGGGGCCTAACGGACATATTTCGAGATATTTCTTCTTCTTGTTGTTCTTCTTCTGCACAGCTAAGCTGGAAGTGGCATTTGCGGCTCGCACTAGTGCAGAGTTATCTCAAAGAAAGGGGCCACGGTGTTTCTGTATCTCTATTATGTTGGTGCGGTTTCGGAACTTTTAAATATCTTGATATATCTCGAGAACTACGCGCCTGATCAAAAAATATCATAGAACATAAAAAGTAGGAAACATAATTCTGTACAAAAAAGGTCTCTTAACATTTTGCCATAGCTCGCTTCGTTTCCGAGATATTTGCAGACTTATCTCAAGGGAAGGGGCCTGACGGACATATTTCGAGATATTTCTTCTTCTTGTTGTTCTTCTTCTGCACAGCTAAGCTGGAAGTGGCATTTGCGGCTCGCACTAGTGCACAGTTATCTCAAAGAAAGGGGCCACGGTGTTTCTGTATCTCTATTATGTTGGTGCGGCTTCGGAACTTTTAAGTATCTCGATATATCTCGAAAACTACGCTTCTGATCAAAAAATATCATAGAACATAAATTGTAGGAAACATAATTCTCTACAAAAAACGTCTCTTAACATTTTGCCATAGCTCGCTTCGTTTCCGAGATATTTGCAGATTCAGCTCAAAGGAACTGGCCTGACGGACATATTTCGAGATATTTCTTCTTCTTGTTGTTCTTCCTCTGCACAGCTAAGCTGGAAGTGGCATTTGCAGCTCGCAATAGTGCAGAGTTATCTCAAAGAAAGGGGCCACGGTGTTTCTGTATCTCTATTATGTTGGTGCGGCTTCGGAACTTTTAAATATCTTAATATATCTCGAGAACTACGCGTCTGATCAAAAAATATCATAGAACATAAAAAGTAGGAAACTTAATTCTCTACAAAAAAGGTCTCTTAACATTTTGCCATAGCTCGCTTCGTTTCCGAGATATTTGCAGATTTATCTGAAGGGAAGGGGCCTGACGGACATATTTCGAGATATTTCTTCTTCTTGTTGTTCTTCTTCTGCACAGCTAAGCTGGAAGTGGCATTTGCGGCTCGCACTAGTGCACAGTTATCTCAAAGAAAGGGGCTACGGTGTTTCTGTATCTCTATTATGTTGGTGCGGCTTCGGAACTTTTAAGTATCTCGATATATCTCGAAAACTACGCTTCTGATCAAAAAATATCATAGAACATAAATTGTAGGAAACATAATTCTCTACAAAAAACGTCTCTTAACATTTTGCCATAGCTCGCTTCGTTTCCGAGATATTTGCAGATTCAGCTCAAAGGAACTGGCCTGACGGACATATTTCGAGATATTTCTTCTTCTTGTTGTTCTTCCTCTGCACAGCTAAGCTGGAAGTGGCATTTGCAGCTCGCAATAGTGCAGAGTTATCTCAAAGAAAGGGGCCACGGTGTTTCTGTATCTCTATTATGTTGGTGGGGCTTCGGAACTTTTAAATATCTTGATATATCTCGAGAACTACGCATCTGATCAAAAAATACCATAGAACATAAAAAGTAGGAAACTTAATTCTCTACAAAAAAGGTCGCTTAACATTTTGCCATAGCTCGCTTCGTTTCCGAGATATTTGCATATTTATCTCAAGGGAAGGGGCCTGACGGACATATTTCGAGATATTTCTTCTTCTTGTTGTTCTTCTTCTGCACAGCTAAGCTGGAAGTGGCATTTGCCGCTCGCAATAGTGCACGGTTATCTCAAAGAAAGGGGCCACGGTGTTTCTGTATCTCTATTATGTTGGTGCGGCTTCGGAACTTTTAAGTATTTTGATATATCTCGAGAACTACGCATCTGATCAAAAAATACCATAGAACATAAAAAGTAGGATACTTAATTCTCTACAAAAAAGGTCGCTTAACATTTTGCCATAGCTCGCTTCGTTTCCGAGATATTTGCATATTTATCTCAAGGGAAGGGGCCTGACGGACATATTTCGAGATATTTCTTCTTCTTGTTGTTCTTCTTCTGCACAGCTAAACTGGAAGTGGCATTTCCAGCTCGCAATAGTGCAGAGTGATCTCAAAGAAAGGAGCCACGGTGTTTCTGTATCTCTATTATGTTGGTGCGGCTTCGGAACTTTTAAATATCTTGATATATCTCGAGAACTACGCATCTGATCAAAAAATATCATAGAACATAAAATGTAGGAAACTTAATTCTCTACAAAAAAGGTCTCTTAACATTTTGCCATAGCTCGCTTCGTTTCCGAGATATTTGCAGATTTATCTCAAGGGAAGGGGCCTGACGGACATATTTCGAGATATTTCTTCTTCTCGTTGTTCTTCTTCTGCACAGCTAAGCTGTAAGTGGCATTTGCGGCTCGCGCTAGTGCAGAGTTATCTCAAAGAAAGGGGCCACGGTGTTTCTGTATCTCTATTATGTTGGTGCGGCTTCGGTACTTTTAAATATCTTGATATATCTCGAGAACTACGCGTCTGATCAAAAAATATCATAGAACATAAAAAGTAGGAAACATAATTCTGTACAAAAAAGGTCTCTTAACATTTTGCCATACCTCGCTTCGTTTCCGAGATATTTGCAGATTTATCTCAAGGGAAGGGGTCTGACGGACATATTTCGAGATATTTCTTCTTCTTGTTGTTCTTCTTCTGCACAGCTAAGCTGGAAGTGGCATTTGCGGCTCGCACTAGTGCACAGTTATCTCAAAGAAAGGGGCCACGGTGTTTCTGTATCTCTATTATGTTGGTGCGGCTTCGGAACTTTTAATTATCTCGATATATCTCGAAAACTACGCTTCTGATCAAAAAATATCATAGAACATAAATTGTAGGAAACATAATTCTCTACAAAAAACGTCTCTTAACATTTTGCCATAGCTCGCTTCGTTTCCGAGATATTTGTAGATTCAGCTCAAAGGAACTGGCCTGACGGACATATTTCGAGATATTTCTTCTTCTTGTTGTTCTTCCTCTGCACAGCTAAGCTGGAAGTGGCATTTCCAGCTCGCAATAGTGCAGAGTTATCTCAAAGAAAGGAGCCACGGTGTTTCTGTATCTCTATTATGTTGGTGCGGCTTCGGAACTTTTAAATATCTTGATATATCTCGAGAACTACGCATCTGATCAAAAAATATCATAGAACATAAAATGTAGGAAACTTAATTCTCTACAAAAAAGGTCTCTTAACATTTTGCCATAGCTCGCTTCGTTTCCGAGATATTTGCAGATTTATCTCAAGGGAAGGGGCCTGACGGACATATTTCGAGATATTTCTTCTTCTCGTTGTTCTTCTTCTGCACAGCTAAGCTGTAAGTGGCATTTGCGGCTCGCGCTAGTGCAGAGTTATCTCAAAAAAAGGGGCCACGGTGTTTCTGTATCTCTATTATGTTGGTGCGGCTTCGGAACTTTTAAATATCTTGATATATCTCGAGAACTACGCGTCTGATCAAAAAATATCATAGAACATAAAAAGTAGGAAACATAATTCTGTACAAAATAGGTCTCTTAACATTTTGCCATAGCTCGCTTCGTTTCCGAGATATTTGCAGATTTATCTCAAGGGAAGGGGCCTGACGGACATATTTCGAGATATTTCTTCTTCTCGTTGTTCTTCTTCTGCACAGCTAAGCTGTAAGTGGCATTTGCGGCTCGCGCTAGTGCAGAGTTATCTCAAAGAAAGGGGCCACGGTGTTTCTGTATCTCTATTATGTTGGTGCGGCTTCGGAACTTTTAAATATCTTGATATATCTCGAGAACTACGCATCTGATCAAAAAATATCATAGAACATAAAAAGTAGGAAACTTAATTCTCTACAAAAAAGATCTCTTAACATTTTGCCATAGCTCGCTTCGTTTCCGAGATATTTGCAGATTTATCTCAAGGGAAGGGGCCTGACGGACATATTTCGAGATACTTCTTCTTCTTGTTGTTCTTCTTCTGCACAGCTAAGCTGGAAGTGGCATTTGCAGCTCGCAATAGTGCAGAGATATCTCAAAGAAAGGGGCCACGGTGTTTCTGTATCTCTATTATGTTGGTGCGGCTTCGGAACTTTTAAATATCTTGATATATCTCGAGAACTACGCGTCTGATCAAAAAATATCATAGAACATAAAAAGTAGGAAACATAATTCTGTACAAAAAAGGTCTCTTAACATTTTGCCATAGCTCGCTTCGTTTCCGAGATATTTGCAGATTTATCTCAAGGGAAGGGGCCTGACGGACATATTTCGAGATATTTCTTCTTCTTGTTGTTCTTCTTCTGCACAGCTAAGCTGGAAGTGGCATTTGCGGCTCGCACTAGTGCACAGTTATCTCAAAGAAAGGGGCCACGGTGTTTCTGTATCTCTATTATGTTGGTGCGGCTTCGGAACTTTTAAGTATCTCGATATATCTCGAAAACTACGCTTCTGATCAAAAAATATCATAGAACATAAATTGTAGGAAACATAATTCTCTACAAAAAATGTCTCTTAACATTTTGCCATAGCTCGCTTCGTTTCCGAGATATTTGCAGATGCAGCTCAAAGAAACTGGCCTGACGGACATATTTCGAGATATTTCTTCTTCTTGTTGTTCTTCCTCTGCACAGCTAAGCTGGAAGTGGCATTTGCAGCTCGCAATAGTGCAGAGTTATCTCAAAGAAAGGGGCCACGGTGTTTCTGTATGTCTATTATGTTGGTGGGGCTTCGGAACTTTTAAATATCTTGATATATCTCGAGAACTACGCATCTGATCAAAAAATATCATAGAACATAAAACGTAGGAAACATAATTCTCTACAAAAAAGGTCGCTTAACATTTTGCCATAGCTCGCTTCGTTTCCGAGATATTTGCATATTTATCTCAAGGGAACGGGCCTGACGGACATATTTCGAGATATTTCTTCTTCTTGTTGTTCTTCTTCTGCACAGCTAAACTGGAAGTGGCATTTCCAGCTCGCAATAGTGCAGAGTTATCTCAAAGAAAGGGGCCACGGTGTTTCTGTATCTCTATTATGTTGGTGCGGCTTCGGAACTTTTAAATATCTTGATATATCTCGAGAACTACGCATCTGATCAAAAAATATCATAGAAGATAAAAAGTAGGAAACTTAATTCTCTACAAAAAAGGTCTCTTAACATTTCGCCATAGCTCGCTTCGTTTCCGAGATATTTGCAGATTTATCTCAAGGGAAAGGGCCTGTCGGACATATTTCGAGATATTTCTTCTTCTTGTTGTTCTTCTTCTGCACAGCTAAGCTGGAAGTGGCATTTGCGGCTCGCACTAGTGCAGAGTTATCTCAAAGAAAGGGGCCACGGTGTTTCTGTATCTCTATTATGTTGGTGCGGCTTCGGAACTTTTAAATATCTCGATATATCTCGAAAACTACGCTTCTGAACAAAAAATATCATACAACATAAATTGTAGGAAACATAATTCTCTACAAAAAACGTCTCTTAACATTTTGCCATAGCTCGCTTCGTTTCCGAGATATTTGCAGATTCAGCTCAAAGGAACGGGCCTGACGGACATATTTCGAGATACTTCTTCTTCTTGTTGTTCTTCTTCTGCACAGCTAAGCTGGAAGTGGCATTTGCAGCTCGCAATAGTGCAGAGATATCTCAAAGAAAGGGGCCACGGTGTTTCTGTATCTCTATTATGTTGGTGCGGCTTCGGAACTTTTAAATATCTTGATATATCTCGAGAACTACGCGTCTGATCAAAAAATATCATAGAACATAAAAAGTAGGAAACATAATTCTGTACAAAAAAGGTCTCTTAACATTTTGCCATAGCTCGCTTCGTTTCCGAGATATTTGCAGATTTATCTCAAGGGAAGGGGCCTGACGGACATATTTCGAGATATTTCTTCTTCTTGTTGTTCTTCTTCTGCACAGCTAAGCTGGAAGTGGCATTTGCGGCTCGCACTAGTGCACAGTTATCTCAAAGAAAGGGGCCACGGTGTTTCTGTATCTCTATTATGTTGGTGCGGCTTCGGAACTTTTAAGTATCTCGATATATCTCGAAAACTACGCTTCTGATCAAAAAATATCATAGAACATAAATTGTAGGAAACATAATTCTCTACAAAAAACGTCTCTTAACATTTTGCCATAGCTCGCTTCGTTTCCGAGATATTTGCAGATGCAGCTCAAAGAAACTGGCCTGACGGACATATTTCGAGATATTTCTTCTTCTTGTTGTTCTTCCTCTGCACAGCTAAGCTGGAAGTGGCATTTGCAGCTCGCAATAGTGCAGAGTTATCTCAAAGAAAGGGGCCACGGTGTTTCTGTATGTCTATTATGTTGGTGGGGCTTCGGAACTTTTAAATATCTTGATATATCTCGAGAACTACGCATCTGATCAAAAAATATCATAGAACATAAAACGTAGGAAACATAATTCTCTACAAAAAAGGTCGCTTAACATTTTGCCATAGCTCGCTTCGTTTCCGAGATATTTGCATATTTATCTCAAGGGAACGGGCCTGACGGACATATTTCGAGATATTTCTTCTTCTTGTTGTTCTTCTTCTGCACAGCTAAACTGGAAGTGGCATTTCCAGCTCGCAATAGTGCAGAGTTATCTCAAAGAAAGGGGCCACGGTGTTTCTGTATCTCTATTATGTTGGTGCGGCTTCGGAACTTTTAAATATCTTGATATATCTCGAGAACTACGCATCTGATCAAAAAATATCATAGAAGATAAAAAGTAGGAAACTTAATTCTCTACAAAAAAGGTCTCTTAACATTTCGCCATAGCTCGCTTCGTTTCCGAGATATTTGCAGATTTATCTCAAGGGAAAGGGCCTGTCGGACATATTTCGAGATATTTCTTCTTCTTGTTGTTCTTCTTCTGCACAGCTAAGCTGGAAGTGGCATTTGCGGCTCGCACTAGTGCAGAGTTATCTCAAAGAAAGGGGCCACGGTGTTTCTGTATCTCTATTATGTTGGTGCGGCTTCGGAACTTTTAAATATCTCGATATATCTCGAAAACTACGCTTCTGAACAAAAAATATCATACAACATAAATTGTAGGAAACATAATTCTCTACAAAAAACGTCTCTTAACATTTTGCCATAGCTCGCTTCGTTTCCGAGATATTTGCAGATTCAGCTCAAAGGAACGGGCCTGACGGACATATTTCGAGATACTTCTTCTTCTTGTTGTTCTTCCTCTGCACAGCTAAGCTGGAAGTGGCATTTGCAGCTCGCAATAGTGCAGAGTTATCTCAAAGAAAGGGGCCACGGTGTTTCTGTATCTCTATTATGTTGGTGCGGCTTCGGAACTTTTAAATATCTTGATATATCTCGAGAACTACGCATCTGATCAAAAAATATCATAGAACATAAAAAGTAGGAAACTTAATTCTCTACAAAAAAGGTCTCTTAACATTTTGCCATAGCTCGCTTCGTTTCCGAGATATTTGCATATTTATCTCAAGGGAAGGGGCCTGACGGACATATTTCGAGATATTTCTTCTTCTTGTTGTTCTTCTTCTGCACAGCTAAGCTGGAAGTGGCATTTGCCGCTCGCAATAGTGCAGAGATATCTCAAAGAAAGGGGCCACGGTGTTTCTGTATCTCTATTATGTTGGTGCGGCTTCGGAACTTTTAAATATCTTGATATATCTCGAGAACTACGCGTCTGATCAAAAAATATCATAGAACATAAAAAGTAGGAAACATAATTCTGTACAAAAAAGGTCTCTTAACATTTTGCCATAGCTCGCTTCGTTTCCGAGATATTTGCAGATTTATCTGAAGGGAAGGGGCCTGACGGACATATTTCGAGATATTTCTTCTTCTTGTTGTTCTTCCTCTGCACAGCTAAGCTGGAAGTGGCATTTGCAGCTCGCAATAGTGCAGAGTTATCTCAAAGAAAGGAGCCACGGTGTTTCTGTATCTCTATTATGTTGGTGGGGCTTCGGAACTTTTAAATATCTAGATATATCTCGAGAACTACGCATCTGATCAAAAAATACCATAGAACATAAAAAGTAGGAAACTTAATTCTCTACAAAAAAGGTCGCTTAACATTTTGCCATAGCTCGCTTCGTTTCCGAGATATTTGCATATTTATCTCAAGGGAAGGGGCCTGACGGACATATTTCGAGATATTTCTTCTTCTTGTTGTTCTTCTTCTGCACAGCTAAACTGGAAGTGGCATTTCCAGCTCGCAATAGTGCAGAGTTATCTGAAAGAAAGGAGCCACGGTGTTTCTGTATCTCTATTATGTTGGTGCGGCTTCGGAACTTTTAAATATCTTGATATATCTCGAGAACTACGCATCTGATCAAAAAATATCATAGAACATAAAATGTAGGAAACTTAATTCTCTACAAAAAAGGTCTCTTAACATTTTGCCATAGCTCGCTTCGTTTCCGAGATATTTGCAGATTTATCTCAAGGGAAGGGGCCTGACGGACATATTTCGAGATATTTCTTCTTCTCGTTGTTCTTCTTCTGCACAGCTAAGCTGGAAGTGGCATTTGCAGCTCGCAATAGTGCAGAGTTATCTCAAAGAAAGGGGCCACGGTGTTTCTGTATCTCTATTATGTTGGTGGGGCTTCGGAACTTTTAAATATCTTGATATATCTCGAGAACTACGCATCTGATCAAAAAATATCATAGAACATAAAAAGTAGGAAACTTAATTCTCTACAAAAAAGGTCGCTTAACATTTTGCCATAGCTCGCTTCGTTTCCGAGATATTTGCATATTTATCTCAAGGGAACGGGCCTGACGGACATATTTCGAGATATTTCTTCTTCTTGTTGTTCTTCTTCTGCACAGCTAAACTGGAAGTGGCATTTCCAGCTCGCAATAGTGCAGAGTTATCTCAAAGAAAGGGGCCACGGTGTTTCTGTATCTCTATTATGTTGGTGCGGCTTCGGAACTTTTAAATATCTTGATATATCTCGAGAACTACGCATCTGATCAAAAAATATCATAGAAGATAAAAAGTAGGAAACTTAATTCTCTACAAAAAAGGTCTCTTAACATTTCGCCATAGCTCGCTTCGTTTCCGAGATATTTGCAGATTCAGCTCAAAGGAACGGGCCTGACGGACATATTTCGAGATACTTCTTCTTCTTGTTGTTCTTCCTCTGCACAGCTAAGCTGGAAGTGGCATTTGCAGCTCGCAATAGTGCAGAGTTATCTCAAAGAAAGGGGCCACGGTGTTTCTGTATCTCTATTATGTTGGTGCGGCTTCGGAACTTTTAAATATCTTGATATATCTCGAGAACTACGCATCTGATCAAAAAATATCATAGAACATAAAAAGTAGGAAACTTAATTCTCTACAAAAAAGGTCTCTTAACATTTTGCCATAGCTCGCTTCGTTTCCGAGATATTTGCAGATTTATCTCAAGGGAAGGGTCCTGATGGACATATTTCGAGATATTTCTTCTTCTTGTTGTTCTTCTTCTGCACAGCTAAGCTGGAAGTGGCATTTGCGGCTCGCACTAGTGCACAGTTATCTCAAAGAAAGGGGCCACGGTGTTTCTGTATCTCTATTATGTTGGTGCGGCTTCGGAACTTTTAAGTATCTCGATATATCTCGAAAACTACGCTTCTGATCAAAAAATATCATAGAACATAAATTGTAGGAAACATAATTCTCTACAAAAAACGTCTCTTAACATTTTGCCATAGCTCGCTTCGTTTCCGAGATATTTGCAGATGCAGCTCAAAGAAACTGGCCTGACGGACATATTTCGAGATATTTCTTCTTCTTGTTGTTCTTCCTCTGCACAGCTAAGCTGTAAGTGGCATTTGCAGCTCGCAATAGTGCAGAGTTATCTCAAAGAAAGGGGCCACGGTGTTTCTGTATCTCTATTATGTTGGTGGGGCTTCGGAACTTTTAAATATCTTGATATATCTCGAGAACTACGCATCTGATCAAAAAATATCATAGAACATAAAAAGTAGGAAACTTAATTCTCTACAGAAAGGTCGCTTAACATTTTGCCATAGCTCGCTTCGTTTCCGAGATATTTGCATATTTATCTCAAGGGAAGGGGCCTGACGGACATATTTCGAGATATTTCTTCTTCTTGTTGTTCTTCTTCTGCACAGCTAAACTGGAAGTGGCATTTCCAGCTCGCAATAGTGCAGAGTGATCTCAAAGAAAGGAGCCACGGTGTTTCTGTATCTCTATTATGTTGGTGCGGCTTCGGAACTTTTAAATATCTTGATATATCTCGAGAACTACGCATCTGATCAAAAAATATCATAGAACATAAAAAGTAGGAAACATAATTCTGTACAAAAAAGGTCTCTTAACATTTTGCCATAGCTCGCTTCGTTTCCGAGATATTTGCAGATTTATCTCAAGGGAAGGGGCCTGACGGACATATTTCGAGATATTTCTTCTTCTTGTTGTTCTTCTTCTGCACAGCTAAGCTGGAAGTGGCATTTGCGGCTCGCACTAGTGCACAGTTATCTCAAAGAAAGGGGCCACGGTGTTTCTGTATCTCTATTATGTTGGTGCGGCTTCGGAACTTTTAAGTATCTCGATATATCTCGAGAACTACGCATCTGATCAAAAAATATCATAGAACATAAAAAGTAGGAAACTTAATTCTCTACAAAAAAGGTCTCTTAACATTTTGCCATAGCTCTCTTCGTTTCCGAGATATTTGCAGATTTATCTCAAGCGAAGGGGCCTGACGGACATATTTCGAGATACTTCTTCTTCTTGTTGTTCTTCTTCTGCACAGCTAAGCTGGAAGTGGCATTTGCAGCTCGCAATAGTGCAGAGTTATCTCAAAGAAAGGGGCCACGGTGTTTCTGTATCTCTATTATGTTGGTGCGGCTTCGGAACTTTTAAATATCTTAATATATCTCGAGAACTACGCATCTGGTCAAAAAATATCATAGAACATAAAAAGTAGGAAACTTAATTCTCTACAAAAAAGGTCGCTTAACATTTTGCCATAGCTCGCTTCGTTTCCGAGATATTTGCATATTTATCTCAAGGGAAGGGGCCTGACGGACATATTTCGAGATATTTCTTCTTCTTGTTGTTCTTCTTCTGCACAGCTAAGCTGGAAGTGGCATTTGCAGCTCGCAATAGTGCAGAGATATCTCAAAGAAAGGGGCCACGGTGTTTCTGTATCTCTATTATGTTGGTGCGGCTTCGGAACTTTTAAATATCTTGATATATCTCGAGAACTACGCGTCTGATCAAAAAATATCATAGAACATAAAAAGTAGGAAACATAATTCTGTACAAAAAAGGTCTCTTAACATTTTGCCATAGCTCGCTTCGTTTCCGAGATATTTGCAGATTTATCTCAAGGGAAGGGGCCTGACGGACATATTTCGAGATATTTCTTCTTCTTGTTGTTCTTCTTCTGCACAGCTAAGCTGGAAGTGGCATTTGCGGCTCGCACTAGTGCACAGTTATCTCAAAGAAAGGGGCCACGGTGTTTCTGTATCTCTATTATGTTGGTGCGGCTTCGGAACTTTTAAGTATCTCGATATATCTCGAGAACTACGCATCTGATCAAAAAATATCATAGAACATAAAAAGTAGGAAACTTAATTCTCTACAAAAAAGGTCTCTTAACATTTTGCCATAGCTCTCTTCGTTTCCGAGATATTTGCAGATTTATCTCAAGCGAAGGGGCCTGACGGACATATTTCGAGATACTTCTTCTTCTTGTTGTTCTTCTTCTGCACAGCTAAGCTGGAAGTGGCATTTGCAGCTCGCAATAGTGCAGAGTTATCTCAAAGAAAGGGGCCACGGTGTTTCTGTATCTCTATTATGTTGGTGCGGCTTCGGAACTTTTAAATATCTTAATATATCTCGAGAACTACGCATCTGGTCAAAAAATATCATAGAACATAAAAAGTAGCAAACTTAATTCTCTACAAAAAAGGTCTCTTAACATTTTGCCATAGCTCGCTTCGTTTCCGAGATATTTGCAGATTTATCTCAAGGGAAGGGGCCTAACGGACATATTTCGAGATATTTCTTCTTCTTGTTGTTCTTCTTCTGCACAGCTAAGCTGGAAGTGGCATTTGCGGCTCGCACTAGTGCAGAGTTATCTCAAAGAAAGGGGCCACGGTGTTTCTGTATCTCTATTATGTTGGTGCGGTTTCGGAACTTTTAAATATCTTGATATATCTCGAGAACTACGCGCCTGATCAAAAAATATCATAGAACATAAAAAGTAGGAAACATAATTCTGTACAAAAAAGGTCTCTTAACATTTTGCCATAGCTCGCTTCGTTTCCGAGATATTTGCAGATTTATCTCAAGGGAAGGGGCCTAACGGACATATTTCGAGATATTTCTTCTTCTTGTTGTTCTTCTTCTGCACAGCTAAGCTGGAAGTGGCATTTGCGGCTCGCACTAGTGCAGAGTTATCTCAAAGAAAGGGGCCACGGTGTTTCTGTATCTCTATTATGTTGGTGCGGTTTCGGAACTTTTAAATATCTTGATATATCTCGAGAACTACGCGCCTGATCAAAAAATATCATAGAACATAAAAAGTAGGAAACATAATTCTGTACAAAAAAGGTCTCTTAACATTTTGCCATAGCTCGCTTCGTTTCCGAGATATTTGCAGATTTATCTCAAGGGAAGGGGCCTAACGGACATATTTCGAGATATTTCTTCTTCTTGTTGTTCTTCTTCTGCACAGCTAAGCTGGAAGTGGCATTTGCGGCTCGCACTAGTGCAGAGTTATCTCAAAGAAAGGGGCCACGGTGTTTCTGTATCTCTATTATGTTGGTGCGGTTTCGGAACTTTTAAATATCTTGATATATCTCGAGAACTACGCATCTGATCAAAAAATATCATAGAACATAAAATATAGGAAACTTAATTCTCTACAAATAAGGTCTCTTAACATTTTGCCATAGCTCGCTTCGTTTCCGAGATATTTGCAGATTTATCTGAAGGGAAGGGGCCTCACGGACATATTTCGAGATATTTCTTCTTCTTGTTGTTCTTCTTCTGCACAGCTAAGCTGGAAGTGGCATTTGCAGCTCGCAATAGTGCAGAGATATCTCAAAGAAAGGGGCCACGGTGTTTCTGTATCTCTATTATGTTGGTGCGGCTTCGGAACTTTTAAATATCTTGATATATCTCGAGAACTACGCGTCTGATCAAAAAATATCATAGAACATAAAAAGTAGGAAACATAATTCTGTACAAAAAAGGTCTCTTAACATTTTGCCATAGCTCGCTTCGTTTCCGAGATATTTGCAGATTTATCTCAAGGGAAGGGGCCTGACGGACATATTTCGAGATATTTCTTCTTCTTGTTGTTCTTCTTCTGCACAGCTAAGCTGGAAGTGGCATTTGCGGCTCGCACTAGTGCACAGTTATCTCAAAGAAAGGGGCCACGGTGTTTCTGTATCTCTATTATGTTGGTGCGGCTTCGGAACTTTTAAGTATCTCGATATATCTCGAAAACTACGCTTCTGATCAAAAAATATCATAGAACATAAATTGTAGGAAACATAATTCTCTACAAAAAACGTCTCTTAACATTTTGCCATAGCTCGCTTCGTTTCCGAGATATTTGCAGATTCAACTCAAAGGAACTGGCCTGACGGACATATTTCGAGATATTTCTTCTTCTTGTTGTTCTTCCTCTGCACAGCTAAGCTGGAAGTGGCATTTGCAGCTCGCAATAGTGCAGAGTTATCTCAAAGAAAGGGGCCACGGTGTTTCTGTATCTCTATTATGTTGGTGCGGCTTCGGAACTTTTAAATATCTTAATATATCTCGAGAACTACGCGTCTGATCAAAAAATATCATAGAACATAAAAAGTAGGAAACTTAATTCTCTACAAAAAAGGTCTCTTAACATTTTGCCATAGCTCGCTTCGTTTCCGAGATATTTGCAGATTTATCTGAAGGGAAGGGGCCTGACGGACATATTTCGAGATATTTCTTCTTCTTGTTGTTCTTCTTCTGCACAGCTAAGCTGGAAGTGGCATTTGCGGCTCGCACTAGTGCACAGTTATCTCAAAGAAAGGGGCCACGGTGTTTCTGTATCTCTATTATGTTGGTGCGGCTTCGGAACTTTTAAGTATCTCGATATATCTCGAAAACTACGCTTCTGATCAAAAAATATCATAGAACATAAATTGTAGGAAACATAATTCTCTACAAAAAACGTCTCTTAACATTTTGCCATAGCTCGCTTCGTTTCCGAGATATTTGCAGATTCAGCTCAAAGGAACTGGCCTGACGGACATATTTCGAGATATTTCTTCTTCTTGTTGTTCTTCCTCTGCACAGCTAAGCTGGAAGTGGCATTTGCAGCTCGCAATAGTGCAGAGTTATCTCAAAGAAAGGGGCCACGGTGTTTCTGTATCTCTATTATGTTGGTGGGGCTTCGGAACTTTTAAATATCTTGATATATCTCGAGAACTACGCATCTGATCAAAAAATACCGTAGAACATAAAAAGTAGGAAACTTAATTCTCTACAAAAAAGGTCGCTTAACATTTTGCCATAGCTCGCTTCGTTTCCGAGATATTTGCATATTTATCTCAAGGGAAGGGGCCTGACGGACATATTTCGAGATATTTCTTCTTCTTGTTGTTCTTCTTCTGCACAGCTAAGCTGGAAGTGGCATTTGCAGCTCGCAATAGTGCAGAGATATCTCAAAGAAAGGGGCCACGGTGTTTCTGTATCTCTATTATGTTGGTGCGGCTTCGGAACTTTTAAATATCTTGATATATCTCGAGAACTACGCGTCTGATCAAAAAATATCATAGAACATAAAAAGTAGGAAACATAATTCTGTACAAAAAAGGTCTCTTAACATTTTGCCATAGCTCGCTTCGTGTCCGAGATATTTGCAGATTTATCTGAAGGGAAGGGGCCTGACGGACATATTTCGAGATATTTCTTCTTCTTGTTGTTCTTCTTCTGCACAGCTAAGCTGGAAGTGGCATTTGCGGCTCGCACTAGTGCACGGTTATCTCAAAGAAAGGGGCCACGGTGTTTCTGTATCTCTATTATGTTGGTGCGGCTTCGGAACTTTTAAGTATCTTGATATATCTCGAGAACTACGCATCTGATCAAAAAATACCATAGAACATAAAAAGTAGGAAACTTAATTCTCTACAAAAAAGGTCGCTTAACATTTTGCCATAGCTCGCTTCGTTTCCGAGATATTTGCATATTTATCTCAAGGGAAGGGGCCTGACGGACATATTTCGAGATATTTCTTCTTCTTGTTGTTCTTCTTCTGCACAGCTAAACTGGAAGTGGCATTTCCAGCTCGCAATAGTGCAGAGTGATCTCAAAGAAAGGAGCCACGGTGTTTCTGTATCTCTATTATGTTGGTGCGGCTTCGGAACTTTTAAATATCTTGATATATCTCGAGAACTACGCATCTGATCAAAAAATATCATAGAACATAAAATGTAGGAAACTTAATTCTCTACAAAAAAGGTCTCTTAACATTTTGCCATAGCTCGCTTCGTTTCCGAGATATTTGCAGATTTATCTCAAGGGAAGGGGCCTGACGGACATATTTCGAGATATTTCTTCTTCTCGTTGTTCTTCTTCTGCACAGCTAAGCTGTAAGTGGCATTTGCGGCTGGCGCTAGTGCAGAGTTATCTCAAAGAAAGGGGCCACGGTGTTTCTGTATCTCTATTATGTTGGTGCGGCTTCGGAACTTTTAAATATCTTGATATATCTCGAGAACTACGCGTCTGATCAAAAAATATCATAGAACATAAAAAGTAGGAAACATAATTCTGTACAAAAAAGGTCTCTTGACATTTTGCCATAGCTCGCTTCGTTTCCGAGATATTTGCAGATTTATCTCAAGGGAAGGGGCCTGACGGACATATTTCGAGATATTTCTTCTTCTTGTTGTTCTTCTTCTGCACAGCTAAGCTGGAAGTGGCATTTGCGGCTCGCACTAGTGCACAGTTATCTCAAAGAAAGGGGCCACGGTGTTTCTGTATCTCTATTATGTTGGTGCGGCTTCGGAACTTTTAAGTATCTCGATATATCTCGAGAACTACGCATCTGATCAAAAAATATCATAGAACATAAAAAGTAGGAAACTTAATTCTCTACAAAAAAGGTCTCTTAACATTTTGCCATAGCTCTCTTCGTTTCCGAGATATTTGCAGATTTATCTCAAGCGAAGGGGCCTGACGGACATATTTCGAGATACTTCTTCTTCTTGTTGTTCTTCTTCTGCACAGCTAAGCTGGAAGTGGCATTTGCAGCTCGCAATAGTGCAGAGTTATCTCAAAGAAAGGGGCCACGGTGTTTCTGTATCTCTATTATGTTGGTGCGGCTTCGGAACTTTTAAATATCTTAATATATCTCGAGAACTACGCATCTGATCAAAAAATATCATAGAACATAAAAAGTAGCAAACTTAATTCTCTACAAAAAAGGTCTCTTAACATTTTGCCATACCTCGCTTCGTTTCCGAGATATTTGCAGATTTATCTCAAGGGAAGGGGCCTAACGGACATATTTCGAGATACTTCTTCTTCTTGTTGTTCTTCTTCTGCACAGCTAAGCTGGAAGTGGCATTTGCGGCTCGCACTAGTGCAGAGTTATCTCAAAGAAAGGGGCCACGGTGTTTCTGTATCTCTATTATGTTGGTGCGGTTTCGGAACTTTTAAATATCTTGATATATCTCGAGAACTACGCGCCTGATCAAAAAATATCATAGAACATAAAAAGTAGGAAACATAATTCTGTACAAAAAAGGTCTCTTAACATTTTGCCATAGCTCGCTTCGTTTCCGAGATATTTGCAGATTTATCTCAAGGGAAGGGGCCTAACGGACATATTTCGAGATATTTCTTCTTCTTGTTGTTCTTCTTCTGCACAGCTAAGCTGGAAGTGGCATTTGCGGCTCGCACTAGTGCAGAGTTATCTCAAAGAAAGGGGCCACGGTGTTTCTGTATCTCTATTATGTTGGTGCGGTTTCGGAACTTTTAAATATCTTGATATATCTCGAGAACTACGCGCCTGATCAAAAAATATCATAGAACATAAAAAGTAGGAAACATAATTCTGTACAAAAAAGGTCTCTTAACATTTTGCCATAGCTCGCTTCGTTTCCGAGATATTTGCAGACTTATCTCAAGGGAAGGGGCCTGACGGACATATTTCGAGATATTTCTTCTTCTTGTTGTTCTTCTTCTGCACAGCTAAGCTGGAAGTGGCATTTGCGGCTCGCACTAGTGCACAGTTATCTCAAAGAAAGGGGCCACGGTGTTTCTGTATCTCTATTATGTTGGTGCGGCTTCGGAACTTTTAAGTATCTCGATATATCTCGAAAACTACGCTTCTGATCAAAAAATATCATAGAACATAAATTGTAGGAAACATAATTCTCTACAAAAAACGTCTCTTAACATTTTGCCATAGCTCGCTTCGTTTCCGAGATATTTGCAGATTCAGCTCAAAGGAACTGGCCTGACGGACATATTTCGAGATATTTCTTCTTCTTGTTGTTCTTCCTCTGCACAGCTAAGCTGGAAGTGGCATTTGCAGCTCGCAATAGTGCAGAGTTATCTCAAAGAAAGGGGCCACGGTGTTTCTGTATCTCTATTATGTTGGTGCGGCTTCGGAACTTTTAAATATCTTAATATATCTCGAGAACTACGCGTCTGATCAAAAAATATCATAGAACATAAAAAGTAGGAAACTTAATTCTCTACAAAAAAGGTCTCTTAACATTTTGCCATAGCTCGCTTCGTTTCCGAGATATTTGCAGATTTATCTGAAGGGAAGGGGCCTGACGGACATATTTCGAGATATTTCTTCTTCTTGTTGTTCTTCTTCTGCACAGCTAAGCTGGAAGTGGCATTTGCGGCTCGCACTAGTGCACAGTTATCTCAAAGAAAGGGGCTACGGTGTTTCTGTATCTCTATTATGTTGGTGCGGCTTCGGAACTTTTAAGTATCTCGATATATCTCGAAAACTACGCTTCTGATCAAAAAATATCATAGAACATAAATTGTAGGAAACATAATTCTCTACAAAAAACGTCTCTTAACATTTTGCCATAGCTCGCTTCGTTTCCGAGATATTTGCAGATTCAGCTCAAAGGAACTGGCCTGACGGACATATTTCGAGATATTTCTTCTTCTTGTTGTTCTTCCTCTGCACAGCTAAGCTGGAAGTGGCATTTGCAGCTCGCAATAGTGCAGAGTTATCTCAAAGAAAGGGGCCACGGTGTTTCTGTATCTCTATTATGTTGGTGGGGCTTCGGAACTTTTAAATATCTTGATATATCTCGAGAACTACGCATCTGATCAAAAAATACCATAGAACATAAAAAGTAGGAAACTTAATTCTCTACAAAAAAGGTCGCTTAACATTTTGCCATAGCTCGCTTCGTTTCCGAGATATTTGCATATTTATCTCAAGGGAAGGGGCCTGACGGACATATTTCGAGATATTTCTTCTTCTTGTTGTTCTTCTTCTGCACAGCTAAGCTGGAAGTGGCATTTGCCGCTCGCAATAGTGCACGGTTATCTCAAAGAAAGGGGCCACGGTGTTTCTGTATCTCTATTATGTTGGTGCGGCTTCGGAACTTTTAAGTATTTTGATATATCTCGAGAACTACGCATCTGATCAAAAAATACCATAGAACATAAAAAGTAGGATACTTAATTCTCTACAAAAAAGGTCGCTTAACATTTTGCCATAGCTCGCTTCGTTTCCGAGATATTTGCATATTTATCTCAAGGGAAGGGGCCTGACGGACATATTTCGAGATATTTCTTCTTCTTGTTGTTCTTCTTCTGCACAGCTAAACTGGAAGTGGCATTTCCAGCTCGCAATAGTGCAGAGTGATCTCAAAGAAAGGAGCCACGGTGTTTCTGTATCTCTATTATGTTGGTGCGGCTTCGGAACTTTTAAATATCTTGATATATCTCGAGAACTACGCATCTGATCAAAAAATATCATAGAACATAAAATGTAGGAAACTTAATTCTCTACAAAAAAGGTCTCTTAACATTTTGCCATAGCTCGCTTCGTTTCCGAGATATTTGCAGATTTATCTCAAGGGAAGGGGCCTGACGGACATATTTCGAGATATTTCTTCTTCTCGTTGTTCTTCTTCTGCACAGCTAAGCTGTAAGTGGCATTTGCGGCTCGCGCTAGTGCAGAGTTATCTCAAAGAAAGGGGCCACGGTGTTTCTGTATCTCTATTATGTTGGTGCGGCTTCGGTACTTTTAAATATCTTGATATATCTCGAGAACTACGCGTCTGATCAAAAAATATCATAGAACATAAAAAGTAGGAAACATAATTCTGTACAAAAAAGGTCTCTTAACATTTTGCCATACCTCGCTTCGTTTCCGAGATATTTGCAGATTTATCTCAAGGGAAGGGGTCTGACGGACATATTTCGAGATATTTCTTCTTCTTGTTGTTCTTCTTCTGCACAGCTAAGCTGGAAGTGGCATTTGCGGCTCGCACTAGTGCACAGTTATCTCAAAGAAAGGGGCCACGGTGTTTCTGTATCTCTATTATGTTGGTGCGGCTTCGGAACTTTTAATTATCTCGATATATCTCGAAAACTACGCTTCTGATCAAAAAATATCATAGAACATAAATTGTAGGAAACATAATTCTCTACAAAAAACGTCTCTTAACATTTTGCCATAGCTCGCTTCGTTTCCGAGATATTTGTAGATTCAGCTCAAAGGAACTGGCCTGACGGACATATTTCGAGATATTTCTTCTTCTTGTTGTTCTTCCTCTGCACAGCTAAGCTGGAAGTGGCATTTCCAGCTCGCAATAGTGCAGAGTTATCTCAAAGAAAGGAGCCACGGTGTTTCTGTATCTCTATTATGTTGGTGCGGCTTCGGAACTTTTAAATATCTTGATATATCTCGAGAACTACGCATCTGATCAAAAAATATCATAGAACATAAAATGTAGGAAACTTAATTCTCTACAAAAAAGGTCTCTTAACATTTTGCCATAGCTCGCTTCGTTTCCGAGATATTTGCAGATTTATCTCAAGGGAAGGGGCCTGACGGACATATTTCGAGATATTTCTTCTTCTCGTTGTTCTTCTTCTGCACAGCTAAGCTGTAAGTGGCATTTGCGGCTCGCGCTAGTGCAGAGTTATCTCAAAAAAAGGGGCCACGGTGTTTCTGTATCTCTATTATGTTGGTGCGGCTTCGGAACTTTTAAATATCTTGATATATCTCGAGAACTACGCGTCTGATCAAAAAATATCATAGAACATAAAAAGTAGGAAACATAATTCTGTACAAAATAGGTCTCTTAACATTTTGCCATAGCTCGCTTCGTTTCCGAGATATTTGCAGATTTATCTCAAGGGAAGGGGCCTGACGGACATATTTCGAGATATTTCTTCTTCTCGTTGTTCTTCTTCTGCACAGCTAAGCTGTAAGTGGCATTTGCGGCTCGCGCTAGTGCAGAGTTATCTCAAAGAAAGGGGCCACGGTGTTTCTGTATCTCTATTATGTTGGTGCGGCTTCGGAACTTTTAAATATCTTGATATATCTCGAGAACTACGCATCTGATCAAAAAATATCATAGAACATAAAAAGTAGGAAACTTAATTCTCTACAAAAAAGATCTCTTAACATTTTGCCATAGCTCGCTTCGTTTCCGAGATATTTGCAGATTTATCTCAAGGGAAGGGGCCTGACGGACATATTTCGAGATACTTCTTCTTCTTGTTGTTCTTCTTCTGCACAGCTAAGCTGGAAGTGGCATTTGCAGCTCGCAATAGTGCAGAGATATCTCAAAGAAAGGGGCCACGGTGTTTCTGTATCTCTATTATGTTGGTGCGGCTTCGGAACTTTTAAATATCTTGATATATCTCGAGAACTACGCGTCTGATCAAAAAATATCATAGAACATAAAAAGTAGGAAACATAATTCTGTACAAAAAAGGTCTCTTAACATTTTGCCATAGCTCGCTTCGTTTCCGAGATATTTGCAGATTTATCTCAAGGGAAGGGGCCTGACGGACATATTTCGAGATATTTCTTCTTCTTGTTGTTCTTCTTCTGCACAGCTAAGCTGGAAGTGGCATTTGCGGCTCGCACTAGTGCACAGTTATCTCAAAGAAAGGGGCCACGGTGTTTCTGTATCTCTATTATGTTGGTGCGGCTTCGGAACTTTTAAGTATCTCGATATATCTCGAAAACTACGCTTCTGATCAAAAAATATCATAGAACATAAATTGTAGGAAACATAATTCTCTACAAAAAATGTCTCTTAACATTTTGCCATAGCTCGCTTCGTTTCCGAGATATTTGCAGATGCAGCTCAAAGAAACTGGCCTGACGGACATATTTCGAGATATTTCTTCTTCTTGTTGTTCTTCCTCTGCACAGCTAAGCTGGAAGTGGCATTTGCAGCTCGCAATAGTGCAGAGTTATCTCAAAGAAAGGGGCCACGGTGTTTCTGTATGTCTATTATGTTGGTGGGGCTTCGGAACTTTTAAATATCTTGATATATCTCGAGAACTACGCATCTGATCAAAAAATATCATAGAACATAAAACGTAGGAAACATAATTCTCTACAAAAAAGGTCGCTTAACATTTTGCCATAGCTCGCTTCGTTTCCGAGATATTTGCATATTTATCTCAAGGGAACGGGCCTGACGGACATATTTCGAGATATTTCTTCTTCTTGTTGTTCTTCTTCTGCACAGCTAAACTGGAAGTGGCATTTCCAGCTCGCAATAGTGCAGAGTTATCTCAAAGAAAGGGGCCACGGTGTTTCTGTATCTCTATTATGTTGGTGCGGCTTCGGAACTTTTAAATATCTTGATATATCTCGAGAACTACGCATCTGATCAAAAAATATCATAGAAGATAAAAAGTAGGAAACTTAATTCTCTACAAAAAAGGTCTCTTAACATTTCGCCATAGCTCGCTTCGTTTCCGAGATATTTGCAGATTTATCTCAAGGGAAAGGGCCTGTCGGACATATTTCGAGATATTTCTTCTTCTTGTTGTTCTTCTTCTGCACAGCTAAGCTGGAAGTGGCATTTGCGGCTCGCACTAGTGCAGAGTTATCTCAAAGAAAGGGGCCACGGTGTTTCTGTATCTCTATTATGTTGGTGCGGCTTCGGAACTTTTAAATATCTCGATATATCTCGAAAACTACGCTTCTGAACAAAAAATATCATACAACATAAATTGTAGGAAACATAATTCTCTACAAAAAACGTCTCTTAACATTTTGCCATAGCTCGCTTCGTTTCCGAGATATTTGCAGATTCAGCTCAAAGGAACGGGCCTGACGGACATATTTCGAGATACTTCTTCTTCTTGTTGTTCTTCTTCTGCACAGCTAAGCTGGAAGTGGCATTTGCAGCTCGCAATAGTGCAGAGATATCTCAAAGAAAGGGGCCACGGTGTTTCTGTATCTCTATTATGTTGGTGCGGCTTCGGAACTTTTAAATATCTTGATATATCTCGAGAACTACGCGTCTGATCAAAAAATATCATAGAACATAAAAAGTAGGAAACATAATTCTGTACAAAAAAGGTCTCTTAACATTTTGCCATAGCTCGCTTCGTTTCCGAGATATTTGCAGATTTATCTCAAGGGAAGGGGCCTGACGGACATATTTCGAGATATTTCTTCTTCTTGTTGTTCTTCTTCTGCACAGCTAAGCTGGAAGTGGCATTTGCGGCTCGCACTAGTGCACAGTTATCTCAAAGAAAGGGGCCACGGTGTTTCTGTATCTCTATTATGTTGGTGCGGCTTCGGAACTTTTAAGTATCTCGATATATCTCGAAAACTACGCTTCTGATCAAAAAATATCATAGAACATAAATTGTAGGAAACATAATTCTCTACAAAAAACGTCTCTTAACATTTTGCCATAGCTCGCTTCGTTTCCGAGATATTTGCAGATGCAGCTCAAAGAAACTGGCCTGACGGACATATTTCGAGATATTTCTTCTTCTTGTTGTTCTTCCTCTGCACAGCTAAGCTGGAAGTGGCATTTGCAGCTCGCAATAGTGCAGAGTTATCTCAAAGAAAGGGGCCACGGTGTTTCTGTATGTCTATTATGTTGGTGGGGCTTCGGAACTTTTAAATATCTTGATATATCTCGAGAACTACGCATCTGATCAAAAAATATCATAGAACATAAAACGTAGGAAACATAATTCTCTACAAAAAAGGTCGCTTAACATTTTGCCATAGCTCGCTTCGTTTCCGAGATATTTGCATATTTATCTCAAGGGAACGGGCCTGACGGACATATTTCGAGATATTTCTTCTTCTTGTTGTTCTTCTTCTGCACAGCTAAACTGGAAGTGGCATTTCCAGCTCGCAATAGTGCAGAGTTATCTCAAAGAAAGGGGCCACGGTGTTTCTGTATCTCTATTATGTTGGTGCGGCTTCGGAACTTTTAAATATCTTGATATATCTCGAGAACTACGCATCTGATCAAAAAATATCATAGAAGATAAAAAGTAGGAAACTTAATTCTCTACAAAAAAGGTCTCTTAACATTTCGCCATAGCTCGCTTCGTTTCCGAGATATTTGCAGATTTATCTCAAGGGAAAGGGCCTGTCGGACATATTTCGAGATATTTCTTCTTCTTGTTGTTCTTCTTCTGCACAGCTAAGCTGGAAGTGGCATTTGCGGCTCGCACTAGTGCAGAGTTATCTCAAAGAAAGGGGCCACGGTGTTTCTGTATCTCTATTATGTTGGTGCGGCTTCGGAACTTTTAAATATCTCGATATATCTCGAAAACTACGCTTCTGAACAAAAAATATCATACAACATAAATTGTAGGAAACATAATTCTCTACAAAAAACGTCTCTTAACATTTTGCCATAGCTCGCTTCGTTTCCGAGATATTTGCAGATTCAGCTCAAAGGAACGGGCCTGACGGACATATTTCGAGATACTTCTTCTTCTTGTTGTTCTTCCTCTGCACAGCTAAGCTGGAAGTGGCATTTGCAGCTCGCAATAGTGCAGAGTTATCTCAAAGAAAGGGGCCACGGTGTTTCTGTATCTCTATTATGTTGGTGCGGCTTCGGAACTTTTAAATATCTTGATATATCTCGAGAACTACGCATCTGATCAAAAAATATCATAGAACATAAAAAGTAGGAAACTTAATTCTCTACAAAAAAGGTCTCTTAACATTTTGCCATAGCTCGCTTCGTTTCCGAGATATTTGCATATTTATCTCAAGGGAAGGGGCCTGACGGACATATTTCGAGATATTTCTTCTTCTTGTTGTTCTTCTTCTGCACAGCTAAGCTGGAAGTGGCATTTGCCGCTCGCAATAGTGCAGAGATATCTCAAAGAAAGGGGCCACGGTGTTTCTGTATCTCTATTATGTTGGTGCGGCTTCGGAACTTTTAAATATCTTGATATATCTCGAGAACTACGCGTCTGATCAAAAAATATCATAGAACATAAAAAGTAGGAAACATAATTCTGTACAAAAAAGGTCTCTTAACATTTTGCCATAGCTCGCTTCGTTTCCGAGATATTTGCAGATTTATCTGAAGGGAAGGGGCCTGACGGACATATTTCGAGATATTTCTTCTTCTTGTTGTTCTTCCTCTGCACAGCTAAGCTGGAAGTGGCATTTGCAGCTCGCAATAGTGCAGAGTTATCTCAAAGAAAGGAGCCACGGTGTTTCTGTATCTCTATTATGTTGGTGGGGCTTCGGAACTTTTAAATATCTAGATATATCTCGAGAACTACGCATCTGATCAAAAAATACCATAGAACATAAAAAGTAGGAAACTTAATTCTCTACAAAAAAGGTCGCTTAACATTTTGCCATAGCTCGCTTCGTTTCCGAGATATTTGCATATTTATCTCAAGGGAAGGGGCCTGACGGACATATTTCGAGATATTTCTTCTTCTTGTTGTTCTTCTTCTGCACAGCTAAACTGGAAGTGGCATTTCCAGCTCGCAATAGTGCAGAGTTATCTGAAAGAAAGGAGCCACGGTGTTTCTGTATCTCTATTATGTTGGTGCGGCTTCGGAACTTTTAAATATCTTGATATATCTCGAGAACTACGCATCTGATCAAAAAATATCATAGAACATAAAATGTAGGAAACTTAATTCTCTACAAAAAAGGTCTCTTAACATTTTGCCATAGCTCGCTTCGTTTCCGAGATATTTGCAGATTTATCTCAAGGGAAGGGGCCTGACGGACATATTTCGAGATATTTCTTCTTCTCGTTGTTCTTCTTCTGCACAGCTAAGCTGGAAGTGGCATTTGCAGCTCGCAATAGTGCAGAGTTATCTCAAAGAAAGGGGCCACGGTGTTTCTGTATCTCTATTATGTTGGTGGGGCTTCGGAACTTTTAAATATCTTGATATATCTCGAGAACTACGCATCTGATCAAAAAATATCATAGAACATAAAAAGTAGGAAACTTAATTCTCTACAAAAAAGGTCGCTTAACATTTTGCCATAGCTCGCTTCGTTTCCGAGATATTTGCATATTTATCTCAAGGGAACGGGCCTGACGGACATATTTCGAGATATTTCTTCTTCTTGTTGTTCTTCTTCTGCACAGCTAAACTGGAAGTGGCATTTCCAGCTCGCAATAGTGCAGAGTTATCTCAAAGAAAGGGGCCACGGTGTTTCTGTATCTCTATTATGTTGGTGCGGCTTCGGAACTTTTAAATATCTTGATATATCTCGAGAACTACGCATCTGATCAAAAAATATCATAGAAGATAAAAAGTAGGAAACTTAATTCTCTACAAAAAAGGTCTCTTAACATTTCGCCATAGCTCGCTTCGTTTCCGAGATATTTGCAGATTCAGCTCAAAGGAACGGGCCTGACGGACATATTTCGAGATACTTCTTCTTCTTGTTGTTCTTCCTCTGCACAGCTAAGCTGGAAGTGGCATTTGCAGCTCGCAATAGTGCAGAGTTATCTCAAAGAAAGGGGCCACGGTGTTTCTGTATCTCTATTATGTTGGTGCGGCTTCGGAACTTTTAAATATCTTGATATATCTCGAGAACTACGCATCTGATCAAAAAATATCATAGAACATAAAAAGTAGGAAACTTAATTCTCTACAAAAAAGGTCTCTTAACATTTTGCCATAGCTCGCTTCGTTTCCGAGATATTTGCAGATTTATCTCAAGGGAAGGGTCCTGATGGACATATTTCGAGATATTTCTTCTTCTTGTTGTTCTTCTTCTGCACAGCTAAGCTGGAAGTGGCATTTGCGGCTCGCACTAGTGCACAGTTATCTCAAAGAAAGGGGCCACGGTGTTTCTGTATCTCTATTATGTTGGTGCGGCTTCGGAACTTTTAAGTATCTCGATATATCTCGAAAACTACGCTTCTGATCAAAAAATATCATAGAACATAAATTGTAGGAAACATAATTCTCTACAAAAAACGTCTCTTAACATTTTGCCATAGCTCGCTTCGTTTCCGAGATATTTGCAGATGCAGCTCAAAGAAACTGGCCTGACGGACATATTTCGAGATATTTCTTCTTCTTGTTGTTCTTCCTCTGCACAGCTAAGCTGGAAGTGGCATTTGCAGCTCGCAATAGTGCAGAGTTATCTCAAAGAAAGGGGCCACGGTGTTTCTGTATCTCTATTATGTTGGTGGGGCTTCGGAACTTTTAAATATCTTGATATATCTCGAGAACTACGCATCTGATCAAAAAATATCATAGAACATAAAAAGTAGGAAACTTAATTCTCTACAGAAAGGTCGCTTAACATTTTGCCATAGCTCGCTTCGTTTCCGAGATATTTGCATATTTATCTCAAGGGAACGGGCCTGACGGACATATTTCGAGATATTTCTTCTTCTTGTTGTTCTTCTTCTGCACAGCTAAACTGGAAGTGGCATTTCCAGCTCGCAATAGTGCAGAGTTATCTCAAAGAAAGGGGCCACGGTGTTTCTGTATCTCTATTATGTTGGTGCGGCTTCGGAACTTTTAAATATCTTGATATATCTCGAGAACTACGCATCTGATCAAAAAATGTCATAGAAGATAAAAAGTAGGAAACTTAATTCTCTACAAAAAAGGTCTCTTAACATTTCGCCATAGCTCGCTTCGTTTCCGAGATATTTGCAGATTTATCTCAAGGGAAAGGGCCTGTCGGACATATTTCGAGATATTTCTTCTTCTTGTTGTTCTTCTTCTGCACAGCTAAGCTGGAAGTGGCATTTGCGGCTCGCACTAGTGCAGAGTTATCTCAAAGAAAGGGGCCACGGTGTTTCTGTATCTCTATTATGTTGGTGCGGCTTCGGAACTTTTAAATATCTCGATATATCTCGAAAACTACGCTTCTGAACAAAAAATATCATACAACATAAATTGTAGGAAACATAATTCTCTACAAAAAACGTCTCTTAACATTTTGCCATAGCTCGCTTCGTTTCCGAGATATTTGCAGATTCAGCTCAAAGGAACGGGCCTGACGGACATATTTCGAGATACTTCTTCTTCTTGTTGTTCTTCCTCTGCACAGCTAAGCTGGAAGTGGCATTTGCAGCTCGCAATAGTGCAGAGTTATCTCAAAGAAAGGGGCCACGGTGTTTCTGTATCTCTATTATGTTGGTGCGGCTTCGGAACTTTTAAATATCTTGATATATCTCGAGAACTACGCATCTGATCAAAAAATATCATAGAACATAAAAAGTAGGAAACTTAATTCTCTACAAAAAAGGTCTCTTAACATTTTGCCATAGCTCGCTTCGTTTCCAAGATATTTGCAGATATATCTCAAGGGAAGGGTCCTGATGGACATATTTCGAGATATTTCTTCTTCTTGTTGTTCTTCTTCTGCACAGCTAAACTGGAAGTGGCATTTCCAGCTCGCAATCGTGCAGAGTTATCTCAAAGAAAGGGGCCACGGTGTTTCTGTATCTCTATTATGTTGGTGCGGCTTCGGAACTTTTAAGTATCTCGATATATCTCGAAAACTACGCTTCTGATCAAAAAATATCATAGAACATAAATTGTAGGAAACATAATTCTCTACAAAAAACGTCTCTTAACATTTTGCCATAGCTCGCTTCGTTTCCGAGATATTTGCAGATTCAGCTCAAAGGAACTGGCCTGACGGACATATTTCGAGATATTTCTTCTTCTTGTTGTTCTTCCTCTGCACAGCTAAGCTGGAAGTGGCATTTGCAGCTCGCAATAGTGCAGAGTTATCTCAAAGAAAGGAGCCACGGTGTTTCTGTATCTCTATTATGTTGGTGGGGCTTCGGAACTTTTAAACATCTAGATATATCTCGAGAACTACGCATCTGATCAAAAAATACCATAGAACATAAAAAGTAGGAAACTTTATTCTCTACAAAAAAGGTCGCTTAACATTTTGCCATAGCTCGCTTCGTTTCCGAGATATTTGCATATTTATCTCAAGGGAAGGGGCCTGACGGACATATTTCGAGATATTTCTTCTTCTTGTTGTTCTTCTTCTGCACAGCTAAACTGGAAGTGGCATTTCCAGCTCGCAATAGTGCAGAGTTATCTGAAAGAAAGGAGCCACGGTGTTTCTGTATCTCTATTATGTTGGTGCGGCTTCGGAACTTTTAAATATCTTGATATATCTCGAGAACTACGCATCTCATCAAAAAATATCATAGAACATAAAATGTAGGAAACTTAATTCTCTACAAAAAAGGTCTCTTAACATTTTGCCATAGCTCGCTTCGTTTCCGAGATATTTGCAGATATATCTCAAGGGAAGGGGCCTGACGGACATATTTCGAGATATTTCTTCTTCTCGTTGTTCTTCTTCTGCACAGCTAAGCTGGAAGTGGCATTTGCAGCTCGCAATAGTGCAGAGTTATCTCAAAGGAAGGGGCCACGGTGTTTCTGTATCTCTATTATGTTGGTGGGGCTTCGGAACTTTTAAATATCTTGATATATCTCGAGAACTACGCATCTGATCAAAAAATATCATAGAACATAAAAAGTAGGAAACTTAATTCTCTACAAAAAAGGTCGCTTAACATTTTGCCATAGCTCGCTTCGTTTCCGAGATATTTGCATATTTATCTCAAGGGAACGGGCCTGACGGACATATTTCGAGATATTTCTTCTTCTTGTTGTTCTTCTTCTGCACAGCTAAACTGGAAGTGGCATTTCCAGCTCGCAATAGTGCAGAGTTATCTCAAAGAAAGGGGCCACGGTGTTTCTGTATCTCTATTATGTTGGTGCGGCTTCGGAACTTTTAAATATCTTGATATATCTCGAGAACTACGCACCTGATCAAAAAATATCATAGAACATAAAATGTAGGAAACTTAATTCTCTACAAAAAAGGTCTCTTAACATTTTGCCATAGCTCGCTTCGTTTCCGAGATATTTGCAGATTTATCTCAAGGGAAGGGGCCTGACGGACATATTTCGAGATATTTCTTCTTCTCGTTGTTCTTCTTCTGCACAGCTAAGCTGGAAGTGGCATTTGCAGCTCGCAATAGTGCAGAGTTATCTCAAAGAAAGGGGCCACGGTGTTTCTGTATCTCTATTATGTTGGTGGGGCTTCGGAACTTTTAAATATCTTGATATATCTCGAGAACTACGCATCTGATCAAAAAATATCATAGAACATAAAAAGTAGGAAACTTAATTCTCTACAAAAAAGGTCGCTTAACATTTTGCCATAGCTCGCTTCGTTTCCGAGATATTTGCATATTTATCTCAAGGGAACGGGCCTGACGGACATATTTCGAGATATTTCTTCTTCTTGTTGTTCTTCTTCTGCACAGCTAAACTGGAAGTGGCATTTCCAGCTCGCAATAGTGCAGAGTTATCTCAAAGAAAGGGGCCACGGTGTTTCTGTATCTCTATTATGTTGGTGCGGCTTCGGAACTTTTAAATATCTTGATATATCTCGAGAACTACGCATCTGATCAAAAAATATCATAGAAGATAAAAAGTAGGAAACTTAATTCTCTACAAAAAAGGTCTCTTAACATTTCGCCATAGCTCGCTTCGTTTCCGAGATATTTGCAGATTCAGCTCAAAGGAACGGGCCTGACGGACATATTTCGAGATACTTCTTCTTCTTGTTGTTCTTCCTCTGCACAGCTAAGCTGGAAGTGGCATTTGCAGCTCGCAATAGTGCAGAGTTATCTCAAAGAAAGGGGCCACGGTGTTTCTGTATCTCTATTATGTTGGTGCGGCTTCGGAACTTTTAAATATCTTGATATATCTCGAGAACTACGCATCTGATCAAAAAATATCATAGAACATAAAAAGTAGGAAACTTAATTCTCTACAAAAAAGGTCTCTTAACATTTTGCCATAGCTCGCTTCGTTTCCGAGATATTTGCAGATTTATCTCAAGGGAAGGGTCCTGATGGACATATTTCGAGATATTTCTTCTTCTTGTTGTTCTTCTTCTGCACAGCTAAGCTGGAAGTGGCATTTGCGGCTCGCACTAGTGCACAGTTATCTCAAAGAAAGGGGCCACGGTGTTTCTGTATCTCTATTATGTTGGTGCGGCTTCGGAACTTTTAAGTATCTCGATATATCTCGAAAACTACGCTTCTGATCAAAAAATATCATAGAACATAAATTGTAGGAAACATAATTCTCTACAAAAAACGTCTCTTAACATTTTGCCATAGCTCGCTTCGTTTCCGAGATATTTGCAGATGCAGCTCAAAGAAACTGGCCTGACGGACATATTTCGAGATATTTCTTCTTCTTGTTGTTCTTCCTCTGCACAGCTAAGCTGGAAGTGGCATTTGCAGCTCGCAATAGTGCAGAGTTATCTCAAAGAAAGGGGCCACGGTGTTTCTGTATCTCTATTATGTTGGTGGGGCTTCGGAACTTTTAAATATCTTGATATATCTCGAGAACTACGCATCTGATCAAAAAATATCATAGAACATAAAAAGTAGGAAACTTAATTCTCTACAGAAAGGTCGCTTAACATTTTGCCATAGCTCGCTTCGTTTCCGAGATATTTGCATATTTATCTCAAGGGAACGGGCCTGACGGACATATTTCGAGATATTTCTTCTTCTTGTTGTTCTTCTTCTGCACAGCTAAACTGGAAGTGGCATTTCCAGCTCGCAATAGTGCAGAGTTATCTCAAAGAAAGGGGCCACGGTGTTTCTGTATCTCTATTATGTTGGTGCGGCTTCGGAACTTTTAAATATCTTGATATATCTCGAGAACTACGCATCTGATCAAAAAATGTCATAGAAGATAAAAAGTAGGAAACTTAATTCTCTACAAAAAAGGTCTCTTAACATTTCGCCATAGCTCGCTTCGTTTCCGAGATATTTGCAGATTTATCTCAAGGGAAAGGGCCTGTCGGACATATTTCGAGATATTTCTTCTTCTTGTTGTTCTTCTTCTGCACAGCTAAGCTGGAAGTGGCATTTGCGGCTCGCACTAGTGCAGAGTTATCTCAAAGAAAGGGGCCACGGTGTTTCTGTATCTCTATTATGTTGGTGCGGCTTCGGAACTTTTAAATATCTCGATATATCTCGAAAACTACGCTTCTGAACAAAAAATATCATACAACATAAAATGTAGGAAACTTAATTCTCTACAAAAAAGGTCTCTTAACATTTTGCCATAGCTCGCTTCGTTTCCGAGATATTTGCAGATATATCTCAAGGGAAGGGGCCTGACGGACATATTTCGAGATATTTCTTCTTCTCGTTGTTCTTCTTCTGCACAGCTAAGCTGGAAGTGGCATTTGCAGCTCGCAATAGTGCAGAGTTATCTCAAAGGAAGGGGCCACGGTGTTTCTGTATCTCTATTATGTTGGTGGGGCTTCGGAACTTTTAAATATCTTGATATATCTCGAGAACTACGCATCTGATCAAAAAATATCATAGAACATAAAAAGTAGGAAACTTAATTCTCTACAAAAAAGGTCGCTTCACATTTTGCCATAGCTCGCTTCGTTTCCGAGATATTTGCATATTTATCTCAAGGGAACGGGCCTGACGGACATATTTCGAGATATTTCTTCTTCTTGTTGTTCTTCTTCTGCACAGCTAAACTGGAAGTGGCATTTCCAGCTCGCAATAGTGCAGAGTTATCTCAAAGAAAGGGGCCACGGTGTTTCTGTATCTCTATTATGTTGGTGCGGCTTCGGAACTTTTAAATATCTTGATATATCTCGAGAACTACGCATCTGATCAAAAAATATCATAGAAGATAAAAAGTAGCAAACTTAATTCTCTACAAAAAAGGTCTCTTAACATTTCGCCATAGCTCGCTTCGTTTCCGAGATATTTGCAGATTCAGCTCAAAGGAACGGGCCTGACGGACATATTTCGAGATACTTCTTCTTCTTGTTGTTCTTCCTCTGCACAGCTAAGCTGGAAGTGGCATTTGCAGCTCGCAATAGTGCAGAGTTATCTCAAAGAAAGGGGCCACGGTGTTTCTGTATCTCTATTATGTTGGTGCGGCTTCGGAACTTTTAAATATCTTGATATATCTCGAGAACTACGCATCTGATCAAAAAATATCATAGAACATAAAAAGTAGGAAACTTAATTCTCTACAAAAAAGGTCTCTTAACATTTTGCCATAGCTCGCTTCGTTTCCGAGATATTTGCAGATTTATCTCAAGGGAAGGGTCCTGATGGACATATTTCGAGATATTTCTTCTTCTTGTTGTTCTTCTTCTGCACAGCTAAACTGGAAGTGGCATTTCCAGCTCGCAATCGTGCAGAGTTATCTCAAAGAAAGGGGCCACGGTGTTTCTGTATCCCTATTATGTTGGTGCGGCTTCGGAACTTTTAAATATCTCGATATATCTCGAAAACTACGCTTCTGATCAAAAAATATCATAGAACATAAATTGTAGGAAACATAATTCTCTACAAAAAACGTCTCTTATCATTTTGCCATAGCTCGCTTCGTTTCCGAGATATTTGCAGATTCAGCTCAAAGGAACTGGCCTGACGGACATATTTCGAGATATTTCTTCTTCTTGTTGTTCTTCTTCTGCACAGCTAAGCTGGAAGTGGCATTTGCGGCTCGCACTAGTGCAGAGTTATCTCAAAGAAAGGGGCCACGGTGTTTCTGTATCTCTATTATGTTGGTGCGGCTTCGGAACTTTTAAATATCTTGATATATCTCGAGAACTACGCGTCTGATCAAAAAATATCGTAGAACATAAAAAGTAGGAAACATAATTCTCTACAAAAAAGGTCTCTTAACATTTTGCCATAGCTCTCTTCGTTTCCGAGATATTTGCAGATTTATCTCAAGGGAAGGGGCCTGACGGACATATTTCGAGATATTTCTTCTTCTTGATGTTCTTCTTCTGCACAGCTAAGCTGGAAGTGGCAATTGCAGCTCGCAATAGTGCAGAGTTATCTCAAAGAAAGGGGCCACGGTGTTTCTGTATCTCTATTATGTTGGTGCGGCTTCGGAACTTTTAAATATCTTGATATATCTCGAGAACTACGCATCTGATCAAAAAATATCATAGAACATAAAACGTAGGAAACTTAATTCTCTACAAAAAAGGTCCCTCAACATTTTGCCATAGCTCGCTTCGTTTCCGAGATATTTGCAGATTTATCTCAAGGGAAGGGGCCTGACGGACATATTTCGAGATATTTCTTCTTCTTGTTGTTCTTCTTCTGCACAGCTAAGCTGGAAGTGGCATTTGCGGCTCGCACTAGTGCAGAGTTATCTCAAAGAAAGGGGCCACGGTGTTTCTGTATCCCTATTATGTTGGTGCGGCTTCGGAACTTTTAAATATCTCGATATATCTCGAAAACTACGCTTCGGATCAAAAAATATCATAGAAAATAAATTGTAGGAAACATAATTCTCTACAAAAAACGTCTCTTAACATTTTGCCATAGCTCGCTTCGTTTCCGAGATATTTGCAGATTCAGCTCAAAGGAACTGGCCTGACGGACATATTTCGAGATATTTCTTCTTCTTGTTGTTCTTCCTCTGCACAGCTAAGCTGGAAGTGGCATTTGCAGCTCGCAATAGTGCAGAGTTATCTCAAAGAAAGGGGCCACGGTGTGTCTGTATCTCTATTATGTTGGTGCGGCTTCGGAACTTTTAAATATCTTGATATATCTCGAGAACTACGCATCTGATCAAAAAATATCATAGAACATAAAAAGTAGGAAACTTAATTCTCTACAAAAAAGGTCTCTTAACATTTTACCATAGCTCGCTTCGTTTCCGAGATATTTGCAGATTTATCTCAAGGGAAGGGGCCTGACGGACATATTTCGAGATATTTCTTCTTCTTGTTGTTCTTCTTCTGCACAGCTAAGCTGGAAGTGGCATTTGCGGCTCGCACTAGTGCAGAGCTATCTCAAAGAAAGGGGCCACGGTGTTTCTGTATCTCTATTATGTTGGTGCGGCTTCAGAACTTTTAAATATCTCGATATATCTCGAAAACTACGCTTCTGATCAAAAAATATCATAGAACATAAATTGTAGGAAACATAATTCTCTACAAAAAAGGTCTCTTAAAATTTTGCCATAGCTCGCTTCGTTTCCGAGATATTTGCAGATCCAGCTCAAAGGAACTGGCCTGACGGACATATTTCGAGATATTTCTTCTTCTTGTTGTTCTTCCTCTGCACAGCTAAGCTGGAAGTGGAATTTGCAGCTCGCAATAGTGCAGAGTTATCTCAAAGAAAGGGGCCACGGTGTTTCTGTATCTCTATTATGTTGGTGCGGCTTCGGAACTTTTAAATATCTCGATATATCTCGAAAACTACGCTTCTGATCAAAAAATATCATAGAACATAAATTGTAGGAAACATAATTCTCTACAAAAAAGGTCTCTTAACATTTTGCCATAGCTCGCTTCGTTTCCGAGATATTTGCAGATTTATCTCAAGGGAAGGGGCCTAACGGACATATTTCGAGATATTTCTTCTTCTTGTTGTTCTTCTTCTGCACAGCTAACCTGGAAGTGGCATTTCCAGCTCGCAATAGTGCAGAGTTATCTCAAAGAGAGGGGCCACGGTGTTTCTGTATCTCTATTATGTTGGTGCGGCTTCGGAACTTTTAAATATCTTGATATATCTCGAGAACTACGCATCTGATCAAAAAATATCATAGAACATAAATTGTAGGAAACATAATTCTCTACAAAAAAGGTCTCTTAACATTTTGCCATAGCTCGCTTCGTTTCCGAGATATTTGCAGATTCAGCTCAAAGGAACTGGCCTGACGGACATATTTCGAGATATTTCTTCTTCTTGTTGTTCTTCCTCTGCACAGCTAAGCTGGAAGTGGCATTTGCAGCTCGCAATAGTGCAGAGTTATCTCAAAGAAAGGGGCCACGGTGTTTCTGTATCTCTATTATGTTGGTGCGGCTTCGGAACTTTTAAATATCTTGATATATCTCGAGAACTACGCATCTGATCAAAAAATATCATAGAACATAAAAAGTAGGAAACTTAATTCTCTACAAAAAAGGTCTCTTAACATTTTGCCATAGCTCGCTTCGTTTCCGAGATATTTGCAGATTTATCTCAAGGGAAGGGGCCTGACGGACATATTTCGAGATATTTCTTCTTCTTGTTGTTCTTCTTCTGCACAGCTAAGCTGGAAGTGGCATTTGCGGCTCGCACTAGTGCAGAGTTATCTCAAAGAAAGGGGCCACGGTGTTTCTGTATCTCTATTATGTTGGTGCGGCTTTGGAACTTTTAAATATCTCGATATATCTCGAAAACTACGCTTCTGATCAAAAAATATCATAGAACATAAATTGTAGGAAACATAATTCTCTACAAAAAAGGTCTCTTAACATTTTGCCATAGCTCGCTTCGTTTCCGAGATATTTGCAGATATATCTCAAGGGAAGGGGCCTGACGGACATATTTCGAGATATTTCTTCTTCTTGTTGTTCTTCTTCTGCACAGCTAAGCTGGAAGTGGCATTTACAGCTCGCAATAGTGCAGAGTTATCTCAAAGAAAGGGGCCACGGTGTTTCTGTATCTCTATTATGTTGGTGCGGCTTCGGAACTTTTAAATATCTTGATATATCTCGAGAACTACGCATCAGATCAAAAAATATGATAGAACATAAAAAGTAGGAAACTTAATTCTCTACAAAAAAGGTCTCTTAACATTTTGCCATAGCTCTCTTCGTTTCCGAGATATTTGCAGATTTATCTCAAGGGAAGGGGCCTGACGGACATATTTCGAGATATTTCTTCTTCTTGTTGTTCTTCTTCTGCACAGCTAAGCTGGAAGTGGCATTTACAGCTCGCAATACTGCAGAGTTATCTCAAAGAAAGGGGCCACGGTGTTTCTGTATCCCTATTATGTTGGTGCGGCTTCGGAACTTTTAAATATCTCGATATATCTCGAAAACTACGCTTCTGATCAAAAAATATCATAGAACATAAATTGTAGGAAACATAATTCTCTACAAAAAACGTCTCTTAACATTTTGCCATAGCTCGCTTCGTTTCCGAGATATTTGCAGATTCAGCTCAAAGGAACTGGCCTGACGGACATATTTCGAGATATTTCTTCTTCTTGTTGTTCTTCCTCTGCACAGCTAAGCTGGAAGTGGCATTTGCAGCTCGCAATAGTGCAGAGTTATCTCAAAGAAAGGGGCCACGGTGTTTCTGTATCTCTATTATGTTGGTGCGGCTTCGGAACTTTTAAATATCTCGATATATCTCGAAAACTACGCTTCTGATCAAAAAATATCATAGAACATAAATCGTAGGAAACATAATTCTCTACAAAAAACGTCTCTTAACATTTTGCCATAGCTCGCTTCGTTTCCGAGATATTTGCAGATTTATCTCAAGGGAAGGGGCCTGACGGACATATTTCGAGATATTTCTTCTTCTTGTTGTTCTTCTTCTGCACAGCGAAGCTGGAAGTGGCATTTGCGGCTCGCACTAGTGCAGAGTTATCTCAACGAAAGGGGCCACGGTGTTTCTGTATCTCTATTATGTTGGTGCGGCTTCGGAACTATTAAATATCTCGATATATCTCGAGAACTACGCATCAGATCAAAAAATATCATAGAACATAAATTGTAGGAAACATAATTCTCTACAAAAAAGGTCTCTTAACATTTTGCCATAGCTCGCTTCGTTTCCGAGATATTTGCAGATATATCTCAAGGGAAGGGGCCTGACGGACATATTTCGAGATATGTCTTCTTCTTGTTGTTCTTCTTCTGCACAGCTAAACTGGAAGTGGCATTTCCAGCTCGCAATAGTGCAGAGTTATCTCAAAGAGAGGGGCCACGGTGTTTCTGTATCTCTATTATGTTGGTGCGGCTTCGGAACTTTTAAATATCTCGATATATCTCGAAAACTACGCTTCTGATCAAAAAATATCATAGAACATAAATTGTAGGAAACATAATTCTCTACAAAAAAGGTCTCTTAACATTTTGCCATAGCTCGCTTCGTTTCCGAGATATTTGCAGATTTATCTCAAGGGAAGGGGCCTAACGGACATATTTCGAGATATTTCTTCTTCTTGTTGATCTTCTTCTGCACAGCTAACCTGGAAGTGGCATTTCCAGCTCGCAATAGTGCAGAGTTATCTCAAAGAGAGGGGCCACGGTGTTTCTGTATCTCTATTATGTTGGTGCGGCTTCGGAACTTTTAAATATCTTGATATATCTCGAGAACTACGCATCTGATCAAAAAATATCATAGAACATAAATTGTAGGAAACATAATTCTCTACAAAAATGGTCTCTTAACATTTTGCCATAGCTCGCTTCGTTTCCGAGATATTTGCAGATTCAGCTCAAAGGAACTGGCCTGACGGACATATTTCGAGATATTTCTTCTTCTTGTTGTTCTTCCTCTGCACAGCTAAGCTGGAAGTGGCATTTGCAGCTCGCAATAGTGCAGAGTTATCTCAAAGAAAGGGGCCACGGTGTTTCTGTATCTCTATTATGTTGGTGCGGCTTCGGAACTTTTAAATATCTTGATATATCTCGAGAACTACGCATCTGATCAAAAAATATCATAGAACATAAAAGTAGGAAACTTAATTCTCTACAAAAAAGGTCTCTTAACATTTTGCCATAGCTCGCTTCGTTTCCGAGATATTTGCAGATTTATCTCAAGGGAAGGGGCCTGACGGACATATTTCGAGATATTTCTTCTTCTTGTTGTTCTTCTTCTGCACAGCTAAGCTGGAAGTGGCATTTGCGGCTCGCACTAGTGCAGAGTTATCTCAAAGAAAGGGGCCACGGTGTTTCTGTATCTCTATTATGTTGGTGCGGCTTTGGAACTTTTAAATATCTCGATATATCTCGAAAACTACGCTTCTGATCAAAAAATATCATAGAACATAAATTGTAGGAAACATAATTCTCTACAAAAAAGGTCTCTTAACATTTTGCCATAGCTCGCTTCGTTTCCGAGATATTTGCAGATATATCTCAAGGGAAGGGGCCTGACGGACATATTTCGAGATATTTCTTCTTCTTGTTGTTCTTCTCCTGCACAGCTAAGCTGGAAGTGGCATTTACAGCTCGCAATACTGCAGAGTTATCTCAAAGAAAGGGGCCACGGTGTTTCTGTATCTCTATTATGTTGGTGCGGCTTCGGAACTTTTAAATATCTTGATATATCTCGAGAACTACGCATCTGATCAAAAAATATCATAGAACATAAAAAGTAGGAAACTTAATTCTCTACAAAAAAGGTCTCTTAACATTTTGCCATAGCTCGCTTCGTTTCCGAGATATTTGCAGATTTATCTCAAGGGAAGGGGCCTGACGGACATATTTCGAGATATGTCTTCTTCTTGTTGTTCTTCTTCTGCACAGCTAAGCTGGAAGTGGCATTTACAGCTCGCAATAGTGCAGAGATATCTCAAAGAAAGGGGCCACGGTGTTTCTGTATCTCTATTATGTTGGTGCGGCTTCGGAACTTTTAAATATCTTGATATATCTCGAGAACTACGCATCTGATCAAAAAATATCATAGAACATAAAAAGTAGGAAACTTAATTCTCTACAAAAAAGGTCTCTTAACATTTTGCCATAGCTCGCTTCGTTTCCGAGATATTTGCAGATTTATCTCAAGGGAAGGGGCCTGACGGACATATTTCGAGATATTTCTTCTTCTTGTTGTACTTCTTCTGCACAGCTAAGCTGGAAGTGGCATTTGCGGCTCGCACTAGTGCAGAGTTATCTCAAAGAAAGGGGCCACGGTGTTTCTGTATCCCTATTATGTTGGTGCGGCTTCGGAACTTTTAAATATCTTGATATATCTCGAGAGCTACGCGTCTGATCAAAAAATATCATAGAACATAAAAAGTAGGAAACATAATTCTCTACAAAAAAGGTCTCTTAACATTTTGCCATAGCTCGCTTCGTTTCCGAGATATTTGCAGATTCAGCTCAAAGGAACTGGCCTGACGGACATATTTCGAGATATTTCTTCTTCTTGTTGTTCTTCCTCTGCACAGCTAAGCTGGAAGTGGCATTTGCAGCTCGCAATAGTGCAGAGTTATCTCAAAGAAAGGGGCCACGGTGTTTCTGTATCTCTATTATGTTGGTGCGGCTTCGGAACTTTTAAATATCTCGATATATCTCGAAAACTACGCTTCTGATCAAAAAATATCATAGAACATAAATCGTAGGAAACATAATTCTCTACAAAAAACGTCTCTTAACATTTTGCCATAGCTCGCTTCGTTTCCGAGATATTTGCAGATTCAGCTCAAAGGAACTGGCCTGACGGACATATTTCGAGATATTTCTTCTTCTTGTTGTTCTTCCTCTGCACAGCTAAGCTGGAAGTGGCATTTGCAGCTCGCAATAGTGCAGAGTTATCTCAAAGAAAGGGGCCACGGTGTTTCTGTATCTCTATTATGTTGGTGCGGCTTCGGAACTTTTAAATATCTCGATATATCTCGAAAACTACGCTTCTGATCAAAAAATATCATAGAACATAAATCGTAGGAAACATAATTCTCTACAAAAAACGTCTCTTAACATTTTGCCATAGCTCGCTTCGTTTCCGAGATATTTGCAGATTTATCTCAAGGGAAGGGGCCTGACGGACATATTTCGAGATATTTCTTCTTCTTGTTGTTCTTCTTCTGCACAGCGAAGCTGGAAGTGGCATTTGCGGCTCGCACTAGTGCAGAGTTATCTCAACGAAAGGGGCCACGGTGTTTCTGTATCTCTATTATGTTGGTGCGGCTTCGGAACTATTAAATATCTCGATATATCTCGAGAACTACGCATCAGATCAAAAAATATCATAGAACATAAATTGTAGGAAACATAATTCTCTACAAAAAAGGTCTCTTAACATTTTGCCATAGCTCGCTTCGTTTCCGAGATATTTGCAGATATATCTCAAGGGAAGGGGCCTGACGGACATATTTCGAGATATGTCTTCTTCTTGTTGTTCTTCTTCTGCACAGCTAAACTGGAAGTGGCATTTCCAGCTCGCAATAGTGCAGAGTTATCTCAAAGAGAGGGGCCACGGTGTTTCTGTATCTCTATTATGTTGGTGCGGCTTCGGAACTTTTAAATATCTCGATATATCTCGAAAACTACGCTTCTGATCAAAAAATATCATAGAACATAAATTGTAGGAAACATAATTCTCTACAAAAAAGGTCTCTTAACATTTTGCCATAGCTCGCTTCGTTTCCGAGATATTTGCAGATTTATCTCAAGGGAAGGGGCCTAACGGACATATTTCGAGATATTTCTTCTTCTTGTTGATCTTCTTCTGCACAGCTAACCTGGAAGTGGCATTTCCAGCTCGCAATAGTGCAGAGTTATCTCAAAGAGAGGGGCCACGGTGTTTCTGTATCTCTATTATGTTGGTGCGGCTTCGGAACTTTTAAATATCTTGATATATCTCGAGAACTACGCATCTGATCAAAAAATATCATAGAACATAAATTGTAGGAAACATAATTCTCTACAAAAATGGTCTCTTAACATTTTGCCATAGCTCGCTTCGTTTCCGAGATATTTGCAGATTCAGCTCAAAGGAACTGGCCTGACGGACATATTTCGAGATATTTCTTCTTCTTGTTGTTCTTCCTCTGCACAGCTAAGCTGGAAGTGGCATTTGCAGCTCGCAATAGTGCAGAGTTATCTCAAAGAAAGGGGCCACGGTGTTTCTGTATCTCTATTATGTTGGTGCGGCTTCGGAACTTTTAAATATCTTGATATATCTCGAGAACTACGCATCTGATCAAAAAATATCATAGAACATAAAAGTAGGAAACTTAATTCTCTACAAAAAAGGTCTCTTAACATTTTGCCATAGCTCGCTTCGTTTCCGAGATATTTGCAGATTTATCTCAAGGGAAGGGGCCTGACGGACATATTTCGAGATATTTCTTCTTCTTGTTGTTCTTCTTCTGCACAGCTAAGCTGGAAGTGGCATTTGCGGCTCGCACTAGTGCAGAGTTATCTCAAAGAAAGGGGCCACGGTGTTTCTGTATCTCTATTATGTTGGTGCGGCTTTGGAACTTTTAAATATCTCGATATATCTCGAAAACTACGCTTCTGATCAAAAAATATCATAGAACATAAATTGTAGGAAACATAATTCTCTACAAAAAAGGTCTCTTAACATTTTGCCATAGCTCGCTTCGTTTCCGAGATATTTGCAGATATATCTCAAGGGAAGGGGCCTGACGGACATATTTCGAGATATTTCTTCTTCTTGTTGTTCTTCTCCTGCACAGCTAAGCTGGAAGTGGCATTTACAGCTCGCAATACTGCAGAGTTATCTCAAAGAAAGGGGCCACGGTGTTTCTGTATCTCTATTATGTTGGTGCGGCTTCGGAACTTTTAAATATCTTGATATATCTCGAGAACTACGCATCTGATCAAAAAATATCATAGAACATAAAAAGTAGGAAACTTAATTCTCTACAAAAAAGGTCTCTTAACATTTTGCCATAGCTCGCTTCGTTTCCGAGATATTTGCAGATTTATCTCAAGGGAAGGGGCCTGACGGACATATTTCGAGATATGTCTTCTTCTTGTTGTTCTTCTTCTGCACAGCTAAGCTGGAAGTGGCATTTACAGCTCGCAATAGTGCAGAGATATCTCAAAGAAAGGGGCCACGGTGTTTCTGTATCTCTATTATGTTGGTGCGGCTTCGGAACTTTTAAATATCTTGATATATCTCGAGAACTACGCATCTGATCAAAAAATATCATAGAACATAAAAAGTAGGAAACTTAATTCTCTACAAAAAAGGTCTCTTAACATTTTGCCATAGCTCGCTTCGTTTCCGAGATATTTGCAGATTTATCTCAAGGGAAGGGGCCTGACGGACATATTTCGAGATATTTCTTCTTCTTGTTGTACTTCTTCTGCACAGCTAAGCTGGAAGTGGCATTTGCGGCTCGCACTAGTGCAGAGTTATCTCAAAGAAAGGGGCCACGGTGTTTCTGTATCCCTATTATGTTGGTGCGGCTTCGGAACTTTTAAATATCTTGATATATCTCGAGAGCTACGCGTCTGATCAAAAAATATCATAGAACATAAAAAGTAGGAAACATAATTCTCTACAAAAAAGGTCTCTTAACATTTTGCCATAGCTCGCTTCGTTTCCGAGATATTTGCAGATTTATCTCAAGGGAAGGGGCCTGACGGACATATTTCGAGATATTTCTTCTTCTTGTTGTTCTTCTTCTGCACAGCTAAGCTGGAAGTGGCATTTGCGGCTCGCACTAGTGCAGAGTTATCTCAACGAAAGGGGCCACGGTGTTTCTGTATCTCTATTATGTTGGTGCGGCTTCGGAACTATTAAATATCTCGATATATCTCGAAAACTACGCTTCTGATCAAAAAATATCATAGAACATAAATTGTAGGAAACATAATTCTCTACAAAAAAGGTCTCCTAACATGTTGCCATAGCTCGCTTCGTTTCCGAGATATTTGCAGATTTATCTCAAGGGAAGGGGCCTGACGGACATATTTCGAGATATTCCTTCTTCTTGTTGTTCTTCTTCTGCACAGCTAAGGTGGAAGTGGCATTTGCGGCTCGCACTAGTGCAGAGTTATCTCAAAGAAGGGGGCCACGGTGTTTCTGTATCCCTATTATGTTGGTGCGGCTTCGGAACTTTTAAATATCTCGATATATCTCGAAAACTACGCTTCTGATCAAAAAATATCATAGAACATAAATTGTAGGAAACATAATTCTCTACAAAAACCGTCTCTTAACATTTTGCCATAGCTCGCTTCGTTTCCGAGATATTTGCAGATTTATCTCAAGGGAAGGGGCCTGACGGACATATTTCGAGATATTTCTTCTTCTTGTTGTTCTTCTTCTGCACAGCTAAGCTGGAAGTGGCATTTCCGGCTCGCAATAGTGCAGAGTTATCTCAAAGAGAGGGGCCACGGTGTTTCTGTATCTCTATTATGTTGGTGCGGCTTCGGAACTTTTAAATATCTTGATATATCTCGAGAACTACGCATCAGATCAAAAAATATCATAGAACATAAATTGTAGGAAACATAATTCTCTACAAAAAAGGTCTCTTAACATTTTGCCATAGCTCGCTTCGTTTCCGAGATATTTGCAGATATATCTCAAGGGAAGGGGCCTGACGGACATATTTCGAGATATGTCTTCTTCTTGTTGTTCTTCTTCTGCACAGCTAAGCTGGAAGTGGCATTTACAGCTCGCAATAGTGCAGAGTTATCTCAAAGAAAGGGGCCACGGTGTTTCTGTATCTCTATTATGTTGGTGCGGCTTCGGAACTTTTAAATATCTTGATATATCTCGCGAACTACGCATCTGATCAAAAAATATCATAGAACATGAAAAGTAGGAAACTTAATTCTCTACAAAAAAGGTCTCTTAACATTTTGCCATAGCTCGCTTCGTTTCCGAGATATTTGCAGATTTATCTCAAGGGAAGGATCCTAACGGACATATTTCGAGATATTTCTTCTTCTTGTTGTTCTTCCTCTGCACAGCTAAGCTGGAAGTGGCATTTGCAGCTCGCAATAGTGCAGAGTTATCTCAAAGAAAGGGGCCACGGTGTTTCTGTATCTCTATTATGTTGGTGCGGCTTCGGAACTTTTAAATATCTTGATATATCTCGAGAACTACGCATCTGATCAAAAAATATCATAGAACATAAAAAGTAGGAAACTTAATTCTCTACAAAAAAGGTCTCTTAACATTTTACCATAGCTCGCTTCGTTTCCGAGATATTTGCAGATTTATCTCAAGGGAAGGGGCCTGACGGACATATTTCGAGATATTTCTTCTTCTTGTTGTTCTTCTTCTGCACAGCTAAGCTGGAAGTGGCATTTGCGGCTCGCACTAGTGCAGAGTTATCTCAAAGAAAGGGGCCACGGTGTTTCTGTATCTCTATTATGTTGGTGCTGCTTCGGAACTTTTAAATATCTCGATATATCTCGAAAACTACGCTTCTGATCAAAAAATATCATAGAACATAAATTGTAGGAAACATAATTCTCTACAAAAAATGTCTCTTAACATTTTGCCATAGCTCGCTTCGTTTCCGAGATATTTGCAGATTTATCTCAAGGGAAGGGGCCTAACGGACATATTTCGAGATATTTCTTCTTCTTGTTGTTCTTCTTCTGCACAGCTAAACTGGAAGTGGCATTTCCAGCTCGCAATAGTACAGAGTTATCTCAAAGAAAGGGGCCACGGTGTTTCTGTATCTCTATTATGTTGGTGCGGCTTCGGAACTTTTAAATATCTTGATATATCTCGAGAACTACGCGCCTGATCAAAAAATATCATAGAACATAAAAAGTAGGAAACTTAATTCACTACAAAAAAGGTCTCTTAACATTTTACCATAGCTCGCTTCGTTTCCGAGATATTTGCAGATTTATCTCAAGGGAAGGGGCCTGACGGACATATTTCGAGATATTTCTTCTTCTTGTTGTTCTTCTTCTGCACAGCTAAGCTGGAAGTGGCATTTGCGGCTCGCACTAGTGCAGAGTTATCTCAAAGAAAGGGGCCACGGTGTTTCTGTATCTCTATTATGTTGGTGCGGCTTCGGAACTTTTAAATATCTCGATATATCTCGAAAACTACGCTTCTGATCAAAAAATATCATAGAACATAAATTGTAGGAAACATAATTCTCTACAAAAAAGGTCTCTTAACATTTTGCCATAGCTCGCTTCGTTTCCGAGATATTTGCAGATTTATCTCAAGGGAAGGGGCCTAACGGACATATTTCGAGATATTTCTTCTTCTTGTTGTTCTTCTTCTGCACAGCTAAACTGGAAGTGGCATTTCCAGCTCGCAATAGTGCAGAGTTATCTCAAAGAGAGGGGCCACGGTGTTTCTGTATCTCTATTATGTTGGTGCGGCTTCGGAACTTTTAAATATCTTGATATATCTCGAGAGCTACGCGTCTGATCAAAAAATATCATAGAACATAAAAAGTAGGAAACATAATTCTCTACAAAAAAGGTCTCTTAAAATTTTGCCATATCTCGCTTCGTTTCCGAGATATTTGCAGATTCAGCTCAAAGGAACTGGCCTGACGGACATATTTCGAGATATTTCTTCTTCTTGTTGTTCTTCCTCTGCACAGCTAAGCTGGAAGTGGCATTTGCAGCTCGCAATAGTGCAGAGTTATCTCAAAGAAAGGGGCCACGGTGTTTCTGTATCTCTATTATGTTGGTGCGGCTTCGGAACTTTTAAATATCTCGATATATCTCGAAAACTACGCTTCTGATCAAAAAATATCATAGAACATAAATTGTAGGAAACATAATTCTCTACAAAAAAGGTCTCTTAACATTTTGCCATAGCTCGCTTCGTTTCCGAGATATTTGCAGATATATCTCAAGGGAAGGGGCCTGACGGACATATTTCGAGATATTTCTTCTTCTTGTTGTTCTTCTTCTGCACAGCTAAGCTGGAAGTGGCATTTACAGCTCGCAATAGTGCAGAGTTATCTCAAAGAAAGGGGCCACGGTGTTTATGTATCTCTATTATGTTGGTGCGGCTTCGGAACTTTTAAATATCTTGATATATCTCGAGAACTACGCATCAGATCAAAAAATATGATAGAACATAAAAAGTAGGAAACTTAATTCTCTACAAAAAAGGTCTCTTAACATTTTGCCATAGCTCTCTTCGTTTCCGAGATATTTGCAGATTTATCTCAAGGGAAGGGGCCTGACGGACATATTTCGAGATATTTCTTCTTCTTGTTGTTCTTCTTCTGCACAGCTAAGCTGGAAGTGGCATTTACAGCTCGCAATACTGCAGAGTTATCTCAAAGAAAGGGGCCACGGTGTTTCTGTATCCCTATTATGTTGGTGCGGCTTCGGAACTTTTAAATATCTCGATATATCTCGAAAACTACGCTTCTGATCAAAAAATATCATAGAACATAAATTGTAGGAAACATAATTCTCTACAAAAAACGTCTCTTAACATTTTGCCATAGCTCGCTTCGTTTCCGAGATATTTGCAGATTCAGCTCAAAGGAACTGGCCTGACGGACATATTTCGAGATATTTCTTCTTCTTGTTGTTCTTCCTCTGCACAGCTAAGCTGGAAGTGGCATTTGCAGCTCGCAATAGTGCAGAGTTATCTCAAAGAAAGGGGCCACGGTGTTTCTGTATCTCTATTATGTTGGTGCGGCTTCGGAACTTTTAAATATCTCGATATATCTCGAAAACTACGCTTCTGATCAAAAAATATCATAGAACATAAATCGTAGGAAACATAATTCTCTACAAAAAACGTCTCTTAACATTTTGCCATAGCTCGCTTCGTTTCCGAGATATTTGCAGATTTATCTCAAGGGAAGGGGCCTGACGGACATATTTCGAGATATTTCTTCTTCTTGTTGTTCTTCTTCTGCACAGCGAAGCTGGAAGTGGCATTTGCGGCTCGCACTAGTGCAGAGTTATCTCAACGAAAGGGGCCACGGTGTTTCTGTATCTCTATTATGTTGGTGCGGCTTCGGAACTTTTAAATATCTTGATATATCTCGAGAACTACGCATCTGATCAAAAAATATCATAGAACATAAATTGTAGGAAACATAATTCTCTACAAAAATGGTCTCTTAACATTTTGCCATAGCTCGCTTCGTTTCCGAGATATTTGCAGATTCAGCTCAAAGAAACTGGCCTGACGGACATATTTCGAGATATTTCTTCTTCTTGTTGTTCTTCCTCTGCACAGCTAAGCTGGAAGTGGCATTTGCAGCTCGCAATAGTGCAGAGTTATCTCAAAGAAAGGGGCCACGGTGTTTCTGTATCTCTATTATGTTGGTGCGGCTTCGGAACTTTTAAATATCTTGATATATCTCGAGAACTACGCATCTGATCAAAAAATATCATAGAACATAAAAGTAGGAAACTTAATTCTCTACAAAAAAGGTCTCTTAACATTTTGCCATAGCTCGCTTCGTTTCCGAGATATTTGCAGATTTATCTCAAGGGAAGGGGCCTGACGGACATATTTCGAGATATTTCTTCTTCTTGTTGTTCTTCTTCTGCACAGCTAAGCTGGAAGTGGCATTTGCGGCTCGCACTAGTGCAGAGTTATCTCAAAGAAAGGGGCCACGGTGTTTCTGTATCTCTATTATGTTGGTGCGGCTTCGGAACTTTTAAAAATCTTGATATATCTCGAGAACTACGCATCTGATCAAAAAATATCATAGAACATAAAAAGTAGGAAACTTAATTCTCTACAAAAAAGGTCTCTTAACATTTTGCCATAGCTCGCTTCGTTTCCGAGATATTTGCAGATTTATCTCAAGGGAAGGGGCCTGACGGACATATTTCGAGATATGTCTTCTTCTTGTTGTTCTTCTTCTGCACAGCTAAGCTGGAAGTGGCATTTCCGGCTCGCAATAGTGCAGAGTTATCTCAAAGAGAGGGGCCACGGTGTTTCTGTATCTCTATTATGTTGGTGCGGCTTCGGAACTTTTAAATATCTTGATATATCTCGAGAACTACGCATCAGATCAAAAAATATCATAGAACATAAATTGTAGGAAACATAATTCTCTACAAAAAAGGTCTCTTAACATTTTGCCATAGCTCGCTTCGTTTCCGAGATATTTGCAGATATATCTCAAGGGAAGGGGCCTGACGGACATATTTCGAGATATGTCTTCTTCTTGTTGTTCTTCTTCTGCACAGCTAAACTGGAAGTGGCATTTCCAGCTCGCAATAGTGCAGAGTTATCTCAAAGAGAGGGGCCACGGTGTTTCTGTATCTCTATTATGTTGGTGCGGCTTCGGAACTTTTAAATATCTCGATATATCTCGAAAACTACGCTTCTGATCAAAAAATATCATAGAACATAAATTGTAGGAAACATAATTCTCTACAAAAAAGGTCTCTTAACATTTTGCCATAGCTCGCTTCGTTTCCGAGATATTTGCAGATTTATCTCAAGGGAAGGGGCCTAACGGACATATTTCGAGATATTCCTTCTTCTTGTTGATCTTCTTCTGCACAGCTAACCTGGAAGTGGCATTTCCAGCTCGCAATAGTGCAGAGTTATCTCAAAGAGAGGGGCCACGGTGTTTCTGTATCTCTATTATGTTGGTGCGGCTTCGGAACTTTTAAATATCTTGATATATCTCGAGAACTACGCATCTGATCAAAAAATATCATAGAACATAAATTGTAGGAAACATAATTCTCTACAAAAAAGGTCTCTTAACATTTTGCCATAGCTCGCTTCGTTTCCGAGATAATTGCAGATTCAGCTCAAAGGAACTGGCCTGACGGACATATTTCGAGATATTTCTTCTTCTTGTTGTTCTTCCTCTGCACAGCTAAGCTGGAAGTGGCATTTGCAGCTCGCAATAGTGCAGAGTTATCTCAAAGAAAGGGGCCACGGTGTTTCTGTATCTCTATTATGTTGGTGCGGCTTCGGAACTTTTAAATATCTTGATATATCTCGAGAACTACGCATCTGATCAAAAAATATCATAGAACATAAAAGTAGGAAACTTAATTCTCTACAAAAAAGGTCTCTTAACATTTTGCCATAGCTCGCTTCGTTTCCGAGATATTTGCAGATTTATCTCAAGGGAAGGGGCCTGACGGACATATTTCGAGATATTTCTTCTTCTTGTTGTTCTTCTTCTGCACAGCTAAGCTGGAAGTGGCATTTGCGGCTCGCACTAGTGCAGAGTTATCTCAAAGAAAGGGGCCACGGTGTTTCTGTATCTCTATTATGTTGGTGCGGCTTTGGAACTTTTAAATATCTCGATATATCTCGAAAACTACGCTTCTGATCAAAAAATATCATAGAGCATAAATTGTAGGAAACATAATTCTCTACAAAAAAGGTCTCTTAACATTTTGCCATAGCTCGCTTCGTTTCCGAGATATTTGCAGATTTATCTCAAGGGAAGGGGCCTAACGGACATATTTCGAGATATTTCTTCTTCTTGTTGTTCTTCATCTGCACAGCTAAACTGGAAGTGGCATTTCCAGCTCGCAATAGTGCAGAGTTATCTCAAAGAAAGGGGCCACGGTGTTTCTGTATCTCTATTATGTTGGTGCGGCTTCGGAACTTTGAAATATCTTGATATATCTCGAGAACTACGCCTCTGATCGAAAAATATCATAGAACATAAAAAGTAGGAAACTTAATTCTCTACAAAAAAGGTCTCTTAACATTTTGCCATAGCTCGCTTCGTTTCCGAGATATTTGCAGATTTATCTCAAGGGAAGGGGCCTGACGGACATATTTCGAGATATTTCTTCTTCTTGTTGTTCTTCTTCTGCACAGCTAAGCTGGAAGTGGCATTTGCAGCTCGCAATAGTGCAGAGTTATCGCAAAGAAAGGGGCCACGGTGTTTCTGTATCTCTATTATGTTGGTACGGCTTCGGAACTTTTAAATATCTTGATATATCTCGAGAACTACGCATCTGATCAAAAAATATCATAGAACATAAAAAGTAGGAAACCTAATTTTCTACAAAAAAGGTCTGTTCACATTTTGCCATAGCTCGCTTCGTTTCCGAGATATTTGCAGATTTATCTCAAGGGAAGGGGCCTGACGGACATATTTCGAGATATTTCTTCTTCTTGTTGTTCTTCTTCTGCACAGCTAAGCTGGAAGTGGCATTTGCAGCTCGCAATAGTGCAGAGTTATCTCAAAGAAAGGGGCCACGGAGTGTCTGTATCTCTATTATGTTGGTGCGGCTTCGGAACTTTTAAATATCTTGATATATCTCGAGAACTACGCATCTGATCGAAAAATATCATAGAACATAAAAAGTAGGAAACTTAATTCTCTACAAAAGAGGTCTCTTAACATTTTGCCATAGCTCGCTTCGTTTCCGAGATATTTGCAGATTTATCTCAAGGGAAGGGGTCTGACGGACATATTTCGAGATATTTCTTCTTCTTGTTGTTCTTCTTCTGCACAGCTAAGCTGGAAGTGGCATTTGCAGCTCGCAAGAGTGCAGAGTTATCTCAAAGAAAGGGGCCACGGTGTTTCTGTATCTCTATTATGTTGGTGCGGCTTCGGAACTTTTAAATATCTTGATATATCTCGAGAACTATGCATCTGATCGAAAAATATCATAGAACATAAAAAGTAGGAAACTTAATTCTCTACAAAACAGGTCTCTTCACATTTTGCCATAGCTCGCTTCGTTTCCGAGATATTTGCAGATTTATCTCAAGGGAAGGGGCCTGACGGACATATTTCGAGATATTTCTTCTTCTTGTTGTTCTTCTTCTGCACAGCTAAGCTGGAAGTGGCATTTGCAGCTCGCAATAGTGCAGAGTTATCTAAAAGAAAGGAGCCACGGTGTTTCTGTATCTCTATTATGTTGGTGCGGCTTCGGAACTTTTAAATATCTTGATATATCTCGAGAACTACGCGTCTGATCAAAAAATATCATAGAACATAAAAAGTAGGAAACATAATTCCATACAAAAAAGGTCTCTTAACATTTTGCCATAGCTCGCTTCGTTTCCGAGATATTTGCAGATTTATCTCAAGGGAAGGGGCCTGACGGACATATTTCGAGATATTTCTTCTTCTTGTTGTTCTTCTTCTGCACAGCTAAGCTGGAAGTGGCATTTGCAGCTCGCAATAGTGCAGAGTTATCTCAAAGAAAGGGGCCACGGTGTTTCTGTATCTCTATTATGTTGGTGCGGCTTCGGAACTTTTAAATATCTTGATATATCTCGAGATCTACGCATCTGATCAAAAAATATCATAGAACATAAAAAGTAGGAAACTTAATTCTCTACAAAAAAGGTCTCTCAACATTTTGCCATAGCTCGCTTCGTTTCCGAGATACTTGCCGATTTATCTCAAGGGAAGGGGCCTAACGGACATATTTCGAGATATTTCTTCTTCTTGTTGTTCTTCTTCTGCACAGCTAAACTGGAAGTGGCATTTGCAGCTCGCAATAGTGCAGAGTTATCTCAAAGAGAGGGGCCACGGTGTTTCTGTATCTCTATTATGTTGGTGCGGCTTCGGAACTTTTAAATATCTTGATATATCTCGAGAACTACGCATCTGATCAAAAAATATCATACAACATAAAACGTTGGAAACTTAATTCTCTACAAAAAAGGTCTCTTAACATTTTGCCATAGCTCGCTTCGTTTCCGAGATATTTGCAGATTTATCTCAAGGGAAGGGGCCTAACGGACTTATTTCGAGATACTTCTTCTTCTTGTTGTTCTTCTTCTGCACAGCTAAACTGGAAGTGGCATTTCCAGGTCGCAATAGTGCAGAGTTATCTAAAAGAAAGGAGCCACGGTGTTTCTGTATCTCTATTATGTTGGTGCGGCTTCGGAACTTTTAAATATCTTGATATATCTCGAGAACTACGCGTCTGATCAAAAAATATCATAGAACATAAAAAGTAGGAAACATAATTCTATACAAAAAAGGTCTCTTAACATTTTGCCATAGCTCGCTTCGTTTCCGAGATATTTGCAGATTTATCTCAGGGGAAGGGGCCTGACGGACATATTTCGAGATATTTCTTCTTCTTGTTGTTCTTCTTCTGCACAGCTAAACTGGAAGTGGCATTTGCAGCTCGCAATAGTGCAGAGTTATCTCAAAGAAAGGGGCCACGGTGTTTCTGTATCTCTATTATGTTGGTGCGGCTTCGGAACTTTTAAATATCTTGATATATCTCGAGAACTACGCATCTGATCAAAAAATATCATAGAACATAAAAGTAGGAAACTTAATTCTCTACAAAAAAGGTCTCTTAACATTTTGCCATAGCTCGCTTCGTTTCCGAGATATTTGCAGATTTATCTCAAGGGAAGGGGCCTGACGGACATATTTCGAGATATTTCTTCTTCTTGTTGTTCTTCTTCTGCACAGCTAAGCTGGAAGTGGCATTTGCGGCTCGCACTAGTGCAGAGTTATCTCAAAGAAAGGGGCCACGGTGTTTCTGTATCTCTATTATGTTGGTGGGGCTTTGGAACTTTTAAATATCTCGATATATCTCGAAAACTACGCTTCTGATCAAAAAATATCATAGAACATAAATTGTAGGAAACACAATTCTCTACAAAAAAGGTCTCTTAACATTTTGCCATAGCTCGCTTCGTTTCCGAGATATTTGCAGATATATCTCAAGGGAAGGGGCCTGACGGACATATTTCGAGATATTTCTTCTTCTTGTTGTTCTTCTCCTGCACAGCTAAGCTGGAAGTGGCATTTACAGCTCGCAATACTGCAGAGTTATCTCAAAGAAAGGGGCCACGGTGTTTCTGTATCTCTATTATGTTGGTGCGGCTTCGGAACTTTTAAATATCTTGATATATCTCGAGAACTACGCATCTGATCAAAAAATATCATAGAACATAAAAAGTAGGAAACTTAATTCTCTACAAAAAAGGTCTCTTAACATTTTGCCATAGCTCGCTTCGTTTCCGAGATATTTGCAGATTTATCTCAAGGGAAGGGGCCTGACGGACATATTTCGAGATATGTCTTCTTCTGGTTGTTCTTCTTCTGCACAGCTAAGCTGGAAGTGGCATTTACAGCTCGCAATAGTGCAGAGTTATCTCAAAGAAAGGGGCCACGGTGTTTCTGTATCTCTATTATGTTGGTGCGGCTTCGGAACTTTTAAATATCTTGATATATCTCGAGAACTACGCATCTGATCAAAAAATATCATAGAACATAAAAAGTAGGAAACTTAATTCTCTACAAAAAAGGTCTCTTAACATTTTGCCATAGCTCGCTTCGTTTCCGAGATATTTGCAGATTTATCTCAAGGGAAGGGGCCTAACGGACATATTTCGAGATATTTCTTCTTCTTGTTGTTCTTCTTCTGCACAGCTAAACTGGAAGTGGCATTTCCAGCTCGCAATAGTGCAGAGTTATCTCAAAGAGAGGGGCCACGGTGTTTCTGTATCTCTATTATGTTGGTGCGGCTTCGGAACTTTTAAATATCTTGATATATCTCGAGAACTACGCATCTGATCAAAAAATATCATAGAACATAAAAAGTAGGAAACTTAATTCTCTACAAAAAAGGTCTCTTAACATTTTGCCATAGCTCGCTTCGTTTCCGAGATATTTGCAGATTTATCTCAAGGGAAGGGGCCTAACGGACATATTTCGAGATATTTCTTCTTCTTGTTGTTCTTCTTCTGCACAGCTAAACTGGAAGTGGCATTTCCAGCTCGCAATAGTGCAGAGTTATCTCAAAGAAAGGGGCCACGGTGTTTCTGTATCTCTATTATGTTGGTGCGGCTTCGGAACTTTTAAATATCTTGATATATCTCGAGAACTACGCATCTGATCAAATAATATCATAGAACATAAAAAGTAGGAAACATAATTCTCCACAAATAAGGTCTCTTAACATTTTGCCATAGCTCGCTTCGTTTCCGAGATATTTGCAGATTTATCTCAAGGGAAGGGGCCTGACGGACATATTTCGAGATATTTCTTCTTCTTGTTGTTCTTCTTCTGCACAGCTAAGCTGGAAGTGGCATTTGCGGCTCGCACTAGTGCAGAGTTATCTCAAAGAAAGGGGCCACGGTGTTTCTGTATCTCTATTATGTTGGTGCGGCTTTGGAACTTTTAAATATCTCGATATATCTCGAAAACTACGCTTCTGATCAAAAAATATCATAGAACATAAATTGTAGGAAACATAATTCTCTACAAAAAAGGTCTCTTAACATTTTGCCATAGCTCGCTTCGTTTCCGAGATATTTGCAGATATATCTCAAGGGAAGGGGCCTGACGGACATATTTCGAGATATTTCTTCTTCTTGTTGTTCTTCTCCTGCACAGCTAAGCTGGAAGTGGCATTTACAGCTCGCAATACTGCAGAGTTATCTCAAAGAAAGGGGCCACGGTGTTTCTGTATCTCTATTATGTTGGTGCGGCTTCGGAACTTTTAAATATCTTGATATATCTCGAGAACTACGCATCTGATCAAAAAATATCATAGAACATAAAAAGTAGGAAACTTAATTCTCTACAAAAAAGGTCTCTTAACATTTTGCCATAGCTCGCTTCGTTTCCGAGATATTTGCAGATTTATCTCAAGGGAAGGGGCCTGACGGACATATTTCGAGATATGTCTTCTTCTGGTTGTTCTTCTTCTGCACAGCTAAGCTGGAAGTGGCATTTACAGCTCGCAATAGTGCAGAGTTATCTCAAAGAAAGGGGCCACGGTGTTTCTGTATCTCTATTATGTTGGTGCGGCTTCGGAACTTTTAAATATCTTGATATATCTCGAGAACTACGCATCTGATCAAAAAATATCATAGAACATAAAAAGTAGGAAACTTAATTCTCTACAAAAAAGGTCTCTTAACATTTTGCCATAGCTCGCTTCGTTTCCGAGATATTTGCAGATTTATCTCAAGGGAAGGGGCCTAACGGACATATTTCGAGATATTTCTTCTTCTTGTTGTTCTTCTTCTGCACAGCTAAACTGGAAGTGGCATTTCCAGCTCGCAATAGTGCAGAGTTATCTCAAAGAGAGGGGCCACGGTGTTTCTGTATCTCTATTATGTTGGTGCGGCTTCGGAACTTTTAAATATCTTGATATATCTCGAGAACTACGCATCTGATCAAAAAATATCATAGAACATAAAAAGTAGGAAACTTAATTCTCTACAAAAAAGGTCTCTTAACATTTTGCCATAGCTCGCTTCGTTTCCGAGATATTTGCAGATTTATCTCAAGGGAAGGGGCCTAACGGACATATTTCGAGATATTTCTTCTTCTTGTTGTTCTTCTTCTGCACAGCTAAACTGGAAGTGGCATTTCCAGCTCGCAATAGTGCAGAGTTATCTCAAAGAAAGGGGCCACGGTGTTTCTGTATCTCTATTATGTTGGTGCGGCTTCGGAACTTTGAAATATCTTGATATATCTCGAGAACTACGCCTCTGATCGAAAAATATCATAGAACATAAAAAGTAGGAAACTTAATTCTCTACAAAAAAGGTCTCTTAACATTTTGCCATAGCTCGCTTCGTTTCCGAGATATTTGCAGATTTATCTCAAGGGAAGGGGCCTGACGGACATATTTCGAGATATTTCTTCTTCTTGTTGTTCTTCTTCTGCACAGCTAAGCTGGAAGTGGCATTTGCAGCTCGCAATAGTGCAGAGTTATCGCAAAGAAAGGGGCCACGGTGTTTCTGTATCTCTATTATGTTGGTACGGCTTCGGAACTTTTAAATATCTTGATATATCTCGAGAACTACGCATCTGATCAAAAAATATCATAGAACATAAAAAGTAGGAAACCTAATTTTCTACAAAAAAGGTCTCTTCACATTTTGCCATACCTCGCTTCGTTTCCGAGATATTTGCAGATTTATCTCAAGGGAAGGGGCCTGACGGACATATTTCGAGATATTTCTTCTTCTTGTTGTTCTTCTTCTGCACAGCTAAGCTGGAAGTGGCATTTGCAGCTCGCAATAGTGCAGAGTTATCTCAAAGAAAGGGGCCACGGTGTGTCTGTATCTCTATTATGTTGGTGCGGCTTCGGAACTTTTAAATATCTTGATATATCTCGAGAACTACGCATCTGATCGAAAAGTATCATAGAACATAAAAAGTAGGAAACTTAATTCTCTACAAAAGAGGTCTCTTAACATTTTGCCATAGCTCGCTTCGTTTCCGAGATATTTGCAGATTTATCTCAAGGGAAGGGGTCTGACGGACATATTTCGAGATATTTCTTCTTCTTGTTGTTCTTCTTCTGCACAGCTAAGCTGGAAGTGGCATTTGCAGCTCGCAAGAGTGCAGAGTTATCTCAAAGAAAGGGGCCACGGTGTTTCTGTATCTCTATTATGTTGGTGCGGCTTCGGAACTTTTAAATATCTTGATATATCTCGAGAACTACGCATCTGATCGAAAAATATCATAGAACATAAAAAGTAGGAAACTTAATTCTCTACAAAACAGGTCTCTTCACATTTTGCCATAGCTCGCTTCGTTTCCGAGATATTTGCAGATTTATCTCAAGGGAAGGGGCCTGACGGACATATTTCGAGATATTTCTTCTTCTTGTTGTTCTTCTTCTGCACAGCTAAGCTGGAAGTGGCATTTGCAGCTCGCAATAGTGCAGAGTTATCTCAAAGAAAGGGGCC